>NC_134487.1:42049570-42388143 GCF_040206685.1 Ascaphus truei | reverse complement strand
GTGACTGACACTGACTGGGGCAGGGGTGACTGACACTGACTGGGGCAGGGGTGACTGACACTGACTGGGGCAGGGGTGACTGACACTGACTGGGGGGTGACTGATTGGGGGGGTACCTCTGGTGTGTCACACATTCTCCCATACACACAGACACACAGGGGGGGGAGGAAAGGCCGCGACCAGCACCACCACCACCACACTCCTCCCCCACCCACCCGTGCCCATCTCCCGCTCGTGGGAGGAGGGGAGGCAGGCCGACATCCCCCCCCATACCTCACGCGGTCGTAGTTTGGGGAGGTGGCAGGCACGTTGCGATGTGTCCCCCAGCGGGCGCCCCAGGGGACAGTCAGCCCCGCCGTGGCCGCCACTGCCCTGCTCCCCTCGCCGGCATGAAGCTTGTGGTCGAGCGGGCAGACGCCCCACACACCTTATGCTGCGCCGTCATGAAGATAGCTGGGCACACTCTCCCATGCACACACACCCATGCATACACACTGACACACACACGACAGGGGGAAGAAGAGGAAAGGCCGGCGACCACCACCACTGTCCCGCTCGCCTCCCCCCCCCCCCCGTGACCATATCCAACCCCGCGCGGGGATCGGCAGGAAGTCGGGGTAAGCGGGGACAGGGACAGAAGGGGAGACACCCCCCTACCATCTCCTGCCCCGCGCGGGGATCAGCAGGAAGACGGGGTAAGCGGGGACAGGGACAGAAGGGGAGACACCCCCCTACCATCTCCTGCTCCGCACGGGGATCAGCAGGAAGACGGGGTAAGTAGGGACAGAAGGGGGGGGACACCCCCCTACCATCCCCTGCCCCGCGCGGGGATCAGCAGGAAGACGGGGTAAGCGGGGACAGGGGACAAAAGGGGGGACACCCCCCTACCATCTCCTGCCCCGCGCGGGAAGCGGGGAAGAGGCTTGCAGGAGGCAGGGAAGGATCAGAGGGGCCGCAGCATGCAGAGATTGGAGAGTACTTACTCTCCAATAGATCTCCGGCCAGAAATAATGGCCGCTCGTTGGGGGCAGGCTCATATAGAGTCTGGTCGCGCGCCCACAAAGCCTGGGAGCGCGCGCCAATCAGCAATCAGGTAGGTGGAGTTTTTATTTTTTTTATTTTTCAGCGTGAGCAGGTAAATTTAGCGCGAGCGCGGGAAATTTAAAAAAACAAGCACGTTTTCTGCTTGGGCCAATATTTACTCGCCCGGGGGTTAAATCCACACGCCCCGGGCGTGTAAATGTATAGGATTGTCGAACACTGTGTATATATATATATATATATATGTATATATGTATATATATATATATATATATATATATATATATATATATATATATATATATATATATACGTACATACGTACATACATACATACATACAGCTCAACCCCGTTAAAGCGCGGTCCTCGGGGGCCACCCGATCCGACCGCGCTAGAACCAGGGTCGCGCTAACTCCCCCCCCCCCCCCCGAGGCCCCCACACCTAACGGCCCTCCGCGGCATAATCAGTTTTGGGCCTAGCCCACGCGGCCTTCCGAGTCCCAGCCTGCTCCTCACTCACCCTCCTCCCGACACCTCACCCTCCTCCCGACACCCCTCTCCTCCCGACACCCCCTCTCCTCCCGACACCCCCCCTCCTCCCGACACCCCCCCTTCTCCCGACACCCCCCCTCCTCCTGATGCCAGCTCCGCTCCGATCTCAGCAGCCAACACCAAAGGTAGGAAGGGGCAGTGGGAGGTGTGAGTGTGGTGTGCTGTGAGAGTGTGCTGTGTGCAGTGAGTGCTGGGAGCTCACGCCAAATTTGTATTTTTTATTTTTTTAATAAATAAATAACCCCCCTCCCTGATTGGGTTGACGCAGGGAAGAGGGCCGGCAGGCAGCTATGGGTTAGCCCCTTCCTCCGATCTCCTCCCCCCCTGCCCCTGATCTCCTCCCCCTCCTTCCCCCCGATCTCCTCCTCCCCTGCCCCCGATCCCCGCTTGCTGCCCGGTGAGTGTCTGTGAGTGACTGTGAGTGTGTGTTTGTCTGTGAGTGTTTGTGTGTGAGTGTCTGTGAGTGAGTGTGTGAGTGTCTGTGTGAGTGTCTGTGTGTGTGTGTGTCTGTGTGTGAGTGTCTGTCTGTGTCTGTGTGTGTGAGTGTCTGTGTGTGAGTGTATGTGTCTGTGAGTGTTTGTGTGTGTGTCTGTGAGTGTGTCACCCTCTCAACCTCTCCCTGTGTCACCCTCTCCCTGTGTCACCCTCTCCCTGTCACCCTCTCCCTGTCGCCCTCACCCTGTCCCTGTGTCACCCTCTCCCTGTCGCCCTCTCCCTGTCGCCCTCTCCCTGTCGCCCTCTCCCTGTCACCCTTTCCCTGTCGCACTCTCTTTGTCTTTGTCTCTATCTCTCTGTGTCTCTCATTGTCTCTCTATCTCTCTGTGTCTCTCATTGTCTCTCTTTCTCTGTGTGTCTCTCTCTTTCTCTGTGTGTCTCTCTCTTTCTCTGTGTCTCTCTCTTTCTCTGTGTGTCTCTCTCTTTCTCTGTGTGTCTCTCTCTTTCTCTGTGTGTATCTCTCTTTCTCTGTGTGTGCTGCTCTGTGTGTGTGTGTGTCTCTCTCTCACCCACTCTCTCTCTCTCACACTCTGGATATCTTATTTACCCTATATATCTTAACTGCCCTATACTACACCGATATAACCTACAGTACACTGCTTTATTCCAGCTCTGACTCAAGCTTCACACGGAAGACATCGGAACCCCCCTAACCCAGAAGACAGGTAGGGAACACATCCCCTCCAATGTATAACATTGCGGGAATGAGGGTACCTGGACATTGAGGGACTGCGGATCAGGTAAGATCCCAGGCGGGATTGCTGTTTTAGATTTTGTGACGCGGGGGGATCCAGGCACTGGTTATGGGGTTCAGGAACATTTACACACACAAACACGTAACAAGGACTAATTGTAGTATAATGTAATACAATAAATAAACTAATGTCAAAAACGAATGTTGTTCTTACTATGAATTTATTCATTTTTTTAAAAAAAAGTGGGCCTGGGGCGGGGTTGGGGGCGGGACTAGGGCGGGGTTGAGGCGGGACTAGGACGGGGTTGGGGGCGGGACTAGGGCGGGACGGGGGCAGGGTTGGGGCGGGACTAGGGCGGGGTTAGAGGCGGGACTAGGTGGCGAGTAGATTTTTTGGTTGGGCGAGTAGATTTTTTGGTTGGGCGAGTAGATTTTTGGGTGATTTGTCGAACACTGTATATATATATATTACACCTAGATACCAGCCGTGGTCAGAGACGGATAAGACTGCCGATGCTGCTGGTGTTGCGCTGGAAATATCCCCGCTGCGGCTGCTCTAGCAGCGCCCCCCTGCAGACTCTTTATTTTTTTTACAACATCGATTTTAAGACGCACCCCAATTTCAGTCGTGAAAATGGGAAAAAAGGTACCTCCTAGGCTGAGGCTACACTAGGCGCACAACGGAGCACGTGGCCTTGAGTGTACCTGCCGCAGAGGTGATTTGGGGCCCAGGGGGAGATGCAATGGGGATGCGTGGCCGTGACGTCACGGGGCTGGTTCGCCCTCTTTGGCTGAACGGCTCACGTGAACGGGCCGTCGCGCGACAAAATCAAATAATTATTTTGTCTGCTCAGCAATCGCGCACTCTATGGCCGGCCTCTGGAAGGCACGGCCTTTTGTTCGTACCGCGCCCGCCGCTGCGCTAAGTATGGACGCGGACTTAGAATCAAGGAATTACGGTATTGTAAAATAAAGATGCAAAATTGAAAATGATGTTGGGATCCAATTTTAAATAGCTCATTCGCAGGGACTACATTGTATGTATACTGTATATCTTAAAGTTGTCTTTTGTTTCTGTTTTAGCCAGCAATGTTGAAGTATTTATGTCTGGAAATGTACGATGTTACAATTTAATAATGGAGGCAATGAAAACCTTTCCAGACAGTGAGAAAATTCAAGAAGTCTGTTGTTCGTTATTCCAGAAACTTACATTTGGTAAGCAAGCAAGAGCATTTTGTTAAAATATAGCACTGCACAAAAACTGTGCTACACTCTCATAATCCACGAATTGGGCATTACCTGGAAGATAATGCAACATGAAAGAAATTCGCTGTCAATTTGGCTTGGCATATACTTGTACATCGTACCATATGAAAGGATATGAAATGCTGGCTATGAGATTAAATTTTTTTTTTATTATTTAAAGAATGTATCACGAATATTTTTTGTACCAGTGCACATGATTTGGGGTAGTTGGATGTCTAATTTCCAAATAAAAAGGCTCCTGCTTCCTCTCTTACACAGTTATTTTATGTCGTTCCTGCAGTGGAGCAGAAGGGCTCTTCTCTCCTGCTCCTTTGGGGCTACTCACTAAGTCAGCCTACCGAGTCCACTCTGTGCACAACTGCTTGCAAGGGGTACACAAGATATTCTGCCATCTGCTTACCATGAAAGCATCACTCCCCAAGTCACCAAGATAGTCTTGTCTGCGGTTGCTGGGCGTTTCCTTACTGCATTGGGGGAGGGTAGCCACCAACCGGTCTCTGGAGAACCTAGGATTCTTTCTGGATAATCCGTTTTCTGCATGTACAAATTTGAGTGACAATGTAGGGCAATACTTGTGCCAGCCTCTGTAGGAACTCCTACCCTTCTTTGAGCCAATGAGGGCGAACCAGCTCCATGACGTCACAGCCACACCCACGACACGCCCCCTCATCGCGTCCACCTTGAGCACAGAAATTGCTCTAGCTGGAGGCGCGCGTGAAGCCACAAGCAGTGTCGCACGCACCCACCATGGATGCGGCGTTAGACTCATGGCAAGATGTACAGGCTTGTTTTGTTTTGGCTTCAAGATACGTTTGTTTGAGGCTGTGGCAAATAACTGAGTGGTAAGGGGAAGGGGATCCTTTTTATTCGGAAGTTAGAAGTGGTCCTACCTGAAATTGTAAAAAGCATAGAACACCAATTGATGTGCTGTGCCACAGAGGGAGTCAGATACTCAAAGCTACTGGGTAGGGAAATGTTCTCTTTTATTTGTTTAGCATTTCTTTATTACAGGAGGTCAGTGTGTTTTCTTACAGTCAGTGTTGGGTTTTTAAGTAAAAAACAAACAAACAAACAAGCAGAATATTCTATCATGCACTACATGCATATATACCATGCAACTCTGTGTTAAACATACTTCTAACTCAATGATAACAAAAGTACTTCAGGATGTAAAATAAGAAATAGTAGGACACTGTTATTGTATAAAGACTGTACATGCTTACTTTTTAAGAGGATGTGAGTAACGATCACTTTTCAGATCCCTTTAATGTAGTATAAATAGCTTTTGTGGTTAGGCAATATCCTTGGTTTTTCTTAACACTTAGTTTTTGACCGATAATGGAACTGAATTACTTGAGTTCAGACTAAAATCAAGATGTCCCCATGGGTGATGCACCTATATGGATAGAGGGAAAGAAGAGCCCTCTCGTGGGGATCAGCAGGGATTGTCTTCTACAGGACCAGAAGTGAGTAAATCCAGCATGAGGTAGTGGCTTCTCTGCAACATTTGTGCCTGGTGACTACAGAAAAATCGAGTATAGGCTCTTCTCCTAAGGCCTCTGTTGTTACAGACAGTGGGACTCTGAATTCATGGTGCAGCGCTAAAATCTTATAATGGTGCTTGTTTTAGATAGGAAGCGGACCCGCAGGGCTGAGGTAGGGGTATAAGATCACCGAACAGAGCCAGGGGACAGAGTCCTGTTAGAGTAGTTGTGATACAGGCAGAAGTCAAGGCAGGCGGCGGCAAAGATGCAAGTCCGGATACAGGCTGAGATCAAGGCAGGCGGTACAGGAACGGTGGTCGGGATCACAGGCTGAGGTCGGCAACAGGGAATTCAAAGAACAGGGAGGGCTCAGGAACAAGAACTCAAGGGGACCAGGAACACACAGGAAACGTACTATGCTCAGGCAAAGGCTCAGAGTCAATGACTGCTATTTAAGCCCTGGAGCAGGTGCAGCCAACAACCAAGTCCAGGAAGAGGTTTGCCAGAGACCAAGATGGCCACCATAGCCACGTAAGGGCAAATTTCAACAAAACCCTGGACTGGAAACCTTACAAATTTCACTTCAGGGCCTTGTTTTTTGTTTTTTTTTATAGGTAGTCTGCGGTCTTTTGTCAGACTGTAGCCACAACTTAGTCATGCTAAACCTTTATGCACTTTATCCTTAGAAAGTGACTACACATAATAGACAGGGAATAGAAATTGGCCAGTAATGCCCTGTTCTGAGGGGATTATTACTATTATAGGCTAAATGTAGTCTTTTTCATAAATAATACACACTTTTGTATAGTTATATAGATTTTTTAAAAATAAAATGGTAAATACATGAAACCACCTCTATATACACTTACACTGCAGCTATCTATATCCTCACACTACCGCCCCCTCTGTGTACACACACACACACACACACCGCAGTTCTACACACACACTGCAGCTCTACACCCCCACACACACACACTGCAGCTCTCTCTATGTATGTATGTATGTATGTATATACACACAGAAGCTCTACACACACACAAACTGCTGCTACACACAAACTCTGCTGCTGCTACACACAACACACCACACACACAAACACTTCTGCTGCTACACCCAAAAACGCTGCTGCTGACACTTATTTTGAAGCTACATAAACACTTTCTCCCTCCCCAATTCAACTGAATCTGTCAGCTCTGTTCACAGAGGGAGAGGGAGGAGTCACTACCTGGCTGCTACTTCCTGACCAATCCCATGCCCTGTCTCAGAACTGTTCTGAAAGCTCATTGTCTGGAAATAAACACATTGGAAATAAACACATTGCAAGCTGCAAAAATTCTGGGCATTACTGAATGAATAATACTCGGAATTTTAACCAATCAGAGAGCAGGAATTTCAATAATGCCCGGAATTTTACAGCTTTAGCCTATAATAGTAATTATTGTTTAATTTACTCCTTTAAATGTCTGCTGTGATTTAATAGAGCTAATTACAGTAAACCAGCTTTGAGGAAAGGGAGAATAACTGGTGTGTTTTTATAATTGTTTCTTCTGTGTGTTTGGTCACACATCCGCTGCACCCCCAGAGAAATATGGAAAGTTTCAGCTTTTTTCTCATGCTTAATCTTTCCTTTTTATAGAATAATCTACAGCAAGTACTGTGAACGGAAGCAGGAAGAGAGGAAGCTTGTAATACAATTATTTATTTATAAAATGTTTTACCAGGAAATAATACATTTTTACCTCTCATTTTCAAGTTTGCCCTAGGAACAGAGTTATGTTGAAAATACATGCAGGGGTGAATTTCCCATTAGGCTTGATAGGCCTATTTGGCAAAATTTGGAGATGGCAAATTTCCCTCCAAACCCCCCACCCCTCCCCATATACAGAGCCCCCACTCTCTTCTCCACTGATTTGCTTGGGGAGAGAGTGGGTCCTCTGTACATTTCTTACCTTCTCCTTCATGCTGCCCTCCTTTCTCAGTGTCAAATGACGCTGTAATGTTACATAGTGTCGTAGACACACTGCGTCAAGTTCCACCATGTGACATCAGAGTGTCATTTGACACTGAAGGAGGAGGGCGGCATGAAGGAGGAGCTTGGCACGAGGTAAGTGCCTAAGGGCGGCAGTTTTCTAAAAACATAGGTTATTTTAAATGAACGTGGAGCTTAAAATGTGAAGAGCTGAAGTCTTATAAGAACTTTGACCGGTGGCAGCTTTGAAAGTCTCGGGTAGGTTGTTCCAGTCGTGAGGTGCATAGTAGCAGAAGGAATAGTGAGCGGATTCGATAGCTGTGTAGCTTGCCCAGAAAGTATTTGAAGGCAGGACATGAAAAATGCACTTTGCGCCTGGACTATACAGTATGTTCAATAGTGTTAGAGTTGGTTCTGATCTGTAGCTCTGTTGGTAGTTTTAGACATTTAGCCTTGCTCCCAAATACCATAGTTTTTGTCTGTGTTTAAAAATTGTTTGTTTTGGGGTATGTATTCTCCATTGGAAAGGGGTTAATTTACTCCACTAGTGGGACAATTGATATCCCAGGCTATTGTAGTCTATTAGGAAACTTTATTAACTCTGAGTGCAGGTAACTGGGTTCTTACGTTAACCATGTGTTAACTTCTGTTCTTTACATTTTGTTTTGAGGTATTCAAGTCTTGAAAAATCAGATTGAAGTATGTGTCCAAGGTCAGAGAGGCTAGGGCTGTGTATATTAGATTATGTGAATTGAAGCTCCCTTTCAAACTGTCTGTTGATCATTTCTGAAGACTGGAAAGTGTAGGGGCCCCAGAACAGAACATTGCGGAACACTTCAAGTGACATCTAAGGGGTTAGATCAGTGATCCCCAACCTTTGTTGTTTGGAGGAATCCTTGAAGTATTAAGAAAAATCTCGGGGAACCCCTATCTGGCTGACACATATTAGGTTCGACAGGGGTAAATCACAAAATTTCACACCTCACAAGCCACCTCTATTTCCCACCCTCTGCTCATGTATTTATTTCCCCTCTGTCTCACTCACTCTCCACCCCTCCCGCCTTGCATGTATTTATCCCCTGCGTCTCACTGTTACTCCCCCTTTTCCTCACTACCTCCTCCCCTCTGTCCTCTCACTCGCCCCTACCTTCCGTCAATTACCCCACTCTCACTCAATTCCCCCTACAAAACCCCCACCCCCCTAAATACATATAACCCCACCCGCAATACATAATAAAAATACCTCGCCCCACCATTACATATTAAAAATGCCCCTGCCAATACATATTAACCTTGTAAAGTGAGAAGGGCCGAACTTCTCAAGGAAAACAGATTTGGGCAGCACGGGTAAAATCATCATCCTCATATCTCCCACAGACCCTCATCATCATCATCCTCATATATCTCCCCCAGCACCCCTCATCATCATCCTCATACTGTATATCTCCACCAGCACCCCTCATCATCATCATCATCCTCATATCATCATTATCCTCATACCAACTCCCTGCATCTCACATCACTCTCCCCCCCTGCATCTCGCATCACCCTCCCCCCTGCACCTCACATCACCCTCCCCCCGGCAACAAACAAGACTCTCCCCCCCTACATCACACATCAATCCCCCTCCTGTATCTCACATCACCCTCTGCCACCCTGGGTCGCACATCCTCCCCCTCTCCCCCATATGCTTACCAGGAAAAGAGGTTGGTATCCGGCGGAGGAGGCGGCAGGCAGCAGAATGGCAGACCAGACAGGCCTTCACACGCTCGCTCTAGCTAGCAGCAGGCACCGGACGTGCCAGGTCACACTGTAAAAGCGCGCTTCTACCCTTCAGTCCTGAGAGCGAACGGGCTCTAGGAGGGGGAGAGGGGGGGGGCTGTGGTTTGTAGGAGGAACCCCTGAGACTGCTTCAAGGAGCCCAAGGGTTCCACGGAACCCTGGTTGGGAATCACTGGGTTAGAGTTTGAGCTGAGATACACACATTGGGATCTATGCAATTGGGTAGGCGTGAAACCAGCTTAAAGCGTGGTCCCCAGAGCACTGAAGCTTCTTTAACAAGTTAACATGGTCAACAGTATCAAAAGCCTTTGTAAAATCTAGGAATATTGCACCAGTTAGTTGTGTTGGTTCCATTCAGCACTGGATCTAATTGCAAACTTTTAAGAGGGTTACCGTGGAGTGATTTGGGTGAAAGCCGGATTGGAGTTCTCAATGGAAATTTGTATTATTCTCGCAATCGCTTAATTGGGAGTTGTCACATTTTCCCATGACTTTGGATTGTATTGGGGAAGAGAGAGTGGTCTGTAGTTGGAGACATTGTTTTTATTTCCCCACTTCTGAAGACTGGGACAACTCTGCCAGTTTCCAGGTCTGTGGGATATGGCCTGAAGACCAAATTGAGTTGATTAGGGAAACAACTGGTATTGCAATGGCTGGGGCACAGAGTTGTAGGAACGTTGATTGCGCTAGGTCAGGTCTACATTGGCTCTTTAGTTTGAATGTTAGGAGTGCTTGTGTAACCTCCCCTTTAGATACTGGGACAAATTGAAAATTGTAAGTACTCATGGGCGAGGGTGGAGCGTTAGGGGTGCTCACAGATTTGAGCTTCATAATTGTAGATAGAGTTGTGCTTAGATAGTATGGAAGTAGCACACCCCACAAAGTATTCATTGAATGTCTTTGCAATGTCAGTGTGATTTGTCCGAGTTGTATCATCCTTTTTGACATCAGATGGTTGGTTAGGAAAATATGTTCGAATGACTTAGACGTGACCATATTAATTTTAGAAGCAAAGGGTCAGTTAAAGCTGAATACGTAACAGATTTTATTTGCAGTATCAGTTTATTGAACCCCTTTATTGGGGCTGCTAGTACAAGGGTTAATTACAGTCTTCAAAACAGTTTTATTTTGTGGCACTGTAAGAGATGTGTGTAGAGGTACGTATAATGGAGACCGATTTGGGTGCAATTATATCTTGGCTTTATTGAGTCTGTTCCTTTTTATCCAGGCAAAACATACAAAAACAACAAAATAACAAACCCCATATCCCTTTGTAAGGGCTAACTTAATTGCCCAGACCCTATCATCCCAATTTCCGGTAGGAACCTTAAGCAGGTGGCCCTCCATGTCAGTCTCTGGCAGGTTCCTGGGTCCTTTGTGTCCAGGAAATATAGGTCTCTGGATGTCTTGATCTCAGCACACCTTTGTTCTCAAGACAGTGTCTATGTGCAGGCTTCTCTGCTCTCCTTCTGTTAGCCCAAATGTGAGCTAAGGAATCCCTCTCCTGTGTCTCATATGAGGCTTTTTACAGAGCTCTCATTACTCCAGGTGGTGACTAGTTAATTGAGTGGCTGTAATTAACTATCTTCCTGCTGGATTCTTTATCTAAACAGGGATATGTCCTTGTTACAGGCACTATTTTTTAAATATTATTTTAATTATTTTTTTTAGGAAGTTTTTTCAACATCCTGGTACTAAATGAAGCCCATGAAGTCATTATAACGGCATTGACAAAGTATTCTGCAAATGCAAAGCTACAAGCAGCTGCCCTCAGCTGTCTAGCTCTCCTCAGTAAGTAAAGCTTTTTATAACTTTTATAATTGTGCAGGCAGTGCGTCTGCAGGATGTGGGAGAAAGGGATAAATAAAATATCCCTAAAATATAGGAAAAATATGGAGGCTTGTCAAGTGTGGGGGCGGGACTGATTTCTTTATCTATACAATTTAAATACAATAATAAAAAAAAAATTAATCTAGATTTGGCAGAAAGACTATACAGTATTTCATTTAGATCAAAAATGAAGGAGTAGCATAATATTTAACATTCACTCAAACACGGCACGTGTGCTTCTAATTGGGAAATGTATGATTATTTGGAGCAATGTTGTATGATTTATAATGTACTAAGCCTAAGGCTGCGCATATAGTGCTGGCGACGGTCGCCAATCGCTAGAGCTGTCACTTTAGTTTTGTGTGACGTCATAAGAGGGGTGGGCAGAGGCACAGAGAAGCTCCCGATTGGCCGCAAGGGGAGACCGTCGCCGGAAAAAATCAAGTAACAGTGACTACCAAATTTTTGGTAGCACTGTCGCTCCGTCGCTTTGTTGCACTTATACTACACGCGATGGTGCACGCGACGGTGACAATGCATTTGTTTTGATGTCGCCGGCACTATAAGCGCAGCCTAAGGGAGTTTATTTGTCTCGCATACTGATTAAAACTGATGATAAATGTGCTATAAAAGATAAATTGTAACACAATGCTTGGCAGAATGATGGATATTTTTATCCTTCGAGCAAGTCAAAGAAGCCCTTTTTTTTGTATACATATACTGTATGTATGTGAGCAAATTTGTGTACACTTTATGTAAAGAAGTTGTGTACTCAACGCATGTATCTCATTTCCTTCAAGCTGAAACAATATTTTTGAAGAAAGACTTGGAGGAGGGGGAAGATGTGGTATACGTCAGTGGACAGCTGTATTGGTTTGAAGCTTCCTTCAAAGCATTAAAATTGCACAAGAAAAACACAGATGTCCAGGTGAACGACCTATTCCTGCCACCGCCTGTCCTTTGGCGTTTAGTACTGTACCTGCGCATTTTGCCTTTTTATATATAGGAGATGTTTCAAACAATTTGAAAAACAAAATTGAGTTGGCAGGATAATTGATCACATGTCCACTTCTAATGATATAATTTGTATGTACCAGGAAGCTGCTTGCTGGGCTTTGAACAATCTGTTTATGTACCATTGCGAACTTCATGAGAAAATAGGGGACGAGGAAACTCAGTAAGTATAATTTTGCTTGTGTTTGTATGGAGGATAAGAGGATGTTTTATCAGACGCACTTATTTGTAACCTCTCATATGTGTGTTTCAGGTACCCGGTACACAGAGAAGTGATGCTTTCGATGCTGATGCATTCTTCATCCAAGGAGGTTTTCCAAGCGGCAACTACTGCTTTGGCAACCCTGTCTGAACATAATGGTAAGTCGGGTTGTATTTTAGAGCAAAACCTATAGGCTCTTGACAAATTGCTATGCTGCAGTGCAAAGCCACACAGAGGATAGCTACATACTTTTGTCTGGCCTTCTTACCTTGTAGTCCCTCCAAAACACCAAAAGAGAAACCACAATGAGTGGAAAGACTCTGATTAAACTCACCCCCTCTAAAAGTCAACTTGCTGCTCTATTAGTATGAAAAAGTAATAGATTTACTTCTTGGCCAACAGAATTCTAAAAAGAATAATAACATAGAAAATATTGGAAAATTAGTCTCCTTGTGAAAAATTCCCCCCTGAAATATAACAACTCGATACGTAACTGTCACGGTGTGCTCACCACAAACAAGGCAGACCTGCGGTGCTGAGGTGGGGATTGGATACAACGCCACCCACAGCCACAAGGGCGCGTCTGGATTGTAGGTTTCGTCAAGGCAGCCGGGTCGAGAGTGGAGAGGTACGGAGAGTCGGTATACTTGCCAGGGGAGAGGTACGGATCGTTGCGGGTACTTAGCCGAGGTCGGGTTTGGAGAGAGGTGTCGTCGAGGCCGGGTGCCGAGGTCGGGGTTGGAGAAGGTTGCATAGTCGTAGTCCGGGTGCCAAGGTCGGGATTGGAGAAAGCGGATGGTCGAAGAAAGCCAGGTACACAGAACAAGGATCAGTGAGGCTAGACAAGACTGTGGAGGCAAGGATAGGTAAACACAGCGCAACTGGTACTATGCTAAGCTAAAGTGCCAGTGGCACAGCTGAGCATATGTAGGTGAGAGCGCCCAATGATAGAACAGCAGCGCGGAGGTAAGTGGAGAGCGAGGGCAGGGATAGGACAGCGTGCAGGTGCAGGGAGCACCTCCGAGAGTAGAGGGGCGGATGTTAGTGCGAGCGTGCGTGCGTCCGTGCGCGGGCCCGAGGTCAGTGCCATTTCTGGACTGGCCGCGAGTGGTGCGGAGGTTCACTGTTGCGGCAGGAGGTGGGAGCGGGGGATGCATAGAAGACCGCAGTGGGAGCGGTGAGTGGGGAGAGCACCGACGGCGGCGTGGCTCCCTGTGCCTCACAGTAAGAAATAGGCAAGCGATAGCTTATGGTGGTACAAAATGGCAAAAAAAAAAAAAAAGCCCTAAAATGAAGACCTCAAAATATGTACCTCAGGAGATTTGTGTCATTAGAAAAAAAATAAAAAAATATCAATGGGCAGATTAAGTTTACAAGTTAAAATGCAACATCAACAGAAAAGATTGCTGCATTAAGGGGTTAATGTCGAGATGTGATATTAGGCTTTGTAAGTGACTTTTTTGTTCTCCCTTGAATCATTATCTTTTGAATCTGAAAATTGAATAATATTACAATAATTATAGTTTTCATTGGAGAGGCAGCTTCCATAAATGAATACAGCCTGCGAGAAACAATAAAGCTCGTTACCTTCATCTCCTCGCGTCTTGACTCGGCAGGGAGTCAGTGAGGGCAGTGCACCGAGCTGCACAGTATTCACATGGATCTCCTGCTGTGATAAGATGGGAGCATAGGGTCAGATATATGGAGTTTGTGTACTTTCTGGTCTATATCCTTATTAGTACTATCATCTGCACTACGTCTTTTATGTGAATATAATATATATTTTTTTACATATTCAATACATATTTTGCCGTTTTTATGTATTTTTTTTTTTTTTTTTAGGGACTATTAGAAATATTTTGTTGGAGAAGAATACTCATGTCAATGTGCTGGAGATAATGAAGAAACACGTAGGCTCACCGGAAGCTGCAGAAAGTGCGTGCAGAATTCTTTATCAGCTTTTCAATGGAAGGTATTAATTTATAACTTATTTGGAATTGAATGTAAAATAATGTCTGATGTCGTGCATAAAAGGGAACATTGTTTCTTACTGACAGTATTGCAGAAGTTTGTTTTGTTTTAAACGTGCAATTTCACGTACATGGTCTAAAATGACATATGAGCCTTTTAGTTATTTTTTGTTGTGTTACTCAGAGCAGAAAAGGTTGAGGGTTTCAACTCCAATATTTGTTCTTGAATAATATCACTGGTAGGCAATATTATAGACTGTACCTCAAGGGCTGCACACTATCCACATACTGTATATGGTACAGAGGCAGAGGAGACGTTGCAGCCGTGGATATGAGCTTCTCCCCTCCAAACAAGCTTCTTAAGGCCTCGTCCAGGGTGATGCTGAGCGGGCACACGCGCTCGCCGCAATGAAACACATTGCTGCAATGTGTGTGGCCTCTAACATCTCCCCCCCCTTCCCAATTAGGACCAACTGTGCGGCTAGACCAATCTCCATGCTATGTAACAACCCCCAAACAACCCTACCCTCCAACCTCAATAGGATCAGCTGTCCGGCTGGACCATACTTCAACATGAGGTATACGCCATCCCACAATGAGCAGCCACTTTACCTTTTTGTTTCATCAATGTCCCTCATTCCCCCTTGATTGTAAGCTCTCAAGAGCAGGACCCTCTTTACCTTCTGTATTTCTGCACTTTTGCCCTTATTTGTATGCAACTCTGTTTATGAAATGATAAAATCCCTGCACCCCCATTGTACCGCACTGCAGAATATGTTGGCCCTTTACAAATAAACGATAATTGTTTTCGATCGGCCGCATGTGGGAAGGGGGTGGGGCTATCGCACCGTTTTCACCTGCAGGAGCCACGGGTTGCAGTAACATTGGCTGCATCTGTAACAAAAAAATATATCATAGTATTGTGTGAGAAAATGGCTACCAGGGAGACGCGATCCCTCAAAGCACCAAAAAACATAAAAATGGACACTGCATCGTTAAACTATTCACGTAAATCACAATGAAGCAAATGACAGTCTGCAACTCAGAGACAGCATTATGCTTTGAGGGGCAGTCACCTTCGTGTGATATATTGCTATACTTTTAGCTACATTCTGAGGTGTTTGGAGGTGAATAAGGCATATATAGAGGGTCTTAACTGTGTACACAATTATACATCTCAAAAAGGATGGGTTGACTTTCCCCCTCATCATTGTAAATTTTGTAGACAATTTTTTAATTTTTTAAAACTGTTTTATATTAAAGCGGCACTCCTGGTGACACCAAAAAATTGGTATGAAGCAGGTCTTGGGAGCAGAACCATGTTAATTTCAGCTCCGGGTCCCCCTGCTTCCCGAGATACTTACCTCAGAAAAGGGTGCCGGTAGCAGCTCCGGAGATTCCCTGCTTCAAACCTATATAAAAAAAAAAAACGTAATGCTACTTTAAAGATACACTTTTAACAACGGGCACATTCTTGTGTGGCTCTGGTTATTCGACAATGATATTATTGTCTGTTAGAGGTTATTAGGGATTGATAGCCTACTAAATCAGCATGGCTTAATTGTTTATTAATGACCTTGAGGTTGGGATCGAGAGCAAAGTCTCCATCGCTGCTGCTGACACTAAATTGTGTAAGGTAGTAGAATCAGAGCATGATGTAATTTCTCTCCAGAAGGACTTGGAGTGACTGGAGACTTGGGCAGGTAAATGGCAGATGAGGTTTAATACAGATAAATGTAAGGTTATGCATTTGGGAAGCAAGAATAAACCGACAACTTACAAATTAAATTTGGGATAAATTGGGGGAATCCTTGATGGAGAAGGATTTAGGAGTGCTTGTAGACAGCAGGCTTAGCAATAGTGTACAAAGTCATGCAATAGCTGCAAAGGCTAACAAGATCTTATCTTGCATTTAACGGGCAATGGGTGGAAGGGAAGTAAACATATTATGCCCCTTTATAATGCATTAGTAAGACCACACCTTGAATATGGAGAAATATTTTGTGCACCACTCCTTAGAAAAGACATTCTGGAACTAGAGAGAGTGCAGAGAAGAGCCACCAAATTAATAAAGGAGATGGACAAGCTAACTTATGAGGAGGCGAGATTGCATGTGGGGAAAGCAGAGCACAGCCGGTCCAGAAATGAATGATCCAAGGCTAAGCAGTTGAACAAAAAAATTATTTATTAGGGGTGTACAACATGGTGGAACAAGGATGCACCTCCTTGTGGATGTATAATTTTTTTTAGTTCAACTGCTTAGCCCCGGATCATTCATTTCTGGACCGGCTGTGCTCCGCTTTCCCCACGTGGAATCTCGCCTGCATCTACATTCCGACTGGACGCACGCCTCTGAGACAACTCTCCAACAGCACTTATGTGAGTAGCAAACTTTATTGTCATACTATTAAAGGATTATGCTCTAGGGTTGCTGCCAGTCGCGTTGGGACACGCCGAATTTACTGATGTTCAGCTACACCGGTTGGTTCAGGCATGGTTCCTTTTGATTAACATCTGGCAGCAGGTAACCTTTCAATGAGCTCTACAACCAAGATTTACTCAGCTGTTTGTCACCACTTATTTGCTTCAGGGTCCGTTTCAAGATTTATTATTCATCTCCTTCTTAAGATCTCACACTCAGATGCACTGAAATCGGAGGACATTCCCCCATAGCTTCTAACTTATGAGGAGAGGCTAGCTAAATTAGATTTATTTACATTAGAAAAGAGGTGTCTAAGAGGGGATATGATAAGTATATACAAATATATTCTCATAGGTTCTTTACAGTAAGGGCAGTTAAAATGTGGAATTCATTACCCATG
This sequence comes from Ascaphus truei, assembly GCF_040206685.1. Classification (NCBI taxonomy): domain Eukaryota; kingdom Metazoa; phylum Chordata; class Amphibia; order Anura; family Ascaphidae; genus Ascaphus; species Ascaphus truei. The sequence goes on along the minus strand of NC_134487.1, from coordinate 42,371,018 downwards.
GAGACTGTGATGGCAGATACAATAGATTTGTTCAAAAAAAGGTTGGATATCTTTTTAGAAAGGAAAGGTATACAGGTATATTCCAAATAAGTAAACATGGGAAGGATGTTGATCCAGGGAGAAATCTGATTGCCAATTCTTGGAGTCATGAAGGAATGTATTTTTCCCCTTATGAGAAATCATTGGATGATATTTCACTGGTTTTTTTTGTTTGCCTTCCTCTGGATCAAAAGTCTGAAGAAAGGTTTCTGCACTCATGCTGTCTTCTAAAATCAATTCTAATCTGTATGCAGCTGTGAGTGCAAGGAGCCACTCCTCAAATGCTCCTAAATAAGGGGAGCTCCCTAAGGAGCCCTCCAAAAGACAAAAAAAAAATGCACACAGGCGCACCACAGATTAATGTAAAATATGAGTATATTTTAATATAAGGTCAAAAGACCACACATTCTATTGGTCACCTTGGGTACTTAATGCGCATGTGCTGTCTCTGTCATGAACTCCTGATGCAGCACGTTGTTGCGAAACGCGTAGTGGTCACGAGAGGCAGCTCTGCACACTCCCACCCATTGGCTGGAACGAGGCAACCAGAAAGCGCCAGCGGAGACACCATTCGGCAGTGTGTTCGTGCAGTCCGGACCATTTGCATGCACACATTGCACCCGCTGCCGCTAATGGTTAGTACTGGTTCCCCTCATTGTGGTTTAAAATCAGGTTTTCCTTAGAACTTCATCCATGGATGTCTAGTTGGGTTTTTTTTATTTCATTTTCTTGTTATTTTGCTTCATAGAAGCTGAATTAGGTTAGTATCCTATGTTTAGGAGTGACCGTATGTATTTTTAAAACGTTAGATGTGTTTATGTAACTGTCATTTGTGTTTGTGTCGTCTTTTGACCTTATATTAAAATATACTCATATTTTACATTAATCTGTGGTGCGCTTGTGTGCATTGTTTTTTCTTTCCTCTGGAATATACTGTAAGTACGGATATTGGATAAAGTATCTGTCGTCTAAATTAAGCATAGGTTGAACTTGTTTATTTATTGTTTATTTGAGTTTATTCGAGCATTTGCCCGGTCTCGGCCGCAGCAGTAACCAGGCGCGCGCCGGGATGTGCCTGGCGCGCGCCGAAGCCGCTCAGGAGCGCCCTCCGATCGGGGCTTTCTCCCTCCCGCTGCCGGGTCCGCCGGGTCCCCCGGAAACCCCTGCCGCCGTCCCCCACATCGCGGGACACCAGGGCTCCCTCGGGGAGCCCTGGACGCGTGTGCAGGGGGCACAGGCACGCCGAGGTAGTGCGGCTAGCATGCCGGGGCATCCCCCGGCTTGCGGAGCTAGCCGCACTCAAATAAATCTGGTCGCCTGTGTAGGTTGAACTTGATGGACATGTGTTTTTTTTTTTTTTAACCACATCTACTACAGTATGTAGCTATGTATGGCAAATGATGAGTTTGTTGGTGTAAAAAAAGTTACGCACGACTTATAGAGATGTCTAATTATGCTTCATCATTAACCCAATTATCACTTTTTCCTCTGCTCTTTTCTGAATACACTAGGACATTAGGATTAACTGTAATGTAACGACAATGTTATAAGCCAAGTTATAATAATAACTTTCATATAGCGCTTTTCTCCCAATGGGACTCAAAGCGCTTCACAATTACAGTATAGTGCGAGGTACACAGCACGTAGGACTTTTTAAAGACACTTCTAAGAGAAAACAACCAAGAACAGACTACAAATGTAATGCAATCTGATATCAAATGATAGTATATATTACAATATACATGTCAGAAATAGAAATTAAAGAAACAATATTACTGATTATGACATCTTGCAGTATTTCATCTTGTTAGGACAAAAACATTGCCTAAAATAAACTTTTCTTCACATATCAACAGACCGCTCTCTAGTTGTCTATGTTTTCTTTTAGTTGTGCAACCTATTATTATTGGGGCAACGTTTAAATAAGATATTGATGTCTTCCTTTTGTTTAATCAAAAGCAGCATTGTATGTTTTGGACCCACCTCCTTTTTACTGTCCCATAGAAAAGATTATTTCTGCAGTCTCGAAAGTAAATAAGAATTTGTGGTCATTTCCAACAATCTCTAGAGTGAGTTAACCCCAAAAGTTACAGCTCACAGTCATTTCCCCTGCATAGATAAATATCTAATGTTGGGAAGAATTTTCCTGTTATTACTTTCCGTTAGAAGACTGTGGGGATGTAGAATATACAATCTAACTTTCAGGAATGCTGATGCTATTCCTTTAACATGAAATACATTGATCAGTACAGTCATTTCAAAACTCTATCATTATTGAACCCCAAACGAATTTCTTTGTGGGTTTAATTTATAAACTCCAAGCTGCAGACCAACCAATATCCTACATGTGTTTTTTTTTTTTTTTTTAATAAATCTGTTCTGTACTGAAAAACAAACACAAAAACCCCACAACTCTGAATGACATTTTAAATGTATTATAATGTAACAATTTTTTTTGCTTCTTTTGCAACCATTTACAAAGCCACATCCCCTTCTCTTCTGAAACAGGCTCTGACACACCCCTTTTTGAGCCCTACCCTCTTTCTAGCTGTGCACCAATTGTATCTAGTGACTGCTTGGTCACATGATCTTCTCCACAGAACTTTGCATCTTTGGTCCTCTTCTGTTACACTGACACCATTTAGTGAGCCCCCGAGCCAAATCTTCGCCGATCGATTGGCAATTTAGCTAATTACTTATCATTGTGTGGATTGTATTGATGCACATATTAAAGGGATTTTTTTTTTTTAAATGGCAGCTTGGACTGCTGCTTTAAGTATAATCGTACCTCTGATTGATGAGATGATCCTAAAACATAGGGTGCCTGGGCTTCTCTAAAGAATAGGTTGAAAACAAATGGTCCCGCGCCCGCTGAGCTGACAGGAGGGAGTAGGTGCACACCGCCTGGAACAGGAGTCTGGTGCCCGGCGACTGTTGGGGGCCTGGCTGGCGCTGGAAGTTGCGTCCGGCTGTCAAACTCCCCCTGCTGGTGGGCGTCTCCTCCCCCTGTAGGTGTGCGTCGGAAGACTGCAGCAAAGTAAGGCTATTGTATGGAAGGGAGGCTGACGTGGGGCTATTGTAGGGAAGAGGGGCTGTTGTTGGGGTAAGGGGGGAATGTCGTGGGGCAAGGAAGCTTGGGGATCGGGATATTGTACCGGGAGGGACGTATTATAGGGGTATTGTGTGTGTGTGTGTGTGTATTGTGGGGGAGGGAGGGAGAGCAAGAGGAGGGGGTGAAGAGTGATGGGGAGAGACAGAGGACAGAGCGAGAGGGGTGGTGGTGGAAAGAGACAGTCTATCGCTTCACTTGCCCCCCCCCCCCCTCTCTCTCAGGACCACTTACCGGGATTCTGTTTCCTCTTCTTTAGATGGAGGGTAATGGGGGAGAGATACAGGGGATGGGGTTGGGGGAGAGAGGAAGGGGGAGTGAAAGTGTACGCATAGGTTAAAATGACTGTTTATAAAAAACATTTCCTGGTGAGGCCTGAGTCTTGCAGTCAGACTTAAAATTCACTCCAAGCAATTCTGAGTTTGCCGGGCCTGGTCTAGAAAAAGAACTAGACATGGAAAGAATATGTGGAAGAGTTCCTTCAAAGTATAACACTGGAATTAACCCACAGAATAATGTTTGGGATACAAGGGGTGCCCCAAATATGGGTCTTGCATAAGGTGTGTGTGTATACACACACACACACACACACACACACACACACACACACACACACACACACACACACACACACACACACACACACACACACACACACACACACACACACACACACACACACACACACCTTATGCAAGACCCTTCATCTTTGGGGCATCCCAAACATTGTTCTGTGGGTTAATTCCATATATATATGTAGCCAGGTCCCCCCTCGCGCACTCACCCCCTCCTTCCCCGTTGCGAGCGCGCGGTGTGTGTTGCGGCCGGTTGCTATGACGCGATCGGGCCGGTTGCTATGGCGCGGTCGGGCGGTTGCCGGGGACGCGATCGGGCCGGTTGCCGAGGCCGCGATCGCGTTGCTGGGGTCCCCGGCGGCCGGTGAGCAGGGCGCCGCCATGCTAGGTCTGTTGCGCATGCGCAGTGACCCAGACAGCGCGGGAAGGCCCCAGATAGCTCGCGCATGCGCGAGAGGAGTCTGCCAGCCCCCAGGGTGCATAGGGCAGAGCCACATGACTCCAGGGAGCCAATAGGGCTGAGGGATTGCCTGGGAATAGAAAGGATACATTTCGCGGGGTTTTGCAGCCACGCAGTTAGTCAGGATCCGGACCAGCTAGGGGTAAGAGGTGGATGCAGGGGTCAGTGACCCTCTGCATTAGGCCAGCAGCCCCCAAGGTCCCAGTTAGGTCCTGAGCCACCTAGTAGTTTGTGGAGCTTAGGGACAGGCCCTAGATAGGGACACTGCCCCATTAATTGGTTGCTTAGTCAGGGACACAGTGCTGAATCCGTGCGGCCCTGCGAGGTGGGTTCTGGGCTCAGAACACCACCTACAACCCTGGGACTAAGGTGATATTATCCGCGCTGGAATTCACCCAACGCGGTGTGGAGGACAACGTCGGATCGGGGGAATCTCCAGTGATATCGCGGTACCCGTGGCTGGAGCCCCGGGCAGGTAACCTACCATTCACGTGCACCAACAAGGCCTAATCACCAGACATTGTGGCTGCGCAGTCACACATATATACAGACATTGGTGTTTGACATTTGGGAGTGCGAGACATTTGGGTGGGGGTTACTGGACACAGGGTGGGGTCACTCTGTGGGAGGTTAGCGTCCGCCGTGACGCCTAGAGGTTGTAGCGTCCGCCGTGGCGCAGAGTGGTTAGCGTCCGCCGTGGCGCAGAGTGGTTAGCGTCCGCCGTGGCGCATAGTGGTTAGCGTCCTGTGTGACGCCACATGTGGCTCCTCTAGAGAGGAGTCATGGTTATGTGATGTGTGATAATATATGTTTTGCTATGCAGTAAAGCCAGTCCTGTTTTATATTTGCTCGCTTTGTGTGGTTGTTTCCTGTGAGGGTCTCCTCCCACTCCGTTGGGATCCCTCCCAGGTGGAGGCGTTGCACCCAGAGATGTATAACATGCATGTACCCCAGGTTCCCCAAGCGGAGGCTTAGGCTCCTGAGAGCCACACAGGTTGCACAGCAGGTAGTAGCGGTTGTATTCATAGGGAATACCCGTTACATATATATACACACACGCGCACGCGCACGCGCACACGCGCACACGCGCACGCACACGCACACGAACACACACCCACACACACACACACACACACACACACACACACACATACACACACACACACACACACACACACACACACACACACACACACACACACACACACACACTGATGCAAGATGAGAGAACAGAAACAAACAACCAAAAATATGGGATAGGCAAGATCTACTTTAACAATGCACCCTAGAAAGAAAAACAGGTAACAAAATTATAACCCAGTTGATAAGGCAAAAAGGGAAGCCAAAGGGATAGTGAGTCCTAATATAAGCACTCAATAATATCACCAAAGGGGAAGTGAGTGTTCTCCTTGGAGTCGGGGAACAATTTATTTTTCCCCTTCTGAGACATTGTTGAATAGTGTTTCACTGGGGTTTTTTGTTTGCCTTCCTCTAGATCAAAATACTGTAAATACAAATATAGGATAAGTATCTGTCTCGGATACTCAGGCTCCCAAAGTGCTACAGAATGTCTTTGCACTGCCAAAATAATATAAGTCTACAGTATGTATCAAGGCAATTTTGGAGCTAAACTGGGGCATGTAACTATATACCTACTGTGTGTATCAAAGCATTTTGCTCCAAGTTTGCCCCAGCTTGCACATTGGGGAGTGTCAGTAGGAGGAGTTGCATGGTGTACTGTACATATAACAATGTGCATGTTAGCACCCAGAATCCCTGGCTGCAGTGGAAGCATTGTATGCTAAGAGATAATGGTAAAAAGCAGGGTTGCAGACCTGGTTCTTACCTGTACATAACACACACATTCCCAGCACGCTCTTAACTCCAACACCCACCACATTTTATATATGTAGCCCTGGTAAGAAAGGGGGCTATATGTCTTCTCTCCTACTGGTATAAGCCCTGGTAAGGGCAGGCTGCCAGTAGTTATCATGGGTTTCCCCCACATCAAGCCCTGCTCTGAGTGGTGGAAGTAGGTCACCTGACCCTGTGTGGAAGGCGTAGACACAGGGGCGGTACCTGCTGATGTCATGAAGGGGAGGGCTGTCTCAATTTAGAGTGTGCCTGTTCCTGTCAGTGACAGTAGTGCAGTCCTGGGTACAGTCCTGAGGATTTAGTGTTGGAGTGTCTGACTGGACAGTCAGAGTATGTGAGCTAGCTAGGTTCCTGAGGAGTAGGGCCTAGTGAGTTATAGGTGGACCAATACCTGTCACCATGCATAGGGGGTGAGGGAAGAGCTAGCCCCACCCTGAGTGCCCGTGGCTTGGGGTGGAGGCAGGGAGAAGAGATACCATCCTGAGGGAGAGCAGTCTGGAGGAGGGGAACAAGCTGTACCTGACTGTCTGTGATCCTGCTGCCATTTCTGCACTGAATAAAGAGCTGCTGCTGATTTTACATAAAGACTGTCTGAGACTGGAATCTCTTGTCCCTGAGAGGGGGACTCTCTGTAAGGGTTCCACCCCATACCCCTGGGGCTTAACAGAGATGGAGGCATTCACCCCAGAAACCTGGTCCTGTCACCCCATGCCATCGCGGGAGACTCAGGCCCTTCTGTTACCTACAGGTATGCACCACACACAGACACGTAACCAGACCCTAGTACAGAGGGGGGGGGGCAATCTGTGATTGGCCCCGGGAAGAGTGGTTACATATATATATATGTGACCAATGTATATAAACAAAAGTCAGGGTGTGCCCAATGCTACATCCAATTGACAAAACATATAAAGTATAAAGTTTAAATACTTCAAGTATTTAAACTTTATACTAATTACTATATGTTTTGTCAATTGGATGTAGCATTGGGCACCCTCTGTCTTTTGTTTGTATACATTGGCCACGCTCAGTAGCACTCTTATTGACGTGTGTGTGTTTGTGTATGTGTGTGTGTGTGTGTGTGGTGTGGTGTTGGAGTTAGAGCGTGCTGGCAATGTGTGTGTTAATTTAGTTCCTGACTGGTAACAGTTCTTGGAGGTAGGTGGCCCCTCCTCCCAGAGCTCACACCTCTGCACCTTTTTAACTTGGGAGGTGCTAGCATTTTGCTGAATGGACAGGACTCACTGTGGTTGCTTCCCCTAATACAGAGGTAAAAGGAAGGGTTTACAATTTAGTGGTAGGACCTGCATTAATTTTGGTATTCCTTGACTTGGTATGCAGGCTTTTGACGCTTTGGCCAAAGGGTTTAACTAAATAACCAAGTAAATATTATTATTGAAGTATTTAAACTTTATACTTTATATGTTTTGTCAATTGGATGTAGCATTGGGCACCCCTATCTTTTGTTTGCTTACCTGTACATATGCTGGAGCTCTGCTCCAAAAAACAGAGCAGTGCGTCTAAACACTCTGCGTTCATACATAAACCCCATACAGTAGTTTTGTTTGAATATAGTTAAACTACTGTAAAGTGCTGAATAGAAACTGAGCTGGGGAGAGAAATAAAAGGGTAAAGCGATATAAGCAATAACCCAAAGTCTACTAGCCACAACCACAAAGGGATTGTGTCCCTACAAATATCCCTCCAAAATAGAAATGGAATAGAGGGGGTGGGCACAAGACTATAGTAATATGCAATATAATGAGACCCAAGGGATCAACAAAAATCTGGCAAGTACCACATTACAGTACTGTGTGTTTTCTACTCAGAATTTCAATTGCAATGTTCAAATCTCTCTCTTTACAATCTATCCATCCATCATCTACCCATTAGGGGATTTCTTCACAAAGAGCATCGAGTGCTGTCTGTCTCCCATCTAATGTGTATCCTACAAGTTCACATACTACATACTGTACTTAAGAAATATAGTTCTTTGTTCATGCTTTAACATTTAGTTATATTGTGTTTGATAGAAACAAAACAAACATTTGTATACATATTTAACCAGGTTATTCTAAAAAGGTAATTGATAACCCAATATTTTGTAATGAAAATAACAATGCAATGATAATGCCAACATTGTCTGGTTGTAGCCACTCCCAGCTTCACATTGCAAGCCCAGTAAACCATCCTCACACTGATGAGACCCAAAAGACCAAAACAGTTGTCTGGGAGTAGTTTTACTAGCTCTTCCCTTCTTTAACCCAAGCTGTGCTGAAAAGTTGTGTAATGCTACAAGAAGCTGAAGGAGTGGCTCAGTGAGTAAAGACTCTGGCACTGAGTTTGCAGCATGGGAACCCAGTTTAATTCCTGGCGTTGGCTCCTTGTGACCTTGGGCAAGTCACTTTATCTCCCTATGCCTCAGACACCAAAAACATAGATTGTAAATTCTACGGGGCAGGGTCTATGTCAGCAAAATGTCTTTGTAAAGCGCTACGTAAAACTAGCAGCGCTATACAAGAGCAAACAACTATTGTTATTATTATAATTATTATTATTATAATGTGGCAGGCATAAGCTTATAGGGTTCCATGTTAAAATAGGGAAGAAGCAAAAAGTGACACACTGTATGACCCTTTGCATGTCATTACTCAGACTCCCTGGTTGTGGGCAGTGGAAACATTGTATGCTAAGAGATAGTGGGGAAAGGCAGGGTTGTGTACCTGTCTCAGACATGTGAATTTGCTCATAAGTCATATTTTTATTTGATATATATTTACTGGCTATGCATCTTAACCCTGGCTGTGCTTAAAGCTGTGACCACGCAGCAAGCTTTAGCCTATAGGGAACCATGTTTAAAATGGTTTTGAAGCAAAAAGTGGCACTGTGTGCTCATTTGCATGTCATTTCCCAGAATCCCTTGCTACAGTGGGTGTGCTGGGTGATGATGGTGAAAGGCGGGGTTGCAGACCTGCCTAAGACATGCAAATTAACATACAGTTATATTTCCATTATGCTTTGCTGTGGAGGGTTTTTGTCACTTTTTTTTACTCACCATAACTAAGTATGGTAAAACCCATCCTCATTGCTTCAGCTTTGCATAGCCAGTTACCAACCCCACACTGATGAGACCCATTAAGGTTAAAACAGCTGTCTGTGGATGGGCTTTCTGGCTATGCCTCTTAACCCTGGCTGTGCTCAAAGCTGTGACCATGCAGCAAGCTTAAGCCTATAGGGATCCATGTTTAAAATGGTTTTGAAGCAAAAAGTGGCACTGTGTGCTCATTTGCATGTCATTTCCCAGAATCCCTTGCTGCAGTGGAAGTGCTGTGTGCTGGGTGATAATGGTGAAAGGCGGGGTTGCAGACCTGCCTAAGACATGCAAATGAGCATACAGTTATATTTCCACTTGATATATATATATATATATATAAAAATGAAATGCTTAATCTCTTTTTTTTTTTTTTTAGTAGCTCTCTTAACTTGGATGTAATGACAGTGACTGTAACAGGGCTCTTAAATGCAATGAAGAAGCACAAGAAAGTGCCCTCTGTCCAGCTAGGGGCATTGCGTGTCATGTTACAGATTGTGTTTGATGGTAAGTGCATTTGACTTTAATACTGTGGTATCTGGGAAAAATTCATCCCATAGAGAAGAACTAACCTGCCCTCTTGTGGCCAGCCTCATTGTTTGAAAAGGATCTCTTGTATAAAGATTATTTTTTTTCCCTGTTAGTTGCCATTGTATTTTGGAAACTTATCCCAGTATCTACTTAAACTCCGTTATGCCTTATATTTGAAGCACTGATCATGTTTCATAAATGTTTACAATTCATTAAATGCTTTTGGTTGTATTTTTCATTTTGTATTCTTTTAGATGCAACATTAAAACGGCAAAACGGTCCACTGGATTCAATGGGAACTGCTTGCTTAAATCTCCCACTGAAGGTGATAAAGAACCAATGTTTATTGGAAGGAACTCACAATTTAGTCTTGCAGGCGCTGAATAAAGTACGTACAACTCCCCACATTCAGCACATTGCAAAGGTGCTTAAAAGTTGCATCATTCTGTGATTTGACTCCTTTGCTTTCACATTTGCCATCAACTGCAAAGATAAATAATTCTATTATGTGTTTTTAATATTCCCATGATTAATACGGGATGGTCTTTCCCCAAGGTGGGCAAATACCATCATTTTTTTACTTCTGACGTCCATCTGCTGTAACAGCGAAGAATTGACAGGCTTCAAATACTTGGCATGCTTTTTATGTACAGTATTTCCACCTACACAAACTATATATTAAGCATTTTCTCAGATGACCTAGACACTGCGTTCCTTTAATTGTAGTTCCTCTGCCTTCTTTCCCATAGCTGCAAGCTGCTTGAATGCAAGGTGGTGGCGGATGTTTCCATTCAATGGATGGAATATCCAGTGGTTATTGTTGATGGCAAAGAGTAGTGTTAGGCTAACTTTTTTTTTCTTCCTCTGTAAAAAACAAATATGTGGCCCTCACATTCCTTAAAAGAACGAAAGTGCCCCTTTACCAGAAAAAAAGTTAAAACCTCGTACTTAAATTTAAAAAGTTGTTATAAATGTTAGGTGTATTAAATTGGTCGTTAGTACAAAAGAAACGGCAAAATATCAGAATACAGAATTACAGCGTAATCAGAGTTCTCATATAGCACTGAAGGTGCCTGCAGTGTTGTATTCAGTAGTACAAGCACAATGAAGTCCTGCCTAGAAAAAGATTAATATATAATAATTATTCATTAGAAGAAGCCATGGCGAAACGCGCATTGGGGCGGGCCTTAGCTACGTCCTCTCTGACCTGGATGATGCATGATGCACATTGGCGTGCACGCCTGTAATGTATTGTCTCTGCCTGTTCGAGTCTGTGGCAATTACATTTTTGTAGTTGGAGATCGAACCTCAACTGATGTTTCTCATACCGTTGGACTTGCCTTGCATTATGGTGGTATTGTAGTACTCTTTTCATGGGCACACACATTAATTTCATGGGCACACGTATTCAATGTATATTATGTGCATTTTGTATATAAGTGATTAACAACGGTATAGTACATAACTAGTGCATATTAAGGGTATTCCTAGCATATTTACATATTAAGTGTACTTTTATTTCATATATTTTTTTTGCGTGTAGGTACCTTTCTGGGATATTGTTATCTCTCTAGACCGGCCAGTCCAGACTTTTGCAGGGAATAATTACTTTTTTTTCCCTGCTGAGTTTTTATTTACTTCTAGACTAAGATTTTCTTCTTTATTGTATTTACCCAGGATTGGGACTGTTGTAGCATGTGAGTTTATCATGCAGATTACTCTGTCTCTTATTTTATGTCAATTAGAGGGCGTTCATTAGTGTTTTTTATGTTTTAGTTTGTCGAAATAAACTTTTTGTATTTTTTTGGTATACCCAGAGTGCTTATTTTTGAGGTTTTTTTTTCTCCCCTTTTTTTCTTCTTCTATATTATATACCTTACCGCACTATTAGAGCTAACATTTTTTACATTTGTAGTATTTTGTTAGTATTTCTTTAATTTCTAGTGGGTTGCATTTATTTTAGTTTCCAGAGCGGCTTTTCTTTTTATGTTCAGTTATATAATAATTAGTGTTTGCAGCAAGTTTCATTTCATTTAATTAATTTTTTCTTTAGTTTGTTGGAAATCCTGCTATTCAAGAATGTGGTCTGAAGGTTCTTGGGAGTTTAGCTGAATGCTCAGGTGCCCTGGAGCTGTTCTCACATCAGGGTGCTATGGATACCATACTTCATACGCTTCAGATGTATCCTGGAAACCGAGGTGAATAATGTTTGGCATTTCAGTTCTACAGACACTTGTATAATCACTTCATAGACATGTCTCAGACAGGTCGGCAACCCTGCTTTTCCCCATTATCTCTTAGCATACAGTGCTTCCACTGCAGTCAGGGATTCTGGGAAATGACATGCAAATAAGCACACAGTGTCACTTTTTGCTTCATGTCCATTTTAACATGGACCCCCATAAGCTTATGCCTGCCATATTACACAGCTTTTTAGCACAGTCTAGGTTAAAGAAGTGCATAGTCCGTAAACCTACCCACAGATAGCTGTTTTGACCTTTTGGGTCTCATTAGTGTGAGGATGGTTATAGTTGATTTGCAATGTGAAGCTGGAATAGGTTTCAACCACACACTGGTGTTTTTCGACCAAACATCTGCTTTACAAAGTATAATTATTTAAAAAAAAACTCAAGACCTTATAGTTACACTTGTATGGGATTCATATGACAATAATACTTTGTTTTGGCACTATGTATATGTATTTCATGTCGGTAATGCAATGAGGCTGTTTAATGGGTGGTCATTGGACTAGTCAGGAGTATAGAACTGTACAGTAACTAATATGGGGGAGCACAGCTAGGGGTTAGCACAGGATTTCAAAGGAAACATTTATAACGGACTGATAGTTATACAGGAGTTAAGCGAGGTGGATCTCTGTCTGGATCTTCTAGCATCTTTATATGCAGATTCATATTAATGGAAAACTTTTGCTGAGCTCACAATTCCACACTGGTGTTGTAAACTTATAGCCCTGTACCATTTGAGCCCCATCCATCCCACCCCTTCCCCCACCGTCAGCTGCAGTCCCCCCCCAAATCTTCTGCTCAATCCACTCCCACTCAGGCTTGAAGTGACATCAGACGCCAAGTCGTCCGGAGGAGGTTGGTGGCGTTGGCATGGCGTTTTGGCTCGCCCTGTGGGGCGGCAGTGGTCACAGGCAGTGGTGCAGTGTCAGGCAGTCCAGATATTAGGCAGCATGTGTGGGTGGTGTCCGGGAACACTGTGAAGTGGCAGGCGGACTGGAAGCGGCTACGTGAAGTGTTGGGTGGGCTGGCAGCGGGCGTAGAGCGGAGGTGGAGTTTCATTCTTCATCAGTGTCCGTAGTGAGAGGAGAGCTGGGGATTGGCGTCCGTGGTGGACTCAGCTGAAGTGGCGAGGCCAGGGACGCATTGAGGAGCCGGACTGCGGTTACTGGAAGACCCACCAGTGTGCCGCTTCTCCGTCAGGAGATCGACTGTCCCCAGCAAAACCAGAATAGATAACCAAATATCCATACTGACATCTGCCTCATTAACGCTCGCTCTGCTCCAGCAAATGCTGTACACATCCATGACCTAATCTCTACTCTTTCTCCAACCATTCTTACAATCGCCGAAACCTGGTTAAATGACTTTAATAACACTGCCCTGCATGAAATCATCCCTCAAGGCTGTATAATCTATGCCAACAGACCATCAGGACACTGAGGAGGTGCAGCCTGGGTTTATAAAGAAAAGATTAAACATACAGTCACAAAGAGTAACACTTTTCTTTCTTTTGAACATCTTACCATTACATTTCCTTAACAAGGGATGAGAGCAAGGAGGTGTGTGAGAGGGAGGGTAAGAGAAAGAGAGGGCTTGCAACACTGGGGGCCCTGGTGGAAACTAATTTCCCGATCCCCCAAGAAAGCTGTCCGCTGCCCTGTCTCCAACAGTATGTTTGTAGCCGGTACACTACATGTTTTGGGGCCCTCTCAGACAAGCTGTACCTACTGAACAAATGTGTTTTTTTGTTGTTTTTTTTTGTGTATGTGGTGAGCTGTGAACGCTTTCAATAGGAATTTCTTGGTAGTATCTCATTTCAGCACTGCAAGAACTGCAGGTGTGTACTTATGTTTATGTGCAATACATTGGAGGATCTCTATAAATTACATCACCAATCTTACAAAATGGCAACTGGCTGTTTTCACATAGAAAGCCCCATTGACTTCAGTGGTCTTCTGTGCGATTGCAATAAATTGGTGCTATTGCTGTTTACATAATAATTAGGGCCAGAGGCAGGAAACTATACAGCAGCCATCTTTAAATAGAGCAAGTGCCCTTCATTGAATAAGATTTTCTGAAACTGGGGAGTCTTGGGGTGACACAGTCCTACTCTAGACGACCTCCAAATTCAGGCCACGTCCAGATAAATGTAGTGTAGATAGAGCAGATTTCTGCAATAAAACAAATAAAACATAGGCTATTGTGCCTTTTCTTTTTAGTACTCAGAATTTGGTTGTCAATTAAGTGTTAAAGCAGCCGCCTGCCCTGAACTCCATATTTTGCATTACATTTTTAAATTGACTTTTATAAGATCTCGTCTTGCCCTTTCCAAAGCTGTATTTATTTTTTTAAATCTGACACTCCAAGGAGATATAGGAAATATTAAATGTCTGGGAGGTTAAAATGAACCTCTTCCTAGAGCCCACTGCAGTGGTAGCCTCAGAAACTAAAGATTAAGAAGATACTAACATTATATAAGTTGAACTCATACAGGTTTCTAGGAGAGTTGCTGCTTTGAAGGACCAATGCTCACAGACAAAAGGAGGTGGCTAAAGAGAATGTAACCACCATTAAACATTATTTTGAAATACAGGATTGAAGCATCTCCGGAGCTGATTCGTTTTGGCTCTTGGAACTCCCTGCTTCTAGAGATACTTACCTCTAAAGGAGGTACTGGTATCTCTGCAGTTTTCTGCAGTCTGAAGCGCCCAGTCACATGGGCCAATAGGAAGCTGAACCTGATGACATCACAGCTTCCTATTGGCCCACAGAGCCCGGGAGCTTTGACAATCAGCCACAATGTGAACTCTGGAGTGGCTATCGGCACCCACTACGGAGGTAAGTATCTCTCCAGAAACGGGGTCCCTCGAGCTGAAATTAATTGGGTTCAGATCTGAAAACCCCCTGCTTCAATCCAGTAGAAAAAAATGAAAAAGTAAAACGGCCTGGATTGCATCTTTAAAATTCGGCTGACCAGGTTAACAAACTAAGTGACATATATATATACATGTTAAAAATGGTTTTTGAAGCAAAAAGTGGCACTGTGTGCTCATTTGCATGTCATTTCCCAGAATCCCTTGCTGCAGTGGAAGTGCTGTGTGCTGGGTGATAATGGTGAAAGGCGGGGTTGCAGACCTGCCTAAGACATGCAGATGAGCATACAGTTGTATTTACATATATATTTACATATATATACATTTATATATATATATTTAGTTTTTTTTTTTAAAGACTACTGATAATAAACTGCATTGCCTAAAAAGTCAGAAATCGGTCGCCCATATTTAACCCTTTCAAAACAGGTGATGTCCCTTGGTTTATTTTGGCACTGAATGGGACTGCACCTTTACTAGATGAAGACGGATTGAAATATAATGGTTAAACCCAGATTTTCTGGTTTGATTTTCTACTAACATTTCATCTTGTGACCTTAATTGCATTGTCATCTCTTAGAAATTCAGTACTTTGGATTATCTCTTTTTGCATCTTTGATTACGAAAAAAACTGTGTGCATCGAAACAATGCACCTTCTGTCAACACACCTAGTCCCTACATTGCAACGGTATAAGGAGGACATCAAAATACAAGAGCAGGTATGTTTTACAGAAAAGATGGGGATCATCCTAAAAATCTATTTCTATTTAGAAAAATATTTATATCTCAGATTTATATATTGTAAATGCGTTTTGGTGAGTAATTTTATAGTTTTAATGTTATATTTTACAATTAATTTGTGTTTTCTTTAGGGATTTTGGACTGCCTTAACATTAATCAAGTTATCACCTAGTTTTGCAAAGCTTTTGGAACTAGAGGCATTTGACACAGTACTTTTCTACCAGATATCCATGTGTTTGGCCAACAGACGGGAGCAGAAGGTACTGTATTTCTTATTTTGTTCACTATACTCCTTTTTGTGTCTGTGCTGACCAAAGGGGAGATGCTTAGAGTACAAAGAAAATCACATTTCCCTTACAAATGGTCATACACTGTTGGTCTCGGCACTCAATGATGAATGAGGCTACAACTTTTTTTTTTTTTTTTTAACCTGATTTGTATTCATGATATCATTCAGAATCGGCACAGACTTCTCTTGCAGACCTGCCAACAACCATTGGTTCGTTAGTTACAATGTCAGACTTAAAAAAAAATATTTGTACAATTCTATTTACACTACATTAGCCAACTACAAAACCAATGAGCATTAGTTAAGGTGCTTTGTTTACTTCAAACAAGTACTGCTTTATTTGTTCATTGTTTTTCAGAATGCTGTTTTGTTCTGGTTTAGTTTCAGAGCTTGTGCTGTAGATGCTTTGCTGAAATGACTTCTGATGAGGAATTAAAAAACAAATTACTGGAGAAAGCATGTGCTGAAAATCACAACGTCATAGTGGAATGCTTACTTTTATTGGGAGCAGATGTTAATAAGAAAACAAAGTACACTTCCTTAATAGTTCAGGTACTGTAAGACATGCAAAGTTTTAGTTGGTGAAACGTGAAGATACATTTTTTTTTTTGGTCAATATTTTGTGTGATCTTCCTCATTGTTTTTGCTAATGGTGGTTAAACAAACTTTTTCATGCATGTAAACTAAAGCAGAAATCTTCCCCATATTTTTGTTTTCTGCCGTTCTGAACTGGAAGAAGAGTTTTTTTTTTCTTGTTGAATTCAGTTTGGGAAATAATTATTGCCTTGTACCGGGATATTCAGGAATTAAAAATGGCCGCAGGGAACAGAGAAAGTCGTAATTGACATGTGATTCATTGCTTTAAAAAAGCCATTTCCAAATGTGTTAACTCTTCTCCTAATGGAACTCTCACATTAAAAGCAAGCCGTTTATTTTTAATGTTTTTTTTACCATGGCAAAGAATGCAAGCTGAAACATATTGACCTAGATTTCCTAAGCACCAGGAGTGCAGGAACTATTTTTGGGGTGGAGTTGCTTTAGTATCAATAATTGGTTACATACCTTCATTACCATAATGTAAAAATGTATAAACCCATGGGGTCTGCAGCACCCTACACACCCTTACATCCAGACCCTATGCTACGTAAATAGAACTAAACTGGACCAGACACTAACCATGAGTTACTGCCTTATTCACTAAGGTAATATGTGTAGTCGAACTCGGCGTGTGGTTAAAGCAACGTTGTTTTGTGATAACCGTGTTATGCAAGTCTTGGCATTACTCCCAGCCAGGTGCTGAAACTGAGCTTTTGCGAGAGAGGAGAGAACGATTAGCCAACGCTCCATGTGGGGAGATATATGGGAACAAACCTCTGCGGTACCTGGGAATGTTCTGTGCAGTACAAGTTCTGTTTGATATTGGAGTCGAATGACATCACACCAATCCTATGGTGTAGTGGTAGAGAATCCCTAACAGTGTATGGAGGGTCATGGGTTTGATTCCTGCTTGGTATGACCCTTCATACACTGTTAGGGATTCTCCACCACTACACCATAGGATTGGTGTGATGTCATTGGACTCTATTATCAAACGTAACTTGTACTGCACAGAACTGCCTTTCAGTAACGTGTACTAGAATTTAAGTTTGATAATAGAGTATATGACATCACATCAATCCTATGGTGCAGTGGTAGAGAATCCCTATTAGTATATGAAATGGTGACTGATAGAGGGCACGGACTGCCTGTTAAAAAAAAACTCTGTAAAATCCAAATGCCTCTAATGTTTTATTTAGGAAGTCCCACCTTATCCTATCAAATGCTTTCTCTGCCTCTAGACTCAGCAGCATAGCTTTCAGTTTAGATTTGTGTATCTGATCAATAACATTAATAATTTTTCTTGTATTGTCTGACACCTGGCGCTCGCTCACAAATCCCACCTGGTTGTAGTGAATTAATTTTGGGAGTATTAAATTCAATCTGTTGGCTAAAATGTTGCTATAGATTTTCAAATCCTTGTTAAGCAGTGAGATTGGCCTGTAGCTACTACAACATAAAGGGTCCTTTCCCTCTTTAGGTATCACCACTATATTGCCTTTCGTCATCTGTGGAGGAATTTGTTTTCCACTGAGAATATCATTAAATAGATCTAACAGACAAGGTCCTAAAATTGCTATAACATTTTTGTAGTAAAGATTTGAGAAACCATCTGGGCCCGGTGCTTTCGATGGTTTCAAAGAACTGACCGCTCTACCCAAGTCTACCGGAGTTATTGTTGCGTTTTTAAAATCTTATGATCTTCCTCCGTCAATTTCGGGAGGGCACAATCTCTCAGATAATCCTCAATCTGGTTCAAGCCCGGGACTTTAGCATTCCACCGGGGCGTGGTCCGACCATGTAATAGGCCCTAAATCTGAATGGACTAATACTTCTAGTATATTTGGAGATACAAAAATATTATCGATTCTAGAATACGAATCGTGTGGGGGCAAATAGATGGAATAATCTCTCTGCCCTTTATGCGAGCAAAGTCAGGTGTCCAACAGACCAAATTCTTTGATTATCAATCTAAATTGCTTTGCTACACTGTATGTCATTGCAGAGTGTGAATGCCCTGGATGTGTGGACTTGTCCACATCCAGGTCCGGGACCATATTAAAGTCACCTCCTACAATATATAACTGTTCTTGATTATCCCCCATTGACTCCAATATTTCCCTTTGAAAATCAATGTGTCCCTCGTTAGGCGCGTATATATTCACTAGTGTAATATGTTAGCCTGAGAGAAGACCATGGGCCACCCATGACCTCCCTCACTGGTCTTTCTTGACCTCCAGTATCTGGAACGAGATATCCTGTTTTATCAAAATCGCAACCCCCCCTTTTCTTACTGTTAAAAGACGAATAAAATGCAATAGGATATGTCCTGCTAAAAGTATTTGGGGGTTCCTGGGTATCGAAGTGTGTCGTGTTAAAAGACAATATCAACTTTCAAATTTCTAAATTCTTTTAGGGCTTGTCTACGTTTAACATTACTATTAAGACCTTTAACATTCAGGGATACTAACTTCAATGGTACTTGACTTGTCGTTTCTAATGTCGTGTCTCTCTCGTGCGAAAGTTGTGAGCGAAAAACGTTAATGGTTGTAGGGTACAAAAGGGGATAAAAAAACAAAGGGAAGGGACTGTCCCCCTCCGGGAACTTGGGGAAAAACGAAAGCAACAAATATTAAACGATAAGATGAGTGAAACCAGCCACTCATCCCAAGTTTGCGGCCAGACCCTATGTGGCCTAGCGGGCATATGGCCCTACAGGGGGCGACCTGACGTCGGGCATGCAGAGCTTCCACCAACTGCCTCTATCTGATCGACCTCCCCCGATCACGGCCTCACCACAGCTTGATTAGAATATAAAAGAGTAAATAATGAAGGAGCAAGAACCCACTTGAAGCACTCAGTATCCCCTAAATGTATAATGAAATATTTAAAAATAATCTTTAATGCTAAACTAATTAAAATAATGGGTTTTAAAATTCAACAATTGACACACATATATATAAACCCTGTGATGAGTATATAAGATACTCCGGGTCAATATAATAGAGGGAACGTTTGAGGTATATTAGATCAAAACGTTCCCAGGGATCCGATATGCAGTATTCCCTATTAGTGGTAATTAGGTATGCACTGGTATAGGAGGAGGGCTAGCTGATAGCCTGTCCAGAGTAACAGACAGGTCACAAGGTGATAACGTTGAGTGGTGTGAGTCTCATCATAATTGCTAAGTACAAGCAAAGAACAGAGTACACGCGAGCTGTCTGGCAGCTGTTTGACACTAACTAAGCCTTGAGAAAGCATTTCTAATCGCGAAATGAGGGCGAACCAGCTCCGTGACGTCACTGGCCCCTGGACGGCGTGCGAACTAAGGCCAGGGAAAGTACACGCTTTCCCTCAGCCTCAGCGCGCCTCCGCATGGCTGGAGTCTTTCGGCCAAGGCCCCCTCACCCATAGCCGGGACTCTCAATCTGTGTATTCACCGGTTTCGTCCGTTGTTCAGCTGTAGCAAACCGGCACCTGAGAAACAGGCAGCCGACTCCAAACCGTGTTTTAAATAGTCCCTGTAATAGATTAGAAAAAGTATAGAGGGAGACTGGGAGGAAAGTGGAAAGAAGAGAGAAAACAAATGTAGCTGCACATCCGGGATATCTTTCCGTGGGTTGCCGTGTCGCCGGTCAAGGTGATGGCCACGGACTTGTCGAGAGACCCTCAATGCCACAGTCAGTCTTGAATCTTTTATCTTCGGGCAACTGCACCCTCAGCCGATCGTTCGTCATCCGTGTTATCTTCTCGGGGTCTTTGGTACTGACCTGAACCCTTGCTCTGAGTCAGACCCAGTGCCGATAGAAAAGACGCTGATTCCTCGGGATAACGAAGGGTGACCTGTCTGCCTCTATGGTTTACCACCAAATGGAACAGAAAGGCCCACCGGTAACGAATACCCTTTTCCTGAAGCACTGCCGTCACTAGACGCAGCCCTTTCCTCCTCTCAATTGTCATCCTGGACAGATCCTGGAAAATCTGGATGGAATTGTTTTCAAATTCAATTGAGCCGCTGTTTCTGCACCCTTTTATAATCCTTTCCTTGGTTGCATATTGGTGGAGTCGTAGGACTACATCTCAACTTCTTTTCGGGTCTTCGAATCTCGGTCCTAGGGCTCTGTGAGCTCTATCCATCAGGAGATCGCCATCTTCTAACCGGGGTTCAATTGACGGGAACAGTCTCTTAAGGTTTAACTGGAGGGCTTCTACGGAGACCGACTCAAGGACGTGGCGGATTCGTAAATTCTGCGTTCAATCCCTGGTCTCTAGGTCATCTATACCATCCCTCATGGCTCTTATCTCTTCATTGAGACGCAAGACCTCATCATCCGTATTTACCTGATTTTGTAAAGAAATGTCCATTTTATTTTCAAGCTCCGTAGTTCTTTTAGCCAATAAAGAAACTTCTGCTTTAAATTCCTTTACTGCTCTATCCAGAGCTGACTGAAAGCCTGCTTGCATTTCTTTCAGCATGTACTGGAGGTCTTGTTTGGCAATTACTGTGTCTCCTTCTGCCATACTTGGCTCTCTGTCAGGAATGGCTCTCCCCACTACCTCTTCTCCTGCTGTAGCCCTCTCCACCGAGTTTCTCAGGGTGGCCTTTCTATCTTACAAGTCCCCTTCAGATCCTGAAGCCTGCTACTCACCTTCCCTGGTTGTTGTTGTGGCTGCACGCTCCCGTGCGCTCCACGGCGCCATCTTTGAGCCTATTCTCCGCTGCCACAGGCTATAGCGGGAGAGATCGGGCATCCCCGGCTTCGGCGTCTTCATTGCTGCCATCCCTGTAGGTTCCCCCGGGCGGCGCAGCGTCTTGCGGGGCTGATCTGAGCCACGATCGGGGTTTATTACTTATTATGTTGGCGGAGTGCACGGAGCTTCCCTAGCTCGCGTGCCTCCGCAGTGATGTCGGGCGTGCCCCCTCTCAGCAATCTTATCAACATTATAGAGCACCACCATTCATAAATGGTGTATTTCTCACATCTTGTGCTTTACCGTTATCCTAATGTAATTTACAATGCCCAGCCCTCACCAAGCTCTCAACACTAAATTAGCACTAATATCACTGCCATGCTTCCTCTACTACAGCTCAACTCCGTTATAGTGCGGTCCTCGGGGGCCACCCGATCCGACCGCGCTATAACTGGGGTCGCGCTAATTTTAAAAAAAATGTCCGTCGCGCCCGATCGGGAGGGGGGAGGAGGTGGAGTGAGGCGCCGGCAGCCCTACATGTCCCCTAGCAGCCACTGTAGTTCTCCCAGCATTCCCCGCACTCCCCTCAGCAGCTCCGCACCATCCAACCACGGATCCCCGCAACTATCCTCCAGCCTCGCACCGGTCCCCCCCCACCTATTCCCCCCACCCCCCAGCCTTGCGCCGATCCCTGCACCGACCCCCCTGCCTTGCGCCGATCCCCCAGCCTTGCAACGTTCCCCCCCCACCCCAGCAGCCCCACGATGCCCCCAAAGGAGGGCTGTGACATCAAAGGGAGGGGGGGGGCTGTGTGTGTGCTGTGTCTGCTGTGCTGTGTCTGCTGTGCTGTGTGTGCTGTGCTGTGAGTGTATGCAATGTGCTGTGAGTGTATGCAATGTGCTGTGAGTGTATGCAATGTGCTGTGAGTGTGAGCAGTGTGCTGGTGAGAGTGTGCTGTGTGTGCTGGTGCTGTGAGTGTGTGCAGTGTGCTGTGAGTGTATGCCATGTGCAGTGAGTGTATGCAGGATGCTGTGAGTGTGTGCAGTGTGCTGTGTGTGTGTGCAGTGAGTGTATGCTGTGTGCTGTGAGTGTATGTAGTGTGCAGTGAGTGTATGCAGGATGCTGTGAGTTTTTTTTTGTTTTGTTTTTTTTAATTCAGGGTTCATGCTCAAACCGAGTTATAAGCGGATCCGCGTTATAGTGGATCACACTATAACGGGGTTGAGCTGTATTTGTATTTGCTCTAACCTCACTTCTTTCCAAACTACACTTCTTTCTACCATTCACATTATTGCTCCAACTCCATTCATATATCTCCATCTCTCCTTCATTCTCCACTTCTCGGGATCACATGAATTCCTTTCCTGTCTGTGCCTTTTAACACTACTCTGCAATACACCCTGCACTAAAACACAACCCTACAAATCCTCCTCCCATTATTTTTTTCCCATGCTTCCCCTCCTTCCTTTTTGTGATATCTCTGCCAATCTGATCCCTGTCTAATTTCTACATGCTCTTGTCCTTGCCTCCACATCCATTTTTGTCCTACTTGTGATGTAAACTTCTCCAAACTCATACCCATGCCCTTTCAACCTTCCATCCCTCTTCTTTTCACCTGTACCATTTCTGTCTGTACATTACTTATTTTTCTCGCTCCGAGACTTGGCTCACTCAGTCTGACTCTGCATTGCAAGCTGCCATCTGTTATGGCGACCTTTCTTTCTCCCACCCTCCCTGCCATGATCGTAGGGGTGGAGGCATGGGGCTCCTCTTTTTCTCAATTTGCCGTTACCAAACCCTTGCTATTCCTCCCTCTCTTTTCATTCCTTTGAGGCTCACACTGTTGAGCATTTCTCCCTTTCCAGGTGGCAGCCATCTATCACCCACTTACCTCTACTCATCCCGGCTTTGTCTTTCTCCCTGACTCTGACTCTGGGCTCTCCTTCTTTCTCACTCTGACTCCCATTCTCTTTACTTTGGGGACATCAACGGCCATATTTATGACCCCTCTCTCCCTTGGATTTTCCCGCTTTATCTCACTAACCTACTCTTTTGGCCTTCACCAATGGATGGCTACTACACTCATTACACTCTGCTCATTTTACTCAACCTCTCTGCAGCTTTGATACTGTGGGCCAACCTCTTCTTCACATTCTCCATAATCTTGGTAGCGTAACACAGTTCTCTCCTGGATTGCCTCTTGCCTCTCCCATCGTACGTTCAGCGTCTTGTTTGCTAACACCACCTCCTCCTCTGCCAATCTATCTGTGGGTGTACCCCAGGTGACAGTCCTGAGAACTCTTCTCATTTTCTTTCTACACACTCTAGGTGACCTTATCACATCTCTTGGGTTCAAATATCACCTCTATTCTGATGACACAAATTTCCCTTTCAACCCCTGGACTTACACCTGCTGTACAGACCAAAGTCTCTGAATGTCTCTCCGCTATATCATCCTGGATGGCCTTTCAACTACTCAAACTAACCTGTCAAAGATGGAGCTCCTCATACTTCCTCCCAAGCCTGGCCCTACTGCCCGTTCTCCATTAATGTTGGCAGCACTATCATATACTCGGTATCGCAGGCATTCTGCCTAGGTGTCACATATGACTCCTCCCTCATATTCTCCTCTCATTCACAATGTTGCTAAAACCTGTTGATTTTTTCCTTTGTAACATTGCAAAGATATGCCCTTTCCTCTGTCGCCCTCCCGTTTGGACTATTGTAACCACCTACTATCCTGCCTCTCACCTGTGTTCCCTACAGTCTATTTTAAATGCTGCTGATAGAAACAATTTACTCCTAAATCTGTCTCGGCATCTCACCTGAGGATATCGCTCTCCTGGCTTCCATTTAAATACAAAGTACAAAATTCTCCACCTCTTTTAAGGCTACATACTCCTCTGCCCCTCCTTACATACCAGCCCTAATTTCTTGCTATATACCTGCCCGACTCTTGCTTTCTGCTCACGAATGTCTTCTGCCTACCCCTTTTGTATCTAAAGCCCTCTCCCGCCTAAACCGTTTTTACTTACTCCCTCACGCCTCTGGAATTCCCTTCTCCTTAATATCCCACTAGCACCCTCCCACTCCACCTTTTGAGGCCCATCTTAAAACACACCTCTATGCAACTATACATCTCATATGCATTCACCTTGACCCCTTGCAGATGCACTTACGATAACACCCTCCTTCTGTTTCTGTAAGTTCTTCTTTGTAAGTTGATTGTAAGCTTTTCAGGGCAGGGACTCCTTTTCCTAATGTTACTTTAATGTTGAAGCGCTTATTCCTATTATGTCACGTGCATTACTGCTGTAAAGCGCTATGTACATGGATGGCGCTATATACATCAATAAAGTAGAGTCTCGGTTATCCGACATTCGTTTTAACCGACACCTCCCCCCCCCCCCGCCCTTCCCCCCCTCTCACTTACAGGCTTCGGTGGAGCAGGGCAGTAGAGGAGAAAGACGGTGGGCGGTGGTGGCAGAAGAGGAGGACTAAAGACCACAGGAGTGAAGCGGCACAGGAGGAAGACAGCTGGCGGCGGGAGAAGAGGACCATGTCAGTGAAGCAGAGGAGTTGGACAGCAGATAGCGACTGCGGCAAGAGAAGACAATGAGACCATGTGAGCAGAGGAGGAGCAGAGCAGCACAGGAGAACGGCCGGGGAGGTGCACGCTTTAACAGCGATGAACACCGGAAGACGGTGTGCTCCTCCCCGGCCGTTCTCCTGCGCTGCCCTGCTCCTGCATCGCTCACATGGTCTCATGGTCATCTGCTGCCGCCGCCCGATGTCTAACTCCTTTCCTCCGCTGACATGGTCCTCTTCTCCCATCGCCAGCTGCTTTCCTCCTGTACTACTCCGCTCCCGTGGTCTTCAGTCCTCCTCTTCTGCCGCCATCCACCGTCTTCCTCCTCTTGCTGCCTTGCTCCACCGAAGCCTGATAAGTGAGAAGAAGGTGGAGGGGGGTCGCAGATGTCAGATAATACTTTTTATCTGTCATTTTCAGTTATCCAACATCTTATCAGTCCCGTTTTAGGTTGGTTAATCAGGACTCTACTTACAGTACATGCTAAATGCTGTCTCTCCACTCAATCAAAATAATAAGGTACCTTTGTTTCACAGCGTTACCCTTAATAGAGCTCAGTGAATATGGAATGAATATGATTAAGCCTGTAATGAAGAATAACAGCTGTTAAAACTAATGGCAAGCTTTTAACGTGCGTAAAACCGGCTTAACATTACTGTAATTGCTTTAGTGACTTAGTAAAAAAAAATAATGAGATGCAATACCTAATTCTTAGTGATTATACTTAAAGCAGCAGTTCATGCAATATCCTACATGTGCTTTTTTTTTAATAAATCATTTCTGTACTATGAGAAAATACTTGTAGCATTAAACAAAATGTTTTAAAGACCTTTTTAATGTTTCTAATGTAGGAAGCATTTCCAGAGTGACAGACCCCTTCCCCTTCTGATAGGCTCTGGCTCTTGAGCCCCACACTCTCTCTAGCAGTGAACCAGTTGTATCTACTGCCCAGTCAATCATATTCCAGGACTACATTGCCCAAAATGCTGTGCAAGATCTAAATGAAATAACCCGGAGCAAGCGATCGATTACAGGAGAACAGATTGATCTGCAGCTGAGCTAATCACTTGTCAGTGTGCAGATTCTATTGATTCACATATTGAATGGGAATTTTTATATATATATATATATATATATATATATATATATATATATATATATATATTTTTTTTTTTTTTTTTTAAACGGTTCTTGAACTGCAGCTTTAAAATGCTTCTCTATATCTAAAGCTTGCAATCCAGACAAACCTCTTAGGCGTTTTGTACTGTGACGAAATGGTAGAAATGGTAGAAATGTGTTCAGCCTTTCTCAGTTACTCCTTCATACGTCTTTTTGATTCTTCTTCGAATAGGTTTGTGAAAAAGGAAACAATCCCAAACTGGTGGAGCTATTGTTAAATAATGGCGTTCGGGAGCAAGATGCCAGGACAGCTCTACATGTCAGCATTAAGAAGTGCGATAACCAGATCATTGGCTTGCTTTTAAGAAAACTTGGTTTAGATGTGGCCAATAACAGTATATGTCTAGGAGGTTTTCATATGGGCAGAATAGAACCATCATGGCTCAGCCCTCTGTTTGCAGAAAAACTGCCTGCGTTAAAACAAGCAACAGTATATCAAGAAGGGAAGAAAGGTATGTTTCATGTCTCCTCCTTTAATACAGAAACATCATGTATCTGATTTTTTTTTCTCATGTAGAGACAAAGGTTTGGGTGTTAAAGCAGCAATTCAAGCAATATCCTACATGTGTGTGTTCTTTAATAAATCAGTTCTGTACTACGAGAAAATACTTGTGGCATTTAAAAAAATGTTTTAAAGACATTTTTTAATGTTTCTAATGTAGGAAGCATTTCTAAAGTGACAGCCCCTTTCTCCTTCTGATAGGCTCTGGCTCTTGAGACCCGCCCTCTCTCTAGCAGTGCACCAATTGAATCTAGTAACTGCCCAGTCAATCATATTCCAGGAACTACATAACCCGGAGCAAGCGATCGATTACAGGAGAACGGATCGATCTGCAGTTTAGCTAATCACTTGTCAGTGTGCAGATTGTATTGATGCACATATTGAATGGGAAAAAAAAAAATATATATATATATATATATATATATATATATATATATATATATATATATATTTTAAAAACGGCAGCTTGAACTGCAGCTTTAATTGAATTATTGAGTATTTAGGACCCGACTCTGAAAACCTTATTCTTCCTCTTCTATTCCAGTTATAATATAGCAATTCTCTCACTCAGCCTTAAATTCCAGCTCAAACATGCTTTTTAAACTGATATACAAATACCATTATGTAAATATATCTGATATAAATTGAACTAAAAAATGACTTATCAGTAAAGGCTTAATTATAACATTTTGTTCAATATTATTTCATTAGTATTATTGTGGGGTGTGAAATGAGAATTACAATTTTGTTACTTTTTTTTTTTTATGTGAACTTGTTCGTCCTTCCATTTTTTTTTCTTCAAGGGGTTAGGGAAGGCGTACAGAAAACAGAATAGGGTAACTAAGGGACACTTCAATTACAGACATGTACTTACATATGTGAGCCAATGAATACTTAAAATTAAATTCTATGAAATAAAACACTATAATAAAAACAAAAACAACGTTCTTTGGCAATAATACAATACACTACATATATATACGGTATTCAGCAATGTTAGGATTAAATATAGTATATCAGTTCTGGCGTCTTAGTGGAATAAACATACATTTCCAGTTATGTTTAATGTTTTGTTTCAAATCCATTTTCCATTTTCATTCTCTGTGAGTATAATTCTAGCCCATATAGTTGCCCTCCTGTTTTATATTTTAGTCTACCATGTCCCCTTTAATCTGTTGTCCCTCTAAATTTGGAGAGTCCCCTGGAGAAATGTATGCCCCCTATATAGTGTCTCCATGGTTCCCACACTCTCTCAATGTTACCTTTTTAATGTTCACAATCACATAAGTTGAAGTTACATACTGTAGGATATTTTAGTTTTTCTGTTTTAGCACAAAGTCAGCCCTGAACTCCCAGTATGAAAACAAAGACTCGTGTACCCAACTCTGGGAATTTAGTAGAGCAGGGAAAGCTTTGAAAACCTAGGTTCATCTTTCAGACCAAGCCAGTTCTACAGTAAATTCATATTTTATAGGCCTTTAGCACAAAAACCGATGTTACCCTTCATTGACTTGTATGGAGCTTAGTGAAGGACCCCATAAAAGTGCAGGGTCTAATGGAACCTAAAATATTTTAACATTAAACAGTAATTACACAATAGCATGAAGACCATTTATTATATTTTTCAACCCAAAATATTAAAGTACTTGGTTTCTTTGGGGCGGGGAGAAAACAAAACCAAAGCATTCATCTTTTTTTGTTGGACATGCTTAGCCATTTCTGTTGTACAATTAGCAGCAAAAGGGTTACTTCGTGCTGCAGGTCCTTGTGGTTTTTATGGGATGTTTATTTGAATAGTTAATGTTACAACTATTATTGAGAAATGGATTCAAATGTCTCCTAGATTCAGGCCCCATATTGGCAAGGACGGTTTTGCGATATCAGAGGAAGAATATTGTAGCGGATGACTCCCGATCTTCTGGGGGCTTCGGTTGTACGGAAGATATGCATGATAAAGGGGACGACTGTCCCCTAATGCCTGATGTTTCTGACGATGTTGGATTACCATACAGTGATGACATAGACAGTGAAGGTGCGTGCAAAAAATACTTATACTCTAAAGCCAATGTTCTTAACTTGTTTTTTTTAATATGATTATTGTTGAGATGAAATGTTGGGTAATTGGTAGTTAAAGCAGCGATACTTCTCCCCCCCCCCCTCTTTTTTTTTCTCATTTCTAATTTTTATATGTCAAGTATGTGGCAATGTATAATTCTACGTTTTTACCTAAGCTGGCAATCGTTTGGTGCCCCTGTTATAAATTTGTCAAAATCCTGATTGTGTGCCTAACTAAATGGCTGCCTTTCAGTTTCAATCAATCCTTCAGTCTGTGTAACTCAGCAGCTACAATGTATTCTTATACAGTATTACGAAGGTAACATTATCTATTATTACAGCTCAAACTGCTCAGAACATTGACAACAAATGATCACAAACAGGAAAGTGTTGCAAAGATCTTGCACTGCTTGGGAGGTGGGCTAAAACTGGCAATAGAAATCAAAGAATGCTTTAAAACTCATTAAAAATGGCATTAAGAGTTGAATTTAAAAAAATGGTCACTTATCTAATACGACAAAACTGATTTATTTAAAAAATATATAAGATTTCACATGTTTTTGCTTCGTTAATGACTTTTAGCAGTCTTGATGAATTTTTGTAAGACCATAATAGCTCAATACGCAACTGCCTGTAATTGCCAACTTAGAAGGAAGATTTTGATAAGGGTTTTTTTTTTTTTTTTTTTTTTTTTTTTTTAAGGTTACACCTATTACTGCAAACCATGAAATCTATAACTAAAGTTTTGTAACCTGGCCTTGTAGGTGCTTTTTAAATGCACATGCTGACTGTCCCTTCACTTACAGCAGTGCCTTAAAGAACTATCTAAAAGTACAGATTGAATATTTTACCTTTTTGTGATTGCAATTTTATTCTTACAGGAAGTGAAGGATCACATCGAATGAAAAAGTCTCACTCATTTGGCAATCTGGATATGCACAAAGATTATTCAAAGTTGGATAATGGGACATCCTGGCAAAGACATTCCTACTCTTTGGTATGGTTTATGAAAAATGTATGTGTGTTCAGAACTCCGTTGAAATGGATGATGTCACCCTCTCTTGGCACCTCAATAATAATTTTACTATGTACAGCTCAACTCCGTTATAACGCGATCCGTTACAACGCAGATCCTCTTGTAACGCGATGCAAGCGTGGCTCCCAATTTTTGTATTTATAAATACTTTACAACACGATTAGTGGTATCTTAAATACTTTACTGTACAACGCATACAATTGTACATTATTTCTAACGCGATCCGCTTATAGCGCGATGTGATTCTTTGGACCCCAAGCACAGTGTTATAAGGGGGTTGAGCTGTATGTATGCATGTATATATTTAGCGTTGTTTCCCCCACCCTATGGGAAATGTGGCAGCTACTGAGTGTATGGTGCTTTTACATGTGGCTCACAGGAGGCATGAACATCCGCTGCTGGGAGCCCGGGATGTACCTGATCCGTCTGGTGACAGCGCCTCCACCTGTGAGGGATCCTAACAGCGCCGGAAAACCCCTTCACAGGACCCAATGCAATAAGATCACACACTTGTATTTAATAACAGTTTACTGAACACAGGTACAACTAGATATATCATTAACCCACATACAATATAGGCCTCGCACGGCCGTAGCCCCACCGTGCCCTCCAACCGTAGTGTCCACCCCTGATGGGATTTCCCCAAAGTACACTGAGGGGCCCCTGGGCACCCAACCTCCCTGGTGTCCACAAGAGCCAACCCACCCAATGTGTGAGACAGCGCTGCCCACAGTAACTGAAAGTGTTGTAGTTGGTGCACGCTGTGAAGGTACCTGCCCAGGTGCTCCAGCACCCGGTAGGAGGGTCTCACCTTTGAAAGTCTATGATAGTGCGGTGGTGGTCCTGCCTCAGACCACAGTCTGCAAATCGCTGTGCGGCATCTTTAAATGGCACTAAACACTAACTGTATACAGCTACAGGGGAAATGTCCCTAGCTAGGGGATTCCCTGTAGCAGACACAATCTGATTAGGTGAGTGGGGCCATCTTGGACCTAAAGGGTTAATCTGGCCTAGTCTGGATGCCACTGGCACCCAGACTCTACCTTCTCTTTCTCTGTCCTGGCTCCAACTGTCAGTCCCTCTTACTGTCAGAACCCCAACTGTCAGAATTGTAACTGCCATGCATCTCTCAGCCCTATTGGTTGCCTGGCTGCATGTGGTCTGCAGCCCATGAGGTTGCTGGGACTTGTAGTTCCCCTGCTGTGCTATACTCCTAATGGCCGCCACTTGCTACTGCGTATCCGCACTGTCCCCAGCCTATGCTGCCTATGGAAAGGTAAGGGGACAGACGGGGGACCCAAGATATATATATATATATATATATATATATATATATGCAAATATAACTGTATGCTCATCTGCATGTCTTAGGCAGGTCTGCAACCCCGCCTTTCCCCATCATCACCCAGCATACAGCACTTCCACTGCAGCAAGGGATTCTGGGAAATGACATGCAAATGAGCACACAGTGTCACTTTTTGCCTCAATAACCATTTTTAACATGGTTCCCTATAGGCTTAAGCTTGCTGCATGGTCACAGCTTTGAGCACAGCCAGGGTTAAGGTGCATACCCACAAAACCACCCACAGACAGCTGTTTCGACCTTGATGGGTCTCATCAGTGTGGGGTTGGCTTTACTGGGAATGCAAGAGAGGCTATGGGATAGGCTAAACCATAATACTGAGTTAAGTTATGGTGAGTAAACAAAGTGACAACAACCCTCCACAGGAAAGCAAATATGCAAATATAACTGTATGCTCATCTGCATGTCTTAGGCAGGTCTGCAACCCCGCCTTTCCCCATCATCACCCAGCATACAGCACTTCCACTGCAGCAAGGGATTCTGGGAAATGACATGCAAATGAGCACACAGTGTCACTTTTTGCCTCAATAACCATTTTTAACATGGTTCCCTATAGGCTTAAGCTTGCTGCATGGTCACAGCTTTGAGCACAGCCAGGGTTAAGGTGCATACCCAGAAAACCCACCCACAGACAGCTGTTTCGACCTTAATGGGTCTCATCAGTGGGGGGTTGGTTAACTGGGTACGCAAAGAAGCTAAAGGATGGGGTTTACCATACTGAGTTAAGTTATGGTGAGTAAAAAAAAAGTGACAAAAACCCTCCACAGCAAAGCAAATATGCAAATGTAAATACATTTATTATTTATTATATATATAGTCAGGAGATTTTTTTTTTTTTTTTTATAAAGACAAATATGTCACCCCTGACGGTGCTATAGGGCAAAAAATATATGAAAAGAAGAAACAAACAGTGCCCTGAAGAAGCACTCTAGCATATCCAAAAATTTTAAATGTATTAAGGAATATGTGAAAATACGCACAACCATTAATAAAAATAGCTGAGGAAAAAAACCCCGGTACTTAAACTGACTGCCTGTAAATGTATAGTAAATATACAGTACAATAGGAGCAAAATATCTAAAGATGTAACTAGTAGACATTGAGATTGAATGAATAAACTATTGTATAAATAATGCTCCTTCTAATCAAACGGTATCAGGTGAAAGAATATTTCAGATACACTGATTCCTGCGCTCCCCTACCTCCTGGAAAACCATATCTACTGAAGTGGAGTCTGCAGACCATCCACTAAAAGGGTTTTTAGAGCTGCATTTTTTTTCTTGCACAAGTATTTCACTTATCATTGCATAGTCACTAATTTGTGCATTCTTTATTCACTTAACACTGTTTTTATGGTTACAATGTTTATATTGCACTTATTCACATTATTATTTTGCGCCCACCCTGATTTTTTTGTTTCGAAAGAATATTTCACCCTACTCCCCATATGTATGTTGTTGGGGGATGTCTTGTTCACTATTGTATTCTCTACACCGGCCGGTGTTTATAGGGGGTAGGGCGAAATATTTTTTCACCTGATACCACTTGATTAGTAAGAACATTGTTTATGCAATAGTTTATTCATTCACTCTGTGTCTAGTAGTTACATCTTTAGATATTTTGCTCCTATTATATATTCACTATATATTTACAGGCAGTCCGTTTAGGTACAAGGTTTTTTTTCCTCAGCTATTTTTTTTATAAATTGTTGTGTGTATTTTAAGATATTGCTTAATAAATGTAATATTTTTGGATATGCTTGAGTGCTTCTTCAGGGCTTACACATACACAGATGGACAATTTAAACCCCCAAAGATCTGCATAAGCAAGTCTTTAACTTTAGGTGGAGTGCCATACCACACGATTTGTTATTTCTGCGTGTTTATTATACCCGATTCCCATTTATCTATTTTATTCTTTAATAGGTGCCATGTGGAGATTCTGAATCTTTGGTACAACGAAAAAAAGATTTTCCTCCAATTGATTATCTAGGTAAGCCATTCTTTAAATATATTTTTTAATTCCACTTTTTGCAATCCAGTGCATTCATACTTCAACGAATTGCTTTGTTTTTATGCGACAGAGAGTAGAAATAATTGGGAGGAGGGATGAAATGTATTGGAATGCTGGAAGGCGTGGGGACACAGAGACAGCAAAGTTGGACATGGAATGAGTTACTGTATGCAGGGTTGATGAGTGGTTACATAATGGCAGCTAATGTCAAGTGACAAAGGGTAAAAGTGTGAGGACTGGACCAGTACACCAGAAGATTTATATTAGCAGGTCAACTAAAATGGTTCTAGACCTGCATGTGAAAACCTGTGAGAAAATATGTAAAGATCGCAAAGTGCATTCTGTAGAATGAATATTAAAATGGGTAGAAAAATCTAGAGATAGACAGCACTCAAAATTTTCTTAAAGCTAGATACAGGGTGCTCAAGGGAACAGGGAGGATATATAGTGGCACCTCTGGTATTGTAGAAGTAAAGATTGGTTATTTTAATGTTGGAATTCTAGTTGTCATAAGTTTAACATGACGTACTTTTACAAAGTAGCACTGCTGAATTCATCATTGCATTTCTGCTTCTCAGTCTTGTGGCACAGGTGTGACCTGCATGCCAGCCCATAAACACGCCAGGAACAAGGTCAAAATGAACTGGGGTCTTGTACTTAGTGCGGCTTATACAAATGTATACAAACTTGTGCAAAGTCTGTACTGTTTTGGGAAAACAGTGAAATATATAAATAAATTAAACTTTATATGCACGAACTTTTAAGTGCCTCATTCGGGAAAGGTTCATAAAAAAAATCACCGGACCATTTAAATCACCCTTTTTATGAGCGTTGCTATCACGGTATTCAGAAAGCCTTCGTTATCTGTCATAGAAAATTCACAAAACGGGTGATAAGCCGGTGATCTGATGAACGACCCTCTGAAAAGGCCTTACCCGGCGAGTTGTATCTGTTGCAGAGAAAGCTTCTCTGAGAGAGCCGTCTCTCCCTGTGCAAATATCGCCCGAAATTTATGTATATAAATTTTAATTTTGTTAATAGTTTAGATGAGCAGGGGGTCTCCTGAGCTGAACCGCATTGGTTTCAGCCTCAGGGACCCCCTACTTCCCGAGATACAGGCCCCGTTATGGGGTGCCGGTATCTCCTATGCATTTTATTCCCATGGTCACGTGACGCGGACATTTAAATGCATAGGAGATACTGGCCCCCATAACGGGGCCTGTATCTCGGGAAGTAGGGGGTCCCTGAGGCTATCCGCTAGGGTAATGAAATATACTGTAAATGCATTTTTATTGCATAGGGTTCATGCCAGGGGTCTCTGGTGCTAATATTAATGTATATCAGCTCCAGAGATTCCCGGCATCAATCCTATGCAGGAAAAATGCATTTTTTTTCTAAGTCCCATCTCGCAGCTTCTCTGCAGGTTTCCAACACCTTTAAGCCAACTTTTTCTGGCGTGAGAATTTTGTGATAAAATCACCATTCTAGAGCGGTGATAAGCGTTCATAGCCAAATCACTGCTACTAGAATTGCATGAGTTTATGAACATGCCGAAAAGTGGTGATAAGTGGCTTATCACCGCTGCCTCTGTGATTTTTTTTATGACCAAATTTTTTTGAGCAATTCAGTCTTTTATCACCCACTTACCACTGCTTACTGAATAGCAGTAGGCATTTTGGGTGAGAAGTGCTTGATAAGTGGCTTATGAACGCTTTCTAAATGAGGCCCTAAGTCTCTTACATGACTTATTCAAAAAGATCTACATACTTTAAAGTTCATACAAGCAGGTGTATTTTATTTATTTTCTCTGCTTGTAATCTTAGAGTAGCTTCTCTGCCTTTACTGTAATAATATTTATACTTTCCGTAGTTAAAAAAAACACACACTGTCCTTGCAAGCTCAAAAACCAAACCCACTACATCAGGGATGTCAAATTCATTTCATGAGGGGCCTGATTAGATTTAATTTGGGCCCATACGCACCATTGTATTTTCAAAATACGCATATAAAACATAGCCGTGCGGCTGTATGCTAGATGTCAGTAGTAAGCTCACTCTTCCCCCCGCCTCTCTCTCCGTCATTCCCTCTCTCCTCTCTCATTTCCCTCCTTCCCTCTATTTCTTTCCCTACCTCCCACACAAATCCCCCCACCCCCAGACACACTCTTAATTTCCCCCCACAGCATGGAAGAGCAGTACAGGACCCTCACCATGCTAACTCTCCCCTTATGTCACGGTGCCTGGTCTGCAGGCTGGATAGAAGGGTCCGGCTGGCTGAATACTGTGTAGTGACTAATGTAGACAACAAAAGACCAAAAAAAGTCCTCTAAAGTTGGTGGATGGATACAAGTATAAATAAGCGCCATACATCAACTTTAGTGGTCACTCTCTTTCTCATTTGGAATTAAGGTATTTAGGCTCCACCTATTAAGGTACTACTTTTTAACTATTTCCAACATCCATAGGTATCTAGAGTGCATACTATTTGGGGCTAGTTTTTTCTCTTCCCTCCATCTCTAGTTATGATATACCTTCTGTATAAGAAAAGAAACCTAGAATTTAATGGCATATAAGAACCACTTGACCGACCAAGTTTGCCCATCTTCCCATAGGCTGTAAAACTGCAGAGTTTTTTTTTTATCCTTGGTTTTCATTTATATTTATGATCACTTTGTCTATTCCATACATTTTTTTTTTAAATCCCTTACTACCACCTCTGTTGGGAGCTATTCCATGAATCCACCTCCTTCTCCTTGTAGAAATACTTCCTATGAACCTGGCACTCTCCAGCTTCAGAGCATGACATCATGTTATATAGCATTTCTCATTTTGTGAAATATGCTTCCCTCCTGTACTTTGTTAAAAACCTTTATGGATTTGAAAGTTTCCATAATATCCCCCCTCTTCCTTCTCTCAAAGCTGTACTTATCATGGTCCTTCAGTCTTTTCTGATTTTATGTTGTATAGACCATGCACTGTTTATTAACTCTTCTTGGCACAATCTCTAATAGTTTGTTGGCCTTTCTGGAGATATGTTTGTTTTGCACTTTTTGGCATTAAACTAGTTACCACACTCTAGAGCCGAGGTGGGCAACCCTGTCGCCAATCGCCACGAGTGGCGAATTGGCCATGAAAGTGTGGTGAATTTGAGTTTGTGAGCTCCCACAGTAAAATAAACTTTTTCCTGACGGCGTGTGCTGGTTTCAACGTCAGTCAACGACGCTACACACCATCCAATACTCAACTCTGCCTTCAGTTAGAGTCTAAACCCGACCTTGAACTGTTGTTTTTTTTTATGGGAGCTAAAATTTTTAGTGGCGCAAGTAAATGAAAAGCATGGTGTGGCGATTTCCACTTCTCATTCGCCACACCTGTGGCTACATTGAAAAATAGGTTGCCCACCTCTGCTCTAGAGTGACTATTCCTCTAATCTACCTAATGTCAATCTTCACTACTTTTGTTTACCTCCCCTGAAGTGTGTCAACCTTGTTGCCGATCTTTGTGTCATTTACAAAAAGGCATACTTTCCATTCAAGATAATTTGTCATTTCCCTAATAAAGATATTAAAGAGCACCGGGTCCCAGTACATATTCCTGAGGTACTCCACTGGTCATCTTCCCCGCCTCTGAATGTACTCTACCACAACTGTCTGTCATCAATCCTTCAGCCAATGTCTTAACCATTCAACCACTTCTAAATCCAATCCCTAGCATATCAATGTATCAGTCTTCTGTGTGGGACAGCATCATAGGTCATATAAAGATAAGAATCATCTATTGCTCCACCATGATACAGTACCTTAGTTACCCAGTCATTTCCAGAATCAGACATTTTGGTCGCAACTTTTTGCCGCGACCAAGTCGGTGTTTGGTTACCGAGGGGCCTTTTGTCCACAGCTGCCCTGCCGCTGGACACTCAGCCGCCAGCCATTTTCCCCGTAAGATAAGTTAACTTAAGGAGTTTTAGCGGTTTGGGTAGGGGGTTAAAGATAGGGTTTTAGGACAAGGAGTTAAAGTTTTTAGAGTAGGGAGTAGCGTTAAGATTAGTTTTTTTTAGGGTAAGGTAAGGGACTTACCTTGGCGGTGAAACAGCTGGCGGAGAGATGTCCCTGCTAAATGCCGGCAGAGACTTAGTCGCAGCAAAACGGCCACAACCAAATATCCTAGACTGGTCATTTCTATTAATAGTCCTATTCCCTAACTGTAGTCTCTCCCCTTCACCTAATGCTGTGAACACTGAGCAATAATAATTAAGGTGGTCTGCTATACCTTTTTGTCTCAGAACTTGCCTTTCCTTTCTGTCTTTTGTCTTATAATTCATCCTTTCGATTTTCTCTTTTCACTTCACATACCTTAAAAAAAAAAAAAAATGAAGAGCTTTGTCCCCCTTCTACCTGACTGAGCTGTTTTCAGCTTGGGTCTCTGCATGCCTGATTATTTGCTTAGCCTCCTTCTGTCTAACCTGATATTGTTCTTGATCCTCCTTCTGTGTCTGCCTATATATCCTAAATGGTTTTTAGCCTTTCCAACAACTGCTCACCTTCTTTTGAAAAACATATCCGATTTTATTTTCCTTAATGCTTTACTAACCTGTCTGACACAAAGGTCTGTTGCTTCTCATATTGCATATTTGCTTTTGCACACCACTCCATTACTTCTACCCTGCCAAAGTGTCCCTTAAATATTTTCCCATCTCTGAAAAGTCAGCCCTCCTAAAATCGAAACCTTTAGTTTTTGTGTGGTCTGACTTTGCCCATGTTTACACTAAACCACACTGGTTGATGATCACAGGAACCTAAGCTGTTCCTCACAATTACATCTAATACATTATCCCCATTTGTAAGTATTAAGTCTACTAGACATGTTAATCCACATCTAGCAGATTGAAGTATCCCATAATGATTCTCTCATTTCATTGCCATCTTAGTGATGGCCTCTATTAACACCCTATCCAATTCCTCTTCTTGTCCTGGAGGTCTGATCACTAGCCCAGTACAAATGACAACCTTCTGGCCAGTTTCTAGGTTTACCCAAAATGAGTTCCTTTTCTCCAGTGCCTTGTTCTAAAGTAGCTTTTATATTGGAATTAGCAACTCCTCACTTCCTAAATAGAGTGTAATCTGGGTATAGCTATGTCCCAGTTCTAATTTTCTTTGTACCATGACATCGTAATAGCTACCATGTTTAAATCGACCATTTATATTTTTGCAGTACTGGTATTTTATTTCCTAAACTATGAGCATTTGTACACATAGCTGGAAGGCTTTGGTTACTGCTTTTCCTAATCCCTCCTGATTCTCCCGTACACCACCTACTTGCATTACTGTTCTTTTTTGTATATATCATCACTCATTTCACTGCCCCCCTTTGCTAGTTCATAGTCTTGCTAATGACGCATGTGAACTGCTCACTCAGTATCCTGGTTCCACTCCAAGATGGACGCAGGACATCTCTTTTATGTAGACCCATATCTCTCCAGGTGGGACAGCAATGTTTAAATTGCCACTTCCTCACCCTCACCTTGAGAAAGACTGTATGTGCAGTCGAAACGTTGGAATTATTGGCTGTGAATAAATCACCATATTTCTAAGCCCGTGTGCCAGGATCTTCCTTTATTCAAATCGCCACTTCCTCAACCACGCATTAAAGTGTTGAGTCCTGCCTTTCCCATCCCTATATAGTAGCAATACCTCTGAATAAGCCACTGAGGATGTTACCTGCCAAAGAGCAATCACACAATAGAAAAAAAAACACACAGCAAAACACAAACAACATACAAACTGATCCATCTCTCATGTCTATTTTAACACTTTGAGTGCCAGAGGGGCTACAGTACCAGAGTTCTGCAGCCCATTAGGCTCATCAAAATAATGTGATTGCTCCTTCGCTATCGCATGACCATGATGTCACTTGATGAAGACTAGAGGAATGGGTCTTCCATTTGTAAATGAGCAAAAAGTGCCAGACCTCAAGACCACTGCGTCATGGGGCAACCAAGTGGGTCAATTCACACCCCAAAATAGCTGCATTTGCAATTAGACTGAAGGCTCCTCGGAGCTGGGACTCCTTTTCCTTAATGTTACTTTTATGTCTGATGCACTTATTCCCATGACCTGTTATTTATATTATCTATTATTTATTTGATTACCACGTGTATTACTACTGTGAAGCGCTATGTACATTAATGGCGCTATATAAATAAAGACATACAATACAGGATGTTTTTCAGGCAGAGTGAGCAAGTGTTAGTTAAGTTATTGCTACATTTACCTTACGTGAGGTTTTGTTGTTGTAGAGTATTGTAACATTGTAAAAAGCACCTCCTTTTATGACTTCTGTTCTTATAGGTGTCTCAGCCAAGTTTCCTTTGCATCTGAAGCGAGCCGATAGCTTTCCTTCACTTGCCGAAAAGGAACATATTAGATCACTAGATCTTTCAGCAAACGACTTGGAAAGCATAGACATAGTCATTCAAAAGTCATCAAGCCTAACTTGTCATATAGAACGTCTTGAAAAACTGGAGCTCCAACAGAACGCCCTTTCAACCTTTCCAAAACCACTATGTGAAGTAAGTCTATTCACAACCAGAAAAGTGTTAGAAAGTTGGGTCCATATTTAATAAGCGGTGACACTCCATGAAACACCTTCCGGTGTCAGCATTCACCTTATGGTACATTCAAGTGAATGGGCTGTAAGATGTCTTCGGGTGCCAAAAGATGTCTTGTAGAGTTGCAGCGCTTAGAAGAAAATGCTTTAAAGGCTTTTACCCATCTATTTACTTTATGAAGTTAGCAATTTATTATAGGAAGTGCATTACTCTGTGTTCACCTGCTTAAACTAGAGGAAATCTCAATGATTAAATGCTTGAAAGTTTACTAAAGTAATAGTCAATTGATACTCTAATTTTTATAATGCTGGAAGCCCAAAAACGGTTAAGTAATATCTCTTCTTACTAACATGAATAAAATATACTATCAAAATGACTTAAACGGGTATTTCATATTTTTGGCAGTACACATAGTTTTATTTATTTTTTGCCTAAATGAGAATAGACGTCTGCAGTTCGACTTTGCCAGGCTACAACACACTCAAGTGTTATTCTGCTATACAAATCCTTCTAATTGTGCTTGTAATACAGGTTTTGTAGTATTCAGTTATAGTTTCCTACCTTTACTCTTTTGCTGGAATGACCGTGAATCCTAAGTATTACTTTATGTGGAAGAGTTTATTGGGCTGGTAATTAATAGTTTTAAGTGCAGCCAAGTCATTTTTTCTTAAAACATTGTAAATAATGCATACAGTAACTATAGATGATTTGAATAGAAGTATATTTATACAGTAATGTGTTTTATATTTGTATTGTGTGTAATAATCAATCTTTTAATATCATGGCATTTTTTTTCCCAACCTAGGCTTTAAAATGCTTGACTTACCTGGATTTGCACAGCAACAGCTTCAAATCTTTCCCGTCTTATGTTCTGGAGATAAATTGCATTACGTATTTTGATGTTTCAAGGAATGAAATTGGGCCTTCCTTAGCTTTGAATTCAAGTACCAAGTGTCCAACTTTAAAGCAGCTGAATCTTTCGTACAACCAGCTGAAATGTGTTCCTGAAAGTATTGGGAACGTTGCAGAAAAACTAGAGGAATTAATACTTGAAGGGTAAGGGTCTTTCTGGTGAACTGACAATTTGAAGGACCAAAGCTGCAATACATTAATTTAGTCCCCAAATTGGAACAAGATAAAGAATGCTTTATATAGTCACTTCTACCCATCGACCACATAGCTAGTATATTGAACCTCCTGTGAGCCATGGTAATATAACAAGATGCAATACAACTTACTTGTCCAATTTGGTAGGTATCACTGAGCCACTGTAAGCTGTAGCAATGGGACTGCATTGTGCTTCGGTCATTAACTTTACATGTGACAAATTCAACTTAAACTAGTAGTTCTTAGTTATCTATGTTGTATATATTTGTTTCTTTTTCTCATAGAGACTTTGTGTTATCCCCTTTTTACATTAATGGCATATGTTTATGAATTACTTATGTACCTTTCTGTCCACCTCTGATGCCAAATCTATCACAATCATTTAATTGAAATGCTCTGGTCACTGTAGACCCCACAATTAAAGTAGCAGCCCACTTGGCCAACATGTGTAAGCATGTGCCCTAAAGTGAAAGCCCTCTGCCGTTTAATAGCTTTTCTAATTGAAGCCCAGGGGTCTATAAGACCAGCGGTGCGCAAACTGGGGAGCGGAAGATTTTTCTGGGGATGTGCGCGCGGGCGGTTGCAGACGTCCTCACGCTCTTCCCCCAGGTATTTAATGAAATGACAGGGATCGCGTGAGGCCCCTGCAACACTCCACTTACTGGGATTCAGCCGACTGTGTGATGCATCGCCATGGCAACGCAGCGTCAAACGACGCCGCAGGCCATGTGACTTCACATGCTTCAAATGACACCGCGGGTCACGTGACGCGAATTAATACAAGGTAGGGTGGGTGCGCAAGAGCCAAGGAAGGGAAGACAGGGGGGCGTAGCTTCAAAAATTTGCGCTCCCCTGTATTAGACAGTTAGAGAAGGATATCAAATATCAGACACTATTGTTTTTTTATTTGGTGGTAGTAATGGGTTTAAAGCCAACAGAGAAAATATAGTTGTGATCAGGACTAAGTGACAGGCAGATATTTGCCTTTGTGAAAACTGTTCTAAGTGTTTTATTTTTACATCAGTAAAATAGATAGTTTCACAATGGAATATAAAAATCTATTATATGTATGTGTAACGGGTATTCCACCCCACCCAATCTCATATATAGTGTGGATGAGTAGAACATGTAGTGTTACCGGTGTGGTGCGTATACCTGCAGGCTCACAGGAGGTCTGAGCCTCCGCTAATGAGAGCCTGGGGTGAATCCTCTGGAACGGATCTTCTTTTACAGCGCCTCCACCTATGTAGGATTCTAGGGAAGTGTAGAATGACCCTACATAGGAACCCAATCAGAAACCACACACACAGTGATTATATAATAACTAAGGACTTTACTTATATGTGCTCCCCTAGAACAGTCACAGGTGGGGCTAAAGCACTGTGTACACGGCTCCCCATCTACCTCGGTGATCCTGAAGTCTAGTGGCACTTGGGACATGACGGCTCCCTCGTCATAGGCTTCTTGCAAGCAGGGGCACAATAGCATAAGGAGATCTATTCCTGGCGCTCGCCAGGGCACATACACATTAGGGTGTATCCCCTGACAGTCTATTTCATCCTCATGCAAAATCTCATCCTCAGAGATCAGAGTGTCTATCACAGCGTCCACGTAAGGTTGAAGATAACCGTGCTTGCTCCCCCTGGTGGAATCTAACGGAAGGGCACTTTTTACAAGGAATTGTTTTTCGCTCTGCACTGAGTCACTCACATCACAGGGGAGGGGCTCTGACTTTCGCGCCAAACCCGGACAGAATGTTGCGACATCTTTCTGTGCAGGCTTGCAGTCAGCAGCACGTGCGCTCTCCTGATTTGGCGGGAGACGCCATTTTGCTGGGTCGGCATAGACTAGGGGGTACCCTTCTGAGGGGCCCCCGGGCATGAACAGTGCGGACGGTGCCTCTGCCAGGCATATATCCTCAGTGTGAGTTACAACAAACAGTATGGTTTTCCATGTGGACGTGGGATCTTGTTCCTCCTCTAAGACACATGCCCACGGCCACCCAGGAATTTTACACATATACTCCCGGACTTTAACCGCGGGTATAAGAGCGGGAATGCCTCCTACCGCCACTCCCTGGCCAGGTTCCATATACTGCCGCAAAGCCCAGGCAAGGACCTCGTCTCTGGACTTCACAAACATGGCGACAAAAATATGAACGGGATAATTTAGAAAAAAAATGGACAGGGCACCCCAGGTGGTATCTCAGCAGCGCCTCCAAATGTAACGGGTATTCCACCCCACCCAATCTCATATATAGTGTGGGTGAGTAGAACATGTAGTGTTACCGGTGTGGTGCGTATACCTGCAGGCTCACAGGAGGTCTGAGCCTCCGCTAATGAGAGCCTGGGGTGAATCCTCTGGAACGGATCTTCTTTTACAGCGCCTCCACCTATGTAGGATTCTAGGGAAGTGTAGAATGACCCTACATAGGAACCCAATCAGAAACCACACACACAGTGATTATATAATAACTAAGGACTTTACTTATATGCATGGAGAATATCATCACATTTACATAACCTCATAACCTGTGTCCCTCTCACGAGGAGACACTACCCGTGACGTCTCGCAGGACGTTTTCCCAACACTAGGTGATCCCACCCAGTGTCCAGTGAAACCCCCACACCCAATGTCCCGTACTCCTACGGAGATAGTCAATGGGTGACTGCGCAGTCACTAAAACCTCTAGGCCTGTTGGTGCACATGTGTTGGTATAATACCTGCCGAGCACTCCGGTGCTCGGGTCCGCAACAGTCTTCTCAAAGGATCAGTTGGGCGATGCCTCCTTCTGATCCTCCACTACTCTCCTTGTACGTGGACCGCTCGAGCGGTCCCACTCCGGAACAGTCTCTGTGGACCCCAACGTGGGTCCAACCGCTTTCCGGGAACAGCAACCGCCGCTCTCCCTATCTATCCCT
Organism: Ascaphus truei; assembly: GCF_040206685.1. Classification (NCBI taxonomy): domain Eukaryota; kingdom Metazoa; phylum Chordata; class Amphibia; order Anura; family Ascaphidae; genus Ascaphus; species Ascaphus truei. The sequence continues at coordinate 42,327,528 of NC_134487.1, read as the reverse complement.
AAAGTGACAGGAACCCTAACCTAGGGCCTGTCCCTGATGAACCGCAACCTGGGGTGGCTTGGGGAAAACTCCTAGGGCCTGCGGAGTAATAACCTGCCCCACTCCCCTAGCTACCCAAGTCCCTAATCCTCCCTATAACTAGCTACTCGCTACTCCTAACAGCCTGCAGCAGACACACAGCTCTCACCGTCCGCCTGCAGACATTCACACACGCTGCACACGCTGCGCCCAGCACATGCAGCGACACACACAGCTGGCAATCGTACACAGCCACCTGGATACCCGCAGCAATAACCCACTGCACACACTCTGTGCCTATTTGCTAGTGCGCACAGCACTACCCGCTGTGGCACTGCCAAACCTGCACCTTACACACACTAAGGGTGACCTCCCTATCTAGGGCTGTCCCTTTTCAGTTACCCACTAACCTGGTGGGGAGTTGGGGCCTACCTGGAGGGTGTGGGTACCTATCTGGATGCAGGAGCTGCACTCACTCCCTGCATCCTTCCTTCCCCTTCAGCTCCGCTGCTCCAACTAACTGCGTAGCTCTCTGCCCGCGAAATGTATCCAATCTATCTTCCCAGGCTGAGCATCCTCCAGCCCTATTGGCCGCTATGAGGCACCTGGTGCCTGTCTCCCTATGCCTCCTGGGAGTTGTAGTTACCAGGAGGCTGCTATAGCGTTGGGGCCGCGTGCGCGTTTCTCCTGCGCATGCGCGAACTACTAATGGCCGCCTCAACCTCTCCTGCGCCTTCCCGGCTTGCCCTGCACATGCGCGACTATGCCCTGTCTCTGGGGCTCTTCCTGCCCTCGCGCGATCACTGCGCATGCGCGAGTCTCTCCGCAATGGCGGCGCCCTGCTCTGCGGCCGCCGGGACCTTAGAGATGCGATCGCGGCCTTAGCAACGGCCCGATCGCGTCCCCGGCAACCGGCCGCAGGCAGGAGAAGCCGCGCTGCTCCCTGCTCCAGCCCCCACCCTTGGAAGCAGCCGTCGGGTCGTTCGGCACCCGCGCTCGAGCTGCTCCAGGGGAGGGGGGTCTCAAGGAGCTGCTGGAGACCAGGGTTACACTCTCCCCCTGGTGGAACTCCAACGTCCTCGCTTGGATAGCAAGTATAATCAGGCACAAACATTATATAACGAAAATGCAGTACACAGAATATACAACACATGTCGAATTTGCATCTCAGGTTACATTGCACTTCACACCAATTAACCGAAGCGTGCTGAGACCATTTGTGGGGTGCCCCTAATTGAACATGTGGGGGTACCTCACTTTTGCGTTCGTGAGCCTCCCCTAGAAAAATTTCTTGGAGAGCACACTCTAAAGCGACAGTTACGGGCTCTTCGCTACTTCCTCCCCCTGGTGGAAGGAGTAGCACAGTGTCTCTGAAGCAGACCTTTACCCGGTCATCTGCGGCAGGGATGCGGTAGACCAGGAGGCCAGGACCTTTTCCGCGGTCCACTACTTGGCGAATGGCACGCTCCTTTTTGGGCTTAAAGGAGGCCAGTCTCCCTGGATCTTCCTTTACACAGTCCTTGTCCCTACGGACTTGCGAGGCTTCCACTGAGAAGCGAGCACGGGACAATGTCTCTGTTTCACCAGGCAGGGGGGAAAGAGTAGACACCTTACCCCTGCGGTGATTCACGGTGGCCAACAGGTCCTCGGGGACGCTGTCAGTTCCCACCTTGGCGGTATTGGGACCTGTCCCCAACTGTTCTGGGACAGTCCACTCACTGACTCGAACTTCGGGAGCGTTGGATCCCAGTCCTGGGACCACTTGTGTCGGAGCGCACGGGCTCACACTCTGCTCAGGAACCGTAGCTTTGGCCTTCTTCACGGCCACCTCCATCGGAGTCTGTGGGGAACAAGGGGGTTCCTTACCACTCGGCTGGCTGACGATGGGCTTCCCTTCTTCCGGAAGGATTGGCGGTAGACACTGGTCCACTCTCTCCTCTGGACAGCTACCTTCTAGTGAGGACACCTCCGCCAGGACGCGATGCAGAGGGGAGCCCTTCGCCCGGGCGACCAGACTTAAGGAGCCATCGTGCTCCGCGGTCACCTGGAGGCTCACCCCCAACACCCCTGCGGCAGTCGACTCACCCTTGTCGTCTGTAGGTACTGGTCCCACGCCTAGGACCGATGGTACCTCTGTAGTAGGTCGGACTGACCATTGTAGGGCCCACGGGCCCACAGCAGGGTCCCCAACATCGGGATACACCTCTTCCAGGGTACATGGACCCACAGCAGACTCTGTATCCTCTGCATCACCGCTGGGGTGGTTCGCCGGTAGGCGCATCGCCACCGATGGGACTTCCACCTTTTCCCCGGAAGATATCATGATCGAATCCTCCGCAAGGTAGTCACCAGATTCTTCTGAAATGCAGCCAGTGGTTGTGGGTACGAAGCTGGCGTGCTCCGGTACCTCCACTGCAGTCGCGCTCTTCTCCGCCAAGGGTTCACTTAGCTCCTTAGCTGGCTCTGTAGGCTGGGGTACAATAGGCATCAAGAAAATTGCACCGCAACAATCACATCTGGGCTCCCACGCCAGTGCTCCCCTAGAACAGTCACAGGTGGGGCTAAAGCACTGTGTACACGGCTCCCCATCTACCTCGGTGATCCTGAAGTCTAGTGGCACTTGGGACATGACGGCTCCCTCGTCATAGGCTTCTTGCAAGCAGGGGCACAATAGCATAAGGAGATCTTTTCCTGGCACTCGCCAGGGCACATACACAATAGGGTGTATCCCCTGACAGTCTATTTCATCCTCATGCAAAATCTCATCCTCAGAGATCAGAGTGTCTATCACAGCGTCCACGTAAGGTTGAAGATAACCGTGCTTGCTCCCCCTGGTGGAATCTAACGGAAGGGCACTTTTTACAAGGAATTGTTTTTCGCTCTGCACTGAGTCACTCACATCACAGGGGAGGGGCTCTGACTTTCGCGCCAAACCCGGACAGAATGTTGCGACATCTTTCTGTGCAGGCTTGCAGTCAGCAGCACATGCGCTCTCCTGATTTGGCGGGAGACGCCATTTTGCTGGGTCGGTATAGACTAGGGGGTACCCTTCTGAGGGGCCCCCGGGCATGAACAGTGCGGACGGTGCCTCTGCCAGGCATATATCCTCAGTGTGAGTTACAACAAACAGTATGGTTTTCCATGTGGACGTGGGATCTTGTTCCTCCTCTAAGACACATGCCCACGGCCACCCAGGAATTTTACACATATACTCCCGGACTTTAACCGCGGGTATAAGAGCGGGAATGCCTCCTACCGCCACTCCCTGGCCAGGTTCCATATACTGCCGCAAAGCCCAGGCAAGGACCTCGTATCTGGACTTCACAAACATGGCGACAAAAATATGAACGGGATAATTTAGAAAAAAAATGGACAGGGCACCCCAGGTGGTATCTCAGCAGCGCCTCCAAATGTAACGGGTATTCCACCCCACCCAATCTCATATATAGTGTGGGTGAGTAGAACATGTAGTGTTACCGGTGTGGTGCGTATACCTGCAGGCTCACAGGAGGTCTGAGCCTCCACTAATGAGAGCCTGGGGTGAATCCTCTGGAACGGATCTTCTTTTACAGCGCCTCCACCTATGTAGGATTCTAGGGAAGTGTAGAATGACCCTACATAGGAACCCAATCAGAAACCACACACACAGTGATTATATAATAACTAAGGACTTTACTTATATGCATGGAGAATATCATCACATTTACATAACCTCATAACCTGTGTCCCTCTCACGAGGAGACACTACCCGTGACGTCTCGCAGGACGTTTTCCCAACACTAGGTGATCCCACCCAGTGTCCAGTGAAACCCCCACACCCAATGTCCCGTACTCCTACGGAGATAGTCAATGGGTGACTGCGCAGTCACTAAAACCTCTAGGCCTGTTGGTGCACATGTGTTGGTATAATACCTGCCGAGCACTCCGGTGCTCGGGTCCGCAACAGTCTTCTCAAAGGATCAGTCGGGCGATGCCTCCTTCTGATCCTCCACTGCTCTCCTTGTACGTGGACCGCTCGAGCGGTCCCACTCCGGAACAGTCTCTGTGGACCCCAACGTGGGTCCAACCGCTTTCCGGGAACAGCAACCGCCGCTCTCCCTATCTATCCCTAAAGTGACAGGAACCCTAACCTAGGGCCTGTCCCTGATGAACCGCAACCTGGGGTGGCTTGGGGAAAACTCCTAGGGCCTGCGGAGTAATAACCTGCCCCACTCCCCTAGCTACCCAAGTCCCTAATCCTCCCTATAACTAGCTACTCGCTACTCCTAACAGCCTGCAGCAGACACACAGCTCTCACCGTCCGCCTGCAGACATTCACACACGCTGCACACGCTGCGCCCAGCACATGCAGCGACACACACACAGCTGGCAATCGTACACAGCCACCTGGATACCCGCAGCAATAACCCACTGCACACACTCTGTGCCTATTTGCCAGTGCGCACAGCACTACCCGCTGTGGCACTGCCAAACCTGCACCTTACACACACTAAGGGTGACCTCCCTATCTAGGGCTGTCCCTTTTCAGTTACCCACTAACCTGGTGGGGAGTTGGGGCCTACCTGGAGGGTGTGGGTACCTATCTGGATGCAGGAGCTGCACTCACTCCCTGCATCCTTCCTTCCCCTTCAGCTCCGCTGCTCCAACTAACTGCGTAGCTCTCTGCCCGCGAAATGTATCCAATCTATCTTCCCGGGCTGAGCATCCTCCAGCCCTATTGGCCGCTATGAGGCACCTGGTGCCTGTCTCCCTATGCCTCCTGGGAGTTGTAGTTCCCAGGAGGCTGCTATAGCGTTGGGGCCGCGTGCGCGCTTCTCCTGCGCATGCGCGAACTACTAATGGCCGCCTCAACCTCTCCTGCGCCTTCCCGGCTAGCCATGCAGATGCGCCACTCTGCCCTGTCTCTGGGGCTCTTCCTGCCCTCGCGCGATCACTGCGCATGCGCGAGTCTCTCCGCAATGGCGGCGCCCTGCTCTGCGGCCGCCGGGACCTTAGAGATGCGATCGCGGCCTTAGCAACGGCCCGATCGCGTCCCCGGCAACCGGCCGCAGGCAGGAGAAGCCGCGCTGCTCCCTGCTCCAGCCCCCACCCTTGGAAGCAGCCGTCGGGTCGTTCGGCACCCGCGCTCGAGCTGCTCCAGGGGAGGGGGGTCTCAAGGAGCTGCTGGAGACCAGGGTTACATATGGAAAGAAGAAACTAAAGGTAGCCTACTAAAATAAATCACAGCAACATAGGATTTTTATCAGTCCTTCATCACTAAATGCATAATAAACTACAGTTAATCCCTTTGTAGATTTGTTTATGATATTTGTTATTAGGACAGCATCATATTGACGACAATGCCTATTATAGGCCAAGAAAGCACAACATGTGTACAATTAAATTGCAGATACTATGTGGGTTAATACAGACATATTCTAATATTCTTCAATACTATGGAAACATATATCATTCTTTATTTTCTTCCTTCCTTCTTTCCTTCTCCTTTTAAATAATGTATGTGCCCTAAACTGATAAACTTTTCAATAAAGTAAAAACAACAATAAGCACAAGCATAAACAATAGCAGCAGCTCTATATCTTATTTGCTAGACTATATCAGAAATCAATATGTAATAGGTGATTCGGGTTCGACTAAATAAAAGGTGGACACAATAAAGTAAAGTAGGCACGAAGAGATCCTTTTTAAGATGTTGACATTCTTTTCTGATTTACATAGTTATATACTGGCGTACAGTGGTTTTCAAACTTTTTTTGTTTGGGGAACCCCAGAATCCAATTGTGAAATTCTGGGGAACCCCAATCCCCGCCTCCATCTCCTCACCTCACCCCCCTTATACTCATTCTCCTCCACACTTTCTCCCTTACACTCGCTCTTCCCCTCTCTATCTCTATCTCTCTATCTCTGTGTGTCTCTCTCTCTGTCTCTCTCTCTGTCTCTCTCTCTGTCTCTCTCTCTGTCTCTCTCTCTGTCTCTCTCTCTGTCTCTCTCTCTGTCTCTCTCTCTGTCTCTCTCTCTGTCTCTCTCTCTGTTTCTCTCTCTGTCTCTCTCTCTGTCTCTCTCTCTGTCTCTCTCTCTGTCTCTCTCTCTGTCTCTATCTCTGTCTCTCTCTCTGTCTCTCTCTCTCTCTCCCACACAGGCACACTCTTTCTCTTTCTCCCCCTACCCCACACGCAGACACACACTGTCTCTTTAAGGGAGCCGGCTCCCATGCTGATTTTTCTCCTCTCTCCTGTCAGCCGGAAGTTGACGGCAGAAGCAGGGAGAGGAAAGAGCAGTCAGCTGCCGGCTGCTGATGCCGGGTCACTCCTGCATGGGGGTGCAGCAGCACCGCTGGGCATAGGACAACTGGGAGAGTTATCCCAGCTGAACCCCGGTTGAAACTCACTGCTGTAGTAGATGAGGTTGAAAAAAGACAAGTTAAACCTATGCTAAATTTAGATGACGAATACTGTGTTGAGCTTCCAAAACCATTTAATGTGTTTAAACCAAGGGTGGCCAACTCCAGTCCTCAAGGAACGCCAACAGGGCAGGTTTTAAGGGCATCTCTGCTTCAGCACAGGTGGCTCAGTCCGAATGAGCCACTAATTGAGCCACCTGTGCTGAAGCAGTGATATCCCTAATACCCAGACTTTTGGTGACCCTTGAGGACTACAGTTGGCCACCCCTGGTCTAAACGAATTGATCACTCCCTCCCTAATGTTGGTTAACGTATGTATGTATACAGTAATTCCCATTTGTTAAAGCTGCAGTTCAAGCAATATCCTGCATGTGTTTTTATTTATTTATTTATTTAATAAATCAGTTCTGTACTATGAAAATACTTGTAGCATTAAAAAAAAAAAAAAAAAATTTAAAGACATTTTTAATGTATTCTAATGTAGCAAGCATTTTTGTTTCTATAGAAACCATTTACAAAGTCACACCCCCTTCCTCTTCTGAGACAGGTTCTGGCTCTTGAGCCCTGCTCTCTCTCTAGCAGTGCACCAATTGTATCTAGTGCCTGCCTGGTCATATGATCTTCCATACAGAACTTTGCATCCAGGGTACTCTTCTGCAGCCCTAACAGTGCATTAAATAACTCCCGATTCAGCTATTGATTTACAGGAGAACGGATCGATCGGCAACTTAGCTAATCACTTGTCTGTGTGCAGATTGTATTGATGCACATATTGGAAAAAAAAACCGGCAGCTTGAACTGCAGCTTTAAACAGTTTGTGGATTTATTTTTTTATTGGACCCACCCAATAATCCACATATTTAAGTAGACTTTAGTCTGCTAATTTGAAAGTTATTTTATAACTGTGGTACAGTAGATTAGAAATGTGTTTTTGTTTTATTTTTTTCAATGTTTTAATTTATATTTCTGACTTGTTCAACATAAATTTGAGCTTTTTTCAAAGTGATATAATTGAATGTGTTTTTCTTTATTTAGAAATAGCATTTCTGAAATCTGTGCACCGCTTTGCTTGTCAGAGTTAAGGATTTTAAACTTGAACAAGAACGTCCTTTCATCATTTGCTTCGAATTTCCTGAAAGATTGTACAAAGCTGGAGACATTAAGTGTCATGACAAATCTACTTGGTAAATATTTATACTAGCGTTCTTAACATTTGTTTAGAGTTGAAAGGACAACATATTAATTTAGTGGTATGTTGACATTCAGATTTAGTATATTTTACAGTTACTCTATGTGTACTGGCAACATGTTTATTTCCTCTAGGAGGAGTCACGTCACAAACTGCTAAATAATCTAAAAATGTTAAATGCCATGTACACTATTGTTTCTTTTAATGTTTGACTATATATTAGAATCAAGAAGGCATACGTTTTATTTCGTTGCTTAGATATGCACTTTTGTTACAATCATTTTTGTATTCATTTATTATTGAATTTTATGTCTTAAGGCAGCTTTTAGCCCATTTTGATGCATTAATCCTGAGCTTATTTGTCCACACTCTGATAATGTGTAGTAGGGCCGCCACATATTTCATAGAACCCAGGACTAGAGTTTCCCCCCCCCCCCCCATCAATTACCCCACTCTCCCTCAATCCCCCCTCCTCAAACTCATTCCTTCCTCTCCCCCTGGCTACACAGACACACAATCCCACCCACAATAATTATCCCCACCCCTCCCCTCCCCCAAAATTAATAACCCCACTCCCACCCCCCGAATACTTACAAAGGTGTCAGAGAGAGACATGGCACAGGAGAGTGAGGGAGACCCGCAGCTGGGGAGAGCCGGGGCCCGGCAGCAACAAGAGGACCAGCAGCCGGACGAGGAAATTGGGCCCGACCTCTGGCTGGACCCAACTTACAGTGCTGGCCGTCCGGGCCCCTGCAATTACTGGACCCAGGCTCTCCCCCCTGTTGGCGGCCCTGATGTGTAGTGTAAATCAGGTGTATGAACTATTGTTGTGTAATTGCTGATTAAAATAGAACAAAACGTTTATATTCAGCATCATGTGAATTATTAATACATTGTTTTACTCTTTATCTGTGAAGGTGCTGTGATCATTTTTGATTGTTGTGCTTTGTTTGTATGTTCATTGACATCATTTTCAATATTCTTTTCTTTTTTTTAGTTACTGTTCCCAGTTTACCAATGAAAATAACAACATTAAGGATGTCTCATAATACATTTACAAGTATTCCCAAAGAAATTCTACAACTTCCTCAGTAAGTTTGTAATTTAGTTTGGTGAGATAAAACAAATACAACCACAATTTTGGTTGTAAAGTAATACATTAAAATATATATATGTTTCTCGTAGCCTTCACTTTTGTATATCAAGGATTATTGATTCTGGGGGAAGTGGCTGGGGTTGAGAGCAAAGTCGTAGTGCTTAGTCTAATATAATTGATTTTTAAAGAAGTTAAGAGGCCTTAAATTGTGCATCTCTGTGCATCACATTTCTCTTTTCAATCTACAGTATACCCCAAAATTTGCCAAGTATGAGGTCACGTTAACTTTCTTGCTTAAAAACATTATGCAACAACCGTATGCAATAATTCTGCCTTATGTGAGAAGCGGGAGCAGCAACTTTGGTCCATATGATGCATTTTTGGAGCAAAATTGGTGCAGTGCGTTAGGAAAGGGGCTAAATAATATCACTTTTAATGGGTAGAAACACACCCAATCAAGCAGAAGGATGCTGATACATGTGGACATTCATCTAATGGTCTTTCCTTTTGGAACATGTTTTATATTTTGCTAATATTTATTAGGAATTAAACTTGTGTTGTTTTCTTTGTTTTATTGAAAGCCTACGATCAGTAGATTTAAGCAACAATCAAATTGAAAGTCTACCTGGCCCTGTGCAGTGGGAATCATTGAATTTGAGAGAAATCGTCTTGAACTACAATAAGATTAGCATCTTGGACCTAAGTAAAGATGCATGCAAATGGTCAAGGCTTGAGAAGCTGCAGCTATCTCACAATACACTCAAGGAGGTAACATATGAGGTGTTTAGATGATAATTTCATGCATTCCTAAGAAATACAATTGTGCTTATTGTGTTTTAATGGGTTTCCAGATTCCCCCTGAAATTGGCTGTCTTGAAAACTTGACATCTCTTGACGTAAGTTATAACCCTGACCTGAGATCTTTTCCTGATGAAATGGGAAAGCTTACAAAAGTTTGGGACCTTCCTCTTGATGGTTTGCATCTTGACATAGACTTGAAACACATCGGATGCAAAGCCAGAGATCTAACACGGTGTGTACTTCGTTTCCTTTCAGTTTCCTTGTGAAAACATATTTATGCAGTGCATGACATGAGCTGTCACATGACAAACTGTGTCTTGTAATCATTTCATCATTTTCATTTTTTTATACATTTTGCAGTTGAATTCTGTCATGATTTTAAAACATAGCGTTTGTATTTGATTGAATGCCATATGGGCTTGCTTAGACTTTGATTAGAATTTCCAAATGCAAAGTCATCAATCTTCGGATGTCGAATTGTCTAAATCAGACAATTCCTCCATTACTAAGCACCCCACATTAATAAAACTATTTGGGGAGCCGTTATGTCCCGAACAATTTATACTCTGATACTTTGTTAATTACGTTCATAAATAGCCATCTAGTGGCCAAACAACAAAAAATATATAATACAAATAAATGTTCACTGTGAATCTAGTATCTAGAGATTGTTTTATTTCTTTTTGGTGTTACTTTATAGGTTATTTTGAATTCCCTTATTTGACATTATACTTGACGTACTGTATATAATGTATACCCTGTTCACTTATGTAACTATGTATTGTAACCATGTATTATTTGTCATCACAACTCTGTGCCCAGGACATACTTGAAAACGAGAGGTAACTCTCAATATATTACTTCCTGGTAAAACATTTTATAAATAAATACTGTATAAAGCAGTGTCTTATCTGATTTAATAAATAAAAGTTAGGTTTTAACTTAAGCATTCACTATTATCAAATGCTGGTTAATTTGTTTGTATAGCAAAAATAAAAGTAGTTCCAATTTTGCTCCTTTTTTCTTTATCTTTGAAGTAGTGCTCTGTCTTCTCTGAGTGTTGCAAGGCTATCTGATAGCGAAACTTTGTCTGTGATGTATCTCCCTTAGATTTCTTCAGCAGCGTTTAAAGAAGGCTGTCCCTTATAACCGGATGAAACTTTTAATTGTGGGAAATGCAGGAAGCGGGAAAACGACTTTGGTGCAGCAGCTGATGATGAAATCCAGACGTCCAGAGCAAGGGCCAGAGAAAGCCACGGTTGGCATAGATGTGAAGGACTGGCCAATTCTAGTAAGAGGCAAAGTCAAGAAAGAAATCATATTAAATGTCTGGGACTTTGCAGGTATTAAACTTTTCTTTGTGATGCTGGCTACTATTACTAATCAGTATGTATAGGTTTCTGTAGGAGCTCAAATGCTTGGTCCCTTTATGCAAGTTCATATATGCAGAGGTGACCATACAGGGGAAATATAAATGACTGAAGTGAAACTCCTTGATAAAGTGCCTCACAGAATGAAAGGCGTAGGAGTATTGTACTCTCCACCGTTTTTTAATGCAGCTTGAATAAATCATATTTTTATTGCCACATGACCTGTTCTTTGTTGCTGTGCACCACACACTACATTTTGGATACTATTACTAATCAGAATTTTTTTTTGTAATACCTGTTATCCAGAATAGCTCTCTTTTTAAGTTCATAGCTACTGCATAAAAGTCGAACACAAGTACAGATGCAGCGGCCGTTATTCGAACAAATCACGGAGCCGTTTTCGTGTGCGCTGCTGTATTCCATGCGGCATTAACGCTGCCAATCGCCCCAGGCACATGTGTTTATCGCGGTTGCTTTGTTTGAATTTAATGGATTCTGTTTCGTATCCGTTACAGAAATTAATGAATTGTAATGTTTACGGTACTGTGCTACTGTGTCAATTTCAGTGTTTAACATTGTTTAACACTAAAATGCAATTTTCTGCACTCGTGTCTTAAGGCGGGAAGGTTGGAAGAAATCACGCGCCATGACATGGGTATTCCGAGGTATGCAACGCGTGAAGTGTTCGAATAACGTCCACTGCATCTGTAGTACATGTGAGAGCTTATATATCTATTTATCTATTACTTTGTTACTCCCTTGTGCTTTTTGGCTTTTTTTTTTCTGCTTTATTTTCTTCTTTTTTTTCCCCCTTAGCTTTCCCCATTTTCTCCTTTTCTTTGTTTTTCTTCCCATTTTTCCTGACGCTTTTTTTCACTTCTCTTCTTTGTTCATCACACTGTGTTCCCGAGGGTCACTGTGACATCATGTGGTGCCAATTTCACCGATTCGCTTACATTTTAGGGTATATTAGATTGTTTCTGTTCACTGTTTGCTTGATCTTGAGACAGTTCGCATTGGGGACTGAAATGTCAATCTGGCTAATAAATCACCATGAATTATTATTAGAATATTTTTTTTGCGTGTGCTGGTTCATCTGCTATGTACATATGTCTATATACTGTATGTGTTTATGTACACAGACAAATACACAAACATCATACACATTTATGTATGGAGAAGGTTAAAAAATAATAAAAACACCCCTTCCTGGCTTTTTCATACCCACAAGCAAAATATGTGCATCCAATTTGACTCCTTGTAAAATGTGTTCTGTTTCAGGCCAAGAAGAGTTCTACAGCACTCATCCTCATTTTATGACCCCGCGGGCCGTGTATCTTGTTGTTTATGATCTCAGCAAGGGAGCATCAGAAGTTGATGCGATCAAGCCATGGCTATTCAATATAAAGGTAAATGTAGCAATTTAAAAAAAATGTTCTAAGTTGTGTCATTCTTACATTCTTGCATTGATCTTGGGCTAGGCTTATAGTGCCGGCGACGGCAGGCTAGGGACGCTGGAAAAATCAAATTGAGAAGACGTCCTGCGATCGCGACCAAGCCGTCGCTCTCACTATAAGCGCAGCCTTACATTCTTACATTGGTCTTACAGTCGACCAATATACAGATGCAGCCACCAGCATCCGACGACTTGCCTTGGAAAATCTGGGGCTATCTCGCAGTTTATGCTGCAACATTTCTGTGAGATTTCTGCAGCCAGACTAATGGCCCATCGGATTAACACTGCGGGGGTCATTTTCCCAGGCAAGTTGTCGGATACTGGTGGCTGCATCTGTATATAGCTGAGATAAAATATTGGCACGGCACAATTCTGCACACAAACTACACTCCCCAGAAGCTTCACGTTTTCAGTTCAAACCACCTTTTTGCTGCTCTGCTTATTTTGTAAACTAGCAAACAGGAAAAAAAATGCTGGAGGAGTCTTCCGGGGAACTCTATTCCTCAGCAGGCATCTCTGTATAATCCTCAATAACATGGAAATGTCTGCTTATACAGCAGTTTAAAGACCACAAGTGTATTATATAGGGATGTAATATGTAAAACAATAATCTGTCATTATCCCAAATTCAGTCTAGAAGTAAAAGCACTGTAAAAATAAAACATAATCCCTGTTGATGGGTTTCTGCTATGTTCTCACTAAAAGTGTCAATAATCAGCTTGCTCCTATTTGTATCCGTTTTGTGATTTCAATGTACAAATATAACTAATATATGAACACAAAGAGATTTAGCAAATACAACAATATTCTTTCTCCCTTTGGCCCCCCCTCCTTGTTTTCGATGGGGTTGGAAATAACTTGTTTCCAGGTGCAGGACTGTGAGATACCTACGCCCAGGGACTCTATGCTTACAAGCTACAATATATGTAGTCCTGTTTGTAGATCATCTCCTAAATACACAAATTCGTAATTAAATCAACATCCATACTTAAAGTTCCGTTTTGTATTGAAAATAAATAATGAAATCTGATAAAGATCGTCTCCTGAAGTAATATAAAAAATGTAATCTCGCAGGTATTTCTTTTCTATCTCATTATTAGAAGCTGTTGTTATACTGCCTAATAATACGACAAATTTTTATTTTGAATGGGATTTTGAAGCCCACTGAGACATGAGATTTGTGCATTTTCTTACAGGCTCGAGCATCGTCTTCTCCTGTTATTCTCGTCGGTACGCACTTGGATGTGTCGGATGAGAAACAGCGGAAAGCCTGCATAAGTAAAATGAAGAAAGAACTGTGTAATCAACACGGAATCCCTTCTATTCAAGATTATCACTTTGTGAATGCTACTGAAGAGTCGGAGCTTTTGGCAAAGCTTAGGAAAACCATCATAAAAGAGAGTCTGAATTTCAAGGTAAATTATGTGACTGCCCAAATTAGGCGTGCGTGCGTGTTTGTGTGTATATATATGTGTATTAAGCAATGGTGGGTGAAAAAGGCGACAAAAAACCTCCACCATTAGCATTTAGCCAATTAAGAATATCACTTGTGCACACATACACATGACTTAGACCAGGGGAGCGCAAACTTTTGCTGCTGCGCGCCCCGACTCTCTCTTGCCTCCTGCCTACCTTGTATCCGCGTCAAATGACGCTGTAGGGTCATGTGACGTCACGTGAACCCGTGGCGTCATTTGACCCGTGTCATGTCACATGGCGCCGCGGCGTCATTTGAAGCCATGGCGACATGTCACAGCCGGCTGAATCCCGGTAAGTGGAGTGTTGCAGGAGCCGTACGCAATCCCCCGGCATTTAATTTAAATGCCTGGGGTAAGAGCGTGGGACTTCTGCAACCGCCCGCCCCAGCTCCCAGACAAATCTCCCGCCCCTTTGCGCACCCCTGTCTTAGACAGGTCTGCAACCCTGCCTTTCAACCATTATCACCTAGCATACAGTGCTTCCACTGCAGCAAGGGATTCTGGAAAATGACATGCAAATAAGCACACAATGTGTCACCTTTTGCCTGAAATCCATTTACATGGAACCCATATAAGCAAATGCTCTGCTGTTCACACAGCTTTTAAGCACAGCATGGTATTAGCTGCAAAGCCAGTCAAACCACTCACAGAGACATGTTTTAATGGGTCTTATCAGTGTGAGGTTGGTTGCACTGGCTTTGCAATTTTTAAGGCTGGGTAGGTTTACCGTACACGTTTTTAAGTTATGGTGGGGGAAAAGGCGACAAAAAACCTCCACCGTTCGCATATAGCTGTAACCCTGTTTCCCCCCCACCCAACCCAATCGCAGATAGGGTCTATTATGGGGAAAGCTACGCTGGTTACTTGAAGTAGTGTGGTGCATACCTGCTGATAAACAGTAGCCCTGAGTCTCCCGCATGATGGTTGGGGATAGCAACAGGACAGGCTTCTGGGGTATAACCTGACTCGTACTCACGGTGACAGCACCTCCATCTCTTGCAGTCCCCAGGATAAGGGGAGAAATCCCTGCTTGATGGCCTCTTTCTCCTTCCCAATAGATTTCAATCTCAGGACAGAAGTATTTTAAACAGTATTTCTTTATTCACTGTGCACACAGCACAGCAGTCACTCAGCAGAACTAGGGCGTGGACTACACTCCCAGCCAGAGGGCACCAGGAGCAGTCCTAGCTTTTCCCTTACTCTCTGATAGAGTAAGGGGAACAGTCTCCCACCGCTCCCCTAAGGGAGGGCACACAGTATGCAGAGCCCTGCACACTGCTCTCAGGTAGACCGGCCTCTCTCACAGTAGAGGCAACTGAGTAAATTAAAGAAGTGCAGCCCCTTAAGTACAGATCCAGAAAGAACCAGCCCCTTGCCCCTGATTGGACACCAGGCCTGATTACATTACATTCTCTGTGACTCACTGGGCTGCAGAGAGGTGGGGAAAACCCATGATCACTCCTGGCACCTGCTCTTACCAGGGATTACTGCCAGGAGGAGGGCAGACGTATTAGCCCAAACCAGACAGGGCTACACTGCCAATAAAGAATATCACTTGTGAGCACATTCGCATGTCTTGGACATTTCAGTCTTTGTCACTCATAAGGCTACTGACCTTTTATTTTTTCTTCAGATCCGGGATCAGCCAGTTATCGGGCAGCTGATTCCAGACAGTTACCTGGACCTTGAAAAGAGGATTTTAAACGAACGCAAGAACGCTCCACTTGAATTTCCTGTCATCAACCACAAGAGATTGTTAGAACTTGTAGAAGAAAGTCAGTTACATTTGGATGAAAATGAACTATCGCACGCAGTTCATTTTCTGAACGAATCAGGTAATTCTTGTTGTACGTTTTTTGATTATTTTTTTTTTTTCATTTTTTTTTTATAATTTGTTTTTTGTTCTGTATTACACCTGTTGAATTTGTGTATACATTTTATTTTTAAGTAGTGGTTTTTTTTTTGGTGTTCATTTCTGAAGTTCATACAATTATAAAGAATTATATTATGAAAAATGGGAGGTTTTGTCCAACGAGGAGCTGTGTGAACCTGAGAGAAACTCACTACCCCAGCCAGGCAGAAGTGGATATCATGAAAATAATAATAAGTTGAAATGTTGGGACATATTTACGAAGCCATGCTACTCTATAAAGCACCTTCTAGCGCATCTTAGTTTACGGCCCATTCAAGTGAATGGACTGTACGGTGTCTTATGGAGTAACACTACATGGTAAGTATGGCTTTTATGGTCCATGCATTTGAATGGGGAATACAGTTCCATGTGTTATGGTAAGCTCAGCCGAAACACACACTACTTGCAATGTATTTTAACATTTTTTTAGTGCTGCTGTATCATAGAAAAAGTTAGAGGATATACAATTTTTTAATATTTCATTTAAATTGCTTAAATAATTTGACCAAATATGATAAACCTGCCCATCACGCCAAGGTAACACCAGATGAAGCAAGTCCTAAATTATTTAATGATATTTTTATTTACCAGGTCCTTTGATACGAATTCCTCTTGCTTCTCTGTTTAGTGTTCACGAAGGAAGACTCATTGTCTTGCAAGCTTAAATATCTTCTATACCTTTCCAGTGGGTGGGGAGCTTAAACCATTACAAGGTGGTTACTATCCTTCCAAAAATACAAAACCAGTTCCCTGTGTTATGCTAAGCTCAGCAATTTATATAGTATGTTTTAGATTCATTTTTACTGGAAATCTGTTTAAAAGTGACTACAAATTCACTAAACTCAACATGTTGTTATTACTGACCCTTCCTCAGTATTTATATTATGCTGCATACAAGCCTGCACATATTTTCCATCATGGCAGTTGTCTTATGGAGTACAACTTCATATTAAATATGGCCCATTATGTTTTGACCATAAACATATGAAATTGCAGGTGGTATATTTAATTGTTATATATTGCAATGTTCACTACATTGGGTGTGACCAAGTAAAATATCGTGTACAGATTCCCAAAATGACACGACAGCCCTGGTTTAATATTCCCAAAAATACCTGTACATAAGATGCAACAGTTGCCTCGTCTCGGAAAGTAGCAGTTCAGTTGTTTAGCTTTACCTTTGTGAAAGAATAATAAGAGGAGCATGGGAATGAATGGTTTGCCCACCCCAGGATTAACACAAAACCTAAGGGATGGCCTTGTGTAAGCATCTTCCTTTCTCAATATGAATAAATAAAAGTTTTATGCAACCTTTTTCTATACTTTAACTTTTGTATTCTTCCACAATAGTTTCTCTCTATGCCATTAACAATGTATTTCCATTTTTTCCTCTCCTCAAACTTCTATGCTGGCTTTCTAACAAGTCTCTTGGTTACTGTCATCTATAGAAATCCCTTTTCACTACTATTCTGCGGACACAAATTTAAATATTAGTCAATTAATACTAGCTGTCTCAATTGATTTATTCAGCTACATTTGTTAATTTTAGTGGGTCTCTTTCCATGGGTTTCACCATCTTTGCTTACCCACAGGCATATTTTTTCTGTTTTTCTGCATTGAGTTAAGCTCTCGAGGAACAGGTATCCTTTTTATTACAGTTTCCATATACGTCTGGAGCACTTAGCCTAAGATCGACTTTTTGTGTAGCTATGCATTATCAAAATAGGGGTTGAATGTATTTATGTAATGGTAAAAGTACCTTGTTCAGGCTGCATACCTTTAAAACAATAAAGATGTAGTCTTTGGTGTAGCTTTCACTTTTCCTTGAGAGATTCTGCAACCATGTCTTTCATTTTCTATCCCTGTGCATCATTGATCCACTGTTTTGTCTTGGGGGTCACTGTTACCGATAATATTTAGCCTTATCCAGAAATAGAAATACAGATGTATTTATATTAATCTATAAAAGTATTGCTGGCTTATAAGAATTAAATAGGGAGACTATATGTCTAACCTTATCCAGACAATAGAAATATAGATGGATTTATAGCATATTCATCTATAAAAGTATTGCTGGCTTATAAGAATTAATATACTATGGGCACAACTATTATTCTAAGGAAATGAATGTGTAGATATGGGTTTCAACAGGAAACACATTCACAAATGCACATCCTGGTTTATGAGAGTTATGACACGATAGAGATTCAATTCAATTATGTAAACAATAATTTATTAGAACACCAACAAAATATAACACTTACATGGTAATACTACATATACTTCCTTATAAGGTTTGTACTTATTACAGGCCTAACAAAACCATACAACACAGTTCATCCTATCTAACAATACATTTATAGAAAACACAGATATATACAGATTTACAAGTGCACAAGAATTATGATCATAATTACCTTCTCTGAGATCTCCCTCCAAACTCTTCTCTCCTTCGCCTCTCTTTTCTCCTTCTCTCCTAGCTAACTAATACTCTGTCTGGTTTAAATGTGTTTCTAAACCCATAGCTGAAAATGTAGGAGGTTTTGATTGGTTGAGGAAGTGTGCTCAAACTAAATTATGTGTTTCTCGTTGAAGTTGATGGGAATTCCTAGGAATACCTTATCTATTATATGATGGGGATAACTGGTGGACAGGTCAACAATACTGATTAGGAAAATAGCAGCTGCTTCTCCTGGGGTGTAGATGTTAATTTAGGAAACACAGGTTTTGTTTTGAAGTCCCTGATAATCAACAAGAGAAGATTTATTATCAGGGTGTGAAGTAAATAAATCTTGTGTTTGTCAATATCTCTCCTGGAATGTTTATCCAGGTGAAGATAGAGTATCTACTTCAAAAGACAGTGTATGTTTCCTGCATCAAAAGCATTCCTGTAAGCAATTCTCTTGGGTAACAGTCACACAGTCAGTCATCATTGCTTTTGAACAAACACAGTTCTGGCTACCCAGTAGTCAATCTGCACCTGTGGTTCCTTATATCAGTCCATGCAAATACAATGGTGTTTCTAAAGATGTCGGTAAGATTAATATTAAGACATCATTTGTTTTGTATCTTTTATATAGGTGTACTACTGCACTTTGAGGATCCTGCACTTCAACTTCGAGACCTTTATTTTGTTGATCCTCAGTGGCTGTGTAAAATCATGGCACAGGTCCTATATTTTTTTTTATATATATTTGTTACCACTTTTATGTATTTGAATTATTACTTGTTAAAGGGATGAGGCTCACACCATCTTACTAGTAGCATCTGCTATACTAAAAAAAATAAAAACAGACCAGACCAGATAGCACAAAATAGAAAAACTGCCCTTTATAGCAGAGCAGTCCACAATTTTAAGCAGAACAGAGATCTATTACAAATGCATATTAGCTCTGTCTGCTCAATGAAAACAGAATATGGAGCAATGACTCAGTACACAACAAGCACAATGTTACTTTTTAGCATTGACAAGTAAAATACTGTGGCCCATATTTTGAAAATGCCGATGTGAGTCTTAAAGAATAGCATTTCCTATTAATCATGGACATATATGTGTCACATTGAATAATATTTATTCAGATTTTTTATATTTTTTACATTTTGCATTGAATGTTTCAGAATAATTTTGCGTTTGTTTTTAGAAAACAATTGATAACAAATCACAATAATATATCTACCTTCATCATGAAACTAGTAATTATTTATTTATTATTATTTAGCTTTGTTTGTTTGTTTATTTTTGTTCAGATTTTGACTGTGAAAGTGGATGGATGTAAAAAGTATCCTAAAGGGATTATACTGTGTTCAGATGTGGAGAAATTTCTTTCAAAAAAGAGCAAGTTTCCTAAAATGTACAAGTCGCAGTATTTTAAGCTACTGGAAAAGTTCCAGATAGCTTTGCCCTTAGGCGAAGAGCAACTTCTCATTCCAAGCAGGTATTGTAATTAAAATGGTGGAAACAGTTTTGATCTCATTTATGAAATGTACATGTTTTGTAGGTCTACATTCTCCAATCCCCTCCAGAAACCTTTTTACGAGTTTAACTCATATGCTGGTATTTTGCCCCAAGAATGTCCTGCTCTTCTTTTTTTGTTACTGTAAGTTTTTTTTCCCCTTCTTCTAGTGATTAGAGTCAAGATTTCTCTAAACTAGTCTAGCGTCTGAGGTTGCCATGGTGACATTTAGACTGCACTGCGGAGCTGTGAGAGAGCTTCATTTTAACTTCCCATACTTAATTTTTTATATCTCCTAAAAATCAGGGGTCTCAAACTTGGTCCTCAATGGCCAGCTTTTCTGGATATCCCTGCTTCAGCACAAGTACTGATTGGGAGAAGGAGTGGCTCAGTGAGTAAAGACACTGAGTTTGAAGTAGGGGAACCTGGTTCAATTCCCGGTGTCTGCTCCTTGTGACCTTGGGCAAGTCACTTTATCTCCCTGTGCCTCAGACACCAAATATAGATTGTAAGCTCCACGGGCAGGGACCTGTGCCTGCAAAATGTCTCTGTAAAACTAGCAGCGCTATACAAGAACATGCTATTATTATTATTATTATTATTATTATTATTATTATTATCCATAAAACCTGGCCTATTGGTGACCCTTGAGGACTGAGTTTGAGACCCCTGTCCTAAATGGACCATGGGATTTTAAATATAAAAAAAGTATTGAAAAGGGCAAAAAGAGATCTATTAAAGTATGTACAAAAATAAATACAAAGGTGAGCTCATTGTGATGCCATGTTAAGCAGATTACCATTATTGTTCCTGCCCCTCTTTATTTTATATTTATTTATTTATCTCTGAGAAGGCCCACAGCCTGCAGTAAAATGTTCAAACTTTTTGTCCATAGATGTTAGCTTAGAGCCGTCTGCCTGCAGGCTTCACAAATCCTTATTAGAAGAATTGGTATCAGTTGAAGTCTATTGATGTCACAAAGTGGGAGGAGCTCTGCAGCCATTTTCATTTTGTTTTTAGCACTGGAATTTTAAAATGAGTGAGCTGGAGGGAAAAAAAACTATAAGGGTTAAGACCTTTACAGAACATAAAATAAATGATCCAGGGAAACTACACTTTTAGTGGGAGTTCTTCAAAGACAAATATGTGTGTGTGCATGTAATTTATATAAATGCATATATTTGTGTTATGCACAGATATACTTATGTACTACTGTACATATAGTGTAAGATGATTGTTCCAAGTTTAGGGGCTAAAAACATTGGCATTTGATTTAACGTGACTTATTGATGTGACCTTTTACATGACTTCCAGATTTCTTCATTTTCCCTGCTTTCCCAGAATATCCGAATCTCAATAACACGCTGACACCAGTTTGGATGCTAAATGGCCACAGCATTTATTAATACATTATACAAACTTGCCAGTAAACATTAACATAGTTAACACCATTTAAACAAACGGTTCCAACAAATCTCATGCCAGCCCCTAACCGCTAGGGCCAATGGGCACTTTTCACTGTATCATCCAAAAGTTAGTTCAAGCCCTGCCGCAAGGCTATCGGTATTGCTACTACCTCACCATGCCCCAACTGGAGACCGAAAAGCAGGTAAAACTACCAACCAGTTTTAGCTGGCAAGCAACATCCCATCACGAGAGCCTTTTTAAATCTAAAATGGGCTCTGTGCCCCACCTAGAGCCACAGCTCTCTCAATACCATCCTGGAGCCCCACATTAAAAATGTTCAGTCCTATACCCGTTAAGTGTACAGTACTCCGTCTTTCTTCAACAAATCTTTATTATTCCCTACCAACTCCCTGTGCCTAACCACAATACAACCCACTTTCCTGACCAACTTGGAAAATACAGCAGTAACTTTCTTCCTGCTCCGCTCTATCGCCATCCAGCATCTTGCGTTTTTCCAAAATACTTTATAATAATGTCTGACCATACCAAACGAATATCGTTAAAGAATGCCAACATCCTTGCTAAATCAGATTTCATTGTGTTAAGTAACTCCACTGCTTTCAACTGTTCCAGACCATTCCCCACTACAAGTTCAACGGGCCTTTAGTTTCCATCCTCCTCTCCATTACCTCAAACTTTTCCCTTGAGTTAGCTAAAATGGCTGCCCTGTACAGGGCAGCCCACCATTCTTCACAGCCCGTCCCACCCACCAACATGTCATCCAATCACTGCTCATCCCCTTTTTGTAAAACCTTTAACCTTCTCATCATCATTGCAGGTTGTCATCCCTGTAGTCATTGGCCCTTTTCCTTATAGCCCTTGGCCCTACTTTACTTTTTCACCGACTATTTATAGTCCCAATTTTGGTGTCACACCACAAATGAATTTTGAATAAGTAAAAGTACGCTTGACTTTGATGGTTGTAGCACTTTGAAGCATCCACAGCAAAAGGGAGATGCATGAACCGAAAGAAAAACACACACCACCTCACTCGTCTAATGAACCTATCAAAACTGAAGCTCACTTTGGGAGGACCTGGAAATCTCTTTATGAAGCTGAACCGAGAGCTCATAAGAAGAGTGGATGTAGCTTTTTTCATCATGTATCTTGTACAGGGCAAATAAATATTTCTCTGATCTTCCTAACGATACTTTTTTTTGTAGTCTATCAGATCATAGACCCGTGATAGAACTTCCTCACTGTGAAAATTCAGAAATCATAATACGATTGTATGAAATGTCATATTTTCCAATGGGTTTCTGGTCAAGACTCATTAACAGGCTTCTGGAAGTATCCACTTACATGCTTTCTGGAAGAGGTTTGTATATTTCATTTATTCTAATGTTTTTACACTTTTTATATTCATCTCTTCGTTTTAATCTGTAAAAAAAAAAAGTAAAAATGGTAAAGGGGAAGAACAAGAGCAGCGGCACAAGGAGACATGCCTCATGTGGAGACAAAGTATATGCCAAGAATATGCACAGTCAAGGCAGACATTGGTGTACATTCTATATTCGCTCAAGCGACTGTTTGGGTGTATTCGGCTGTTTCGGTAGATGTAGAATTGACCCCAATGTAAGTAATGCAAAACATTTTTTTTTTTTAGCTGGCTGGATTATATCAATTAATCTAAAGGGACCAATAAAACCTGGACCGTGTTCTCCACCCTTGTGGCCAGTACCACTGAGAGTAGCTGTCAGGGTCTCCCTATGAGAAGAAAAAAAGCACATTTTATTTTATATTTGAACAAGTGTGGGGGTGGAGGGGCAAACACTGGCACCAATGAGCTGCAGTAAAACATCTGGAAGCTAAAAGAATGTGTTGGAGAAGTTTGTCCTCTGGCTTATTACATCCTGTAATTTTAGAAGTAGCTGTGCGTGCCATGTTTGTTTTAGGAAAACCTATTTGAGTCCCTCTTTAATACACACGTTTTGGATATCCCTCAAGTGTAAACGCTACACTTTTTGATCTGTGTAACCATTGATTTTCACATCCCTAATAAGAGAGAGGGGGAAAATGAAATGGCAACGAATTGCCTTTGCTTTGTGCTTCCTCGTGATTTTCTTTTACATGAACAGTAGTAATACCAAACAATATAATCATAACAAAGATTGTGATCATCAACGATCACATTAAGTCCTTGGTGTATGGGAAAGGGGAGTCGGACTAAGTATGTCCTGGGATACCAATATCCCTCAAGTGGTCATCGTGACATGCTAGTAGCCCACAGAATCTAAGACCAGGGGGAGTACAACAATGTACTCCATATGGACCAATAAAAAGAAAATCATACAATTTTATTCCATTTAAAAAACATTGACGATAGTGATAATATATTTACAGTGAAGGTAGTTTAAAAATACATCCACATTGGCACTCGTCTCCAATGGTGACATAAATGTGGATTTACTCCTTATGTCTGAAAAGGGGCCTTCCCCTGGCGGTCTCTCATTTTCTTCAAGTAAAGTGTTCAGGATTCTGACACAGTCGTGGTCCCTATGGTCAAAGTCTTTATATGGGGTATTTAGACTACTGAGTTGTTGGCGTCTGTTGAAAAATGTATGTAATAATAACTTTTAATCATTCAAAGGTGTCCATCTAAGGCAAATATTGTCAATTTGTTGTCCTGTGTTACCTTTGTCTCCAGGTGACCACATAACATGTAGTGGATCACTATCTGTATACCTATTTAGTACATGGAACTTATCCGACCACCAGCAATTCTGCTAATGTATATTTTCTTCATATTTGCATGACCTCTGAGCCGTATAGCTGCCTCACCACTGTTAATACATTATCACTATCATCAATGTTTTTGTAATGGAATACAATTGTATTATTTTTCCTTTTATTGGCCCATATAGAGTACATTGTTTATGCTCCCCCTGGTCTTCGATTCTGTAGGTTACTAGCATGTCACGATGACCACTTAAGGGATATTGATATCCCAGGACATACTTGGTCTGACTCCCCTTTCTCATACACTGAGTGCATGTACTAGGGACATTATGTGATCGTCGATGGTCACAATCTTTGTTCTGATTATATCGTTATTGTTTTTCCCTTTTCACTTCTGTAATCCAATTCATACTACATCCCACTATACGAAGGTTGAGTGGTTTTGTCAACGTGTAGTGCTTGTAATACCAGACAGGTAAGTTATTTTCCAAGTTACTCATTTCTCTTGCAGAGAACATAAAGAGCAGACAGCAAAGGTCACAGCTGCAGTCTATTTATCAAACACTCCCGACTGCAAAAACCGGAGCAGAGCTCCGTGAAGAGAGAATACTGTAGAAAGCAATATAATTTTTTTTACTTTGATCAATTTGGTGCAATTCTTTTGAACTGGTTTTCTGGCTTTGATAAATATACTGGCTTGGGGCTGAAGGAGAGGCCCAGTGAGTAAAGACACTGGCTCTGATGACACTGAGTTTGAATCAGGGGGAGCCTGGTTCAAGTCCCATTGTCGGCTCCTTGTGACCTTCGGCAAGTCACTTTATTTCCCTGGGCCTCGGGCACCCAAAAAACGTAGATTATAAGATCTGGGCAGGGACTGTGTCTGTAAAATTCCTATGTGCTGCTTACCATCCGCTATACTGTCATTGTGACGCGCTTTGAGTTACAGTGGGAGAAAACTTTATTTCATATAGCGCCTATTATTATTTACCAAAGTCTCTCGGCTGTGAAACAGAGGCAAACGAAGTACAAAAAGCCAGATTTTGTTATAGAGAAAATACCCCATAGAATGCTATGATTTCTCTTCCCCCCCCCCCCCCCCTTTTATAGAGCGCAGTTTTTGCACTGGTTTTGTCCAAACGTTTCAGGGTGGGGGACAGACTCCTTAGTGATTGGTTGGTCTTCTTTCTTTTTGCAGTAGAATTATTAGAAAACCAGTGTGTATGCGTAACTAGTATTGATATATACTGCAGCATGTTCATTTCCCGGGGAGTCCTCAAAATGAAATACGGTTTTAAATGATATTACCACATATTGAGAGTACTAGTTGCCCAGGAGGTGTAAAAACAACTAATTTCCTTTGTTTTTGCCAGAACGAGCACTACGTCCCAACAGGATGTATTGGAGGCAGGGTGTCTATCTGAACTGGTCTCCAGAAGCCTACTGTTTGGTAGAATCGGCTACTTTAGATTGCAACCAAAACAGTGTTTTGAAAGTGACCGTTCCATCCTGCAGAAAAGGTAAATAATTTGCAGAGGTGAATTAAACCTCTGTATGTTTGTTTTATATGAAAAAGAGACCGCTGAGTCTCCACCAGTGCTCAAACCATCAGCAGCAAAAGAGTTCAATATGGTGTCTAATGCTGTTAGCCATATATATTTGCATGTGAGTAGTATATAACTGCTGGTAAGGAATCTTGATGATAGTCGCAGCTGAAAGCTGCACTCCTATGTCACAAGTGAGTATATGAAAAACACAGCAGATGAAGACATCCAATTCACAGTCCTGATGGCAATGATAAGCCCAAATTCAGTCCTAAAGGCAATGCAGGATAAGATAATGAATGAAGAGAGTAATACTCACTGAGGTAAACTGACAAAATAGGCTCCAGCTTGCGTGCATCTCCTGGGGAAGCAAGTAGTGCAGAGAGTTTCCATGATGAACCGACATGAACCGGGAAACCAGAAAAGCACAGCAACAAAAAGCAGGGACCAACTATTGATGTATAATTAATAATTTCCCTTGTTTAGGCACAGCATGAGCCCTTAAGTAGACCCAATCTAATGTATCTACAAGATTTTCCATTTATAATGCAGAATATCAGAGTTTCCATAGGGTTCAGTCATATATAGATGTAGGAGATTATGTGTGTGTGTGTGTGTGTGTATATATATATATATATATATATATATATATATACAGATACAGCTCAACCCCGTTATAGCGCGATCCGCTATAACGCGGATTCGCTTATATCGTGGTTTGAGCGTGGACCCCGAATTAAAAAAAAATTAAATTTTTTTTTTAAAGATTTTTTTTTTTGCACACACTCACTGCACACTGCATACATTCACAGCACACTGCATACACTCACAGCACACTGCACACACTCACAGCACACTGCATACATTCACAGCACACTGCATACACTCTCAGCACACTGCACACACTCACAGCACACTGCACACACTCACAGCACACTGCACATACTCACAGCACATACTCACAGCACACTGCACACTCACAGCACACTGCATACACTCACAGCACAGTGCATACACTCACAGCACACTGCATACACTCACAGCACACTGCATACACTCACAGCACACTGCACACAGCACACACACAGTGCACACACACACAGTACATACACACACACACAGCACACTGCACAGCACACTGCATACACTCATAGCACACACTTACAGCACACTGAATACATTCACAGCACACTGCATACACTCACAGCACACTGCACGCACACACTCACAGCACACTGCATACACTCACAGCACACTGCATACACTCACAGCACACTGCATACACTCACAGCACACTGCATACACTCACAGCACACTGCATACACTCACAGCACACTGCACACACTCACAGCACACTGCACACACACACACACACACACTGACACACACACAGTCTCACACAGTCAAATACACACACACACACACACACACACACACACACACACACACTGTCACTTTAAGGGAGCTTGCTCTCGCAAGACGGAAGTAGAAGCAGGAAGCAGAGACAGGGAGAAGAGCTGCCAGATGCCGGGTAAGTGCTGTGTGCTGTTGCCGCGGCCTCACCGGGTCTGGGAACGCTGGGAGAGTTCTCAGCTTTCCCCCTCTGGCGGAAACACAGTACCACCACAAAAAAAAAAACAATTTCGGTAGCCATTTTTTTTCCGCGACCCTGTTTATAACGCGGTGGTCGCGGGTGGCCCCCGAGGACCGCGCTATAACGGGGTTAAGCTGTATATATATATATATATATATATATATATATATATACATCTCAAAATAATATATAGCAATAACTGGATGCATACCATCTGAGAGACAGGGAACAAGCACTCCCAAGTCAAATATGTGATATATATTAGCTCTTAAATATCATCACATTGTTGATTTAGGAATGCCTGTCTTATGGGAGGAGCGGCATATATATGCGTGTTTAGGTATCTGTACCGTGTTAGCCGAGCTTAATAATTAAAAACAAAGTCAATACCGTTCTGTGGCTAACAAAATGCTTTTATTTGTGCGAGCTTTCGCGATACAATGATCTCTTCGTTGAGATATGAGATATACAGCTGAGACCACGTTATAACCGGGATAGTGTTATAAAATTTTGCCGCGCGAGGACTTACCAGCATCTGCAGCTCTCCCTGCTCTCATCAGGCTGCGTCCACGTAGCAACACTTACGTAGACTTTTAAGCGCAGAGGAGGGTCACATGACACCCACCATGTGGGAGTTCAACATGAATACATTTGATATAATAAACATGCAGGAATCGAACCCAGGACCTTTCATATGCTAGTACCACAGGATAATTTATAAATTATTATTTTATAATAATATATATTATAAATATATATGTATATATATTACACCATATCATACAGGAATCGAAACCAGGACCTTTCATATGCTAGTACTAATTCTCTACCTGCAAGCCACAGGGTTTGTATGATGTCAGACTCTAAAAACAAACTTAACATATAGATAGTTATAAATATAGTGCTGTAGATGTTAAGTATATTTATAGAGTCTGTTTTATCACACCAATCCTGTGGCGTAGCAGGTAGGGAATTGGTACTAGCATATGAAAGGTACTGGGTTTGATTCCTGCATGTGTATTATCTAAAATGTGAGAAAAACAAAACAGAGAGCGCACGCCCCATAGTGTAACACTGTAACATTTAATGTAGGGAAGAATGGGTGGGGGGATTAAAAACACTCACAATGTGCAAGTTAAAATATAGCAGTATGTGATTTATAATCACCACCAAGGCAGGTACAATCCGCAACACGTAGAGAGTCCAAGAACAGCTGGAATCAGGCTCCCAAACAACGCTGTCTCTTCGGTACCACTTGAAATCCTCCAAATCAGTAAGATATCAGAGTAAGCCTCACTATAGCTCCATGTGCTCCCCGGCCGTAAAGGATGCACACAACGTGATGATGTATCTTGCAACATTACGTCATCCATGACGTACCCATTCTTCCCTACATTAAATGTTACAGTGTTACACTATGGGGCGTGCGCTCTCTGTTTTGTTTTTCTCATGGATTTTGCTGTGGAATTGGTTTTTCCATGTGAGAGCTGCCGTGGACCCCTGGATCCTGCACTTTGTCCTGTTACCTGTCAGGACTCACCTTAGGGTTTGGACATTGGACTTTGAATTTGTTATGTCATTTATTATATTTTTTATGTAATTGTTTATTTTAGTATGTAATATTATATCATTAATGGTTTTATTAATTTAGGGTATCTAGTATTATTTTTGCTATTCACATAGATTTTTGTTAATTTATTGGCGCTACTTTCCTTTTTCCATTATATAAAATGTATTCATGTTCAATTCCCACATGGTGTATGTTTTTGAAGCCTGGAGATATCCACGTGAGAAAATGTGGCACTACTCAGGAGCTAATGTTTCTTAAGCTTTATTGCTTTGAAGTAAAATATAGTTGCCATTTTTTCCTTTTTTTTTAGGTTGCATTTTATTGGGGCAGGTTGTGGATCACATAGATTCTTTAATGGAAGAATGGTTTCCAGGTTTACTGGAATCTGATGTTTGTGTGGAAGGTGAAACCCTATTAAAGAAGTGGGTGTTATACAGCTTTGAGGATGGCCAAGAACACCAAAAGATATTGCTCTCTGAGTTACTAAAGAAAGCTGAAGAAGGTAAAAAAAAGTGTTAATTGCTAATAAGTTATTAATTTCAATGTATGTACAGGCATACCCCGTTTTAAGTACACCCGCTTTACGTACACTCGCAAGTACGTACATTTATTTTTAGTTGCACCATACCCCTGTGTACGTACGCGTGCTTTGCGAGTACGGACACCAGGGGGCAGCGTGCGTGTGCACCTCTCATCAATACTGCAACCTCCATTGTGATCCCTAACTGAGCAGGAGTGCAAGCGAAGGGGGAAAGGGGCCAGATGGCAGGGGGAACAGGGAGATCGGGCACGCCATCAATCAGCAGCTATAGCAGTGATTCCGCACGCACTGCAGCTCCTGGCTCTTCTCCTTTCACTCTCCTCCTCCTCCCCCCTCCTCCCCCTCCTCCTCCCTCCTCCTCCCCCCCTCCTCCTCCCTCCTCCTCCCCCCCTCCTCCTCAGAGCTCGCTCTAGCCTGCTGCTGCTGTAGAGCAGAACTTTGCATGTGAACTACGGGCTACGGGGGAGGAGGTGCTCTTCTACTGCATTCTGTGCTTGTGTGTGACCGAGTGTGTGTGTGTGACTGTGTGTGTGTGACTGAATGAGTGTGTGTGACTGAATGAGTGTGTGTGACTGAATGAGTGTGTGTGACTGAATGAATGTGTGTGTGACTGAATGAGTGTGTGTGACTGAGTGTGTGTGTGTGACTGAGTGTGTGTGTGTGTGTGTGACTGAGTGAGAGTGCGTGCATGACTGAGTGAGAGTGCGTGGGTGACTGAGGGAGTACGTGAGAGATTGCGTGACTGAGGGAGTGCGTGCGTGTAAGCCAAGCTGATCAAGGACCCGAGTAAGGCCGTGTGTATAGTGCTGGCGATGCCGCCCAAAAACAAACACATTGCCGCCGCCGCGTGCGCGTATAGTAAGCGCGACAGCGGCAATGCGACGGAGCGGATTTTGGATGCCGAGAATATTTGATTTTTCAAGGGCTGTCGCCTCGTGACAGCCCCTAAACAAATCAGATGCCCGGGAGCCCGCGACGCCACCGCAAAGCGAAATATAACTTTCGCTAGCGGGGATGGTGACGTCACGTCGCCGGTCGCGGGCACTATAAGCGCGGCCTAAGGAAGGACAGCATTGTAAAACACTGTACTGTACAGTATTGTACTGTATTGTTTTCACCAAAGTCACAAATCAAAGTCCCAAAAATATATCAGTCAGTCAAATAAATGCACCGCACTTTCATGCCCTTTCAGTAAAAATACTGTACAGTAGAAGATATGCCCCCTCCTTCATCCTTCCCACATATTTTTAAAATAATTTTCCGTTCATCCATGCTGTATCTGTCAGCACTTATAAGAAAAATCAGCTGACATTAAAGATTTTATTTCAATAAAGCCTACTGTATTTATTTTGGTTACAAATGCATTATTTACATCAGTTATGCATGTATATGATGTTTGCAGTACAGTACATGCATTGTAAAGGGGGGAAAAGGCAGTGCTTCACTTTAAGTACATTTTCGCTTTACATACATGCTCCGGTCCCGTTGCGTATGTTAAAGCGGGGTATGCCTGTATTTGTTTTTTAATGTATGTCCTTTTATGCTCTTGAATAAAACCTGCCCAGGATATCTTTCTGGAGCGTGTGTATTTTACGTACAAATGCTGTATTGCAAGGAGAACACTATTGATTGAGATAATACATGACACATATGTACCTATTGTCAGATCATCCCTACACTTGTTACTTTTATTTTAAAACCCTACCCAAATAATTTTGTGGTAACGCACTGTATAGTCTGCTTGTAACCATTTATCATTCCCTTTCCCATTTTACTGAAATAGGAGACTTGTTGGTAAATCCTGAAGATCCCAAATCAACCATTCCTATCTCTCAGATTGCTCCTGACCTTGTGTTGGCTGATCTACCTAGAAATATCATGTTGAACAATGAGGAGTTGGAATTTGACGAGTCGCCTGAATTTTTACTTGGTGGGTTTTTACTAAATGCTTTGAATATTACTAAATAACTGTAATGGAAATCCAGAAATCTGGCTGTCGTAATTGGTAGATTTTCGACTCCTCATTAGCCACCAGAAATATCCATCGAATCCAAGACCAGAAAAGAGAAGAATATCAGTTAATCTTTACAAATTGTTCATAAACATAAAGGCCGATATTTACTAAGCAGTCATCTGCCATAGCACCCCTTCTGGCGCAGGAAGACCCTTTATGGCGCATTCACTTGAATGGGCTGTATAGTGTTTTCCAGCTCCAGAAGGTTTCTCATGGTTGAATATTAGTAATAGTACATATGGCCCAGATTGTTTATCGTTGGGGAGATAGGCTTAATCATAGTGGGATTTCACTCTAATTTTGTACAGTAAATAAAAAGACCACTTGTGGTGTATTTGCATGTCTAAGACAGGTCTGTAACTTTGTCTTTCCCCATTATCCCTTAGCAAACGGTGCTTCCACTGCAGCCAGGGATTCTGGGTAATGACATGCAAATCAGCACAGTGTGCCACTCTTTTTACTTCTTATCCATTTTGCCATGGATCCGTCTAAGTTTATGGCTGCTGTATTACACAGCTTTTTCAGCACAGCCTGGGCTAAATAGATGCAGACAAATGGTAGAAAAATAAATGTATGGTTCTTTCTAGATCAAGATCGTAATATCCAGTTGAATGTTTTTGACAACTCCTGTGATCAATCCGCAGTTAACGGCTACCTTTTCCCATCCTATCTACACAAGAAAAATGCCACAAACCAAATTTCAAGGACAAATTATAAGTATGTTTGCACACACTTCTCACACTTTTCCTCATGGAATCACTGAATTCACTTACTTACTTATTATATTTACTGAATATTGATTCTTATTTTGCTATGATGGAAAAGCTATTTTTCTCCTAATAAACATGCCACTTAAATAACTACACCATGTTTGGCACTAAGGAAGTATGCTGAGACTGCTGACATGTTCACTGTGACATCTACAGGGTTTCATTTTATATGCAAACTGCTTAGACTTCCTAAAATTATCTTCCAGAGTTACAAACCATCAGACAATTATGCAGCCAGATCTGATAATAGGGATGAAGGCTCATAATTAAACTGTTCGTTTAATGTTTCCAGTGAATCTTTCAAAATGTCAACCTCCAGGAACTTTGCTCAGTAGGTGGATGTTCTGGACCAAAATATGATATTTTAACATAAAACTGCAGACTTTGGGGAGTGAGATTCCATTGCTTACCTTTGAGAACACTAATAAGTGAGACGAATGCTAAATAAGTGAGACTTATTAAAAACTAGTGACACTTGGGGACATATTCTATTTTGTCCAATGTGGCCGTTTGGGCTATTTTCAGTTGGAAATTCCCATTGAAGTCAAGAGACAACCAAAGAGAGACAGAGCGCACCACGTGAACCATTTTGTTGAGCTTTGGGAGACGTTACTTCCGCTCTTTTGACAATTAGTACAGACTGTGGTAACTGGGAAAGCCATGCAGCTAAGGGTAGACTGCTCCACATATATGAGATTACCCAGTATCAGCATCCGGAATCGCCAGTATGAAAACACTATCACTTACTATATAATACGTGGGGAAATTTGCTTTTTCTATATAAATACGATTTTATACTTGCCTTGGGGTGCTCTGTCTCTCTTGGGTTGTCTTTTGTTCAAGTTGTGGGGAGAAGATCACCACATTAGAGACAAGCTGCAAGAGAATTATGCATTCCTTAAGGTAGAAATAAAGAAAAGAGCGCAAACCTGTAGAAAATTTATTTATTTATTTATTTATAAAATATTTTACCAGGAAGTAATACATTGAGAGTTACCTCTCGTTTTCAAGTATGTCCTGGGCACAGAGTAAAACAAAATAATACATGGTTACAAATACAGTTACATAAATGAACAAGGTATACATTATATACAAGACATTGCATGCACAGTTAAAGAAAATATATATTATGAGCGTATGAAACAGTTACAGACCAGATTAAAGTGTGAGACAGCCTTAGATTTTAAAGAACTTAAGCTGGTGGTGGGTATGAGAGTCTCTGGTAGGTTGTTCCAGTTTTGGGGTGCACGGAAGGAGAAGGAGGAACGTCCGGATACTTTGTTGAGCCTTGGGACCATGAATAGTCTTTTGGAGTCTGATCTCAGGTGATAGGTACTGCATGTGGTAGGGCACGAAAAATGCACGAACAGCTGCTTCGGACAATAAAGAATTACCCCCTTAGTCTGGTATAGAACACTAAACCAACATGGTCGTTGGTGGCCATGTATGTATGTTTTTAATTTATTATTTACATTGCAAACTGCCCCCCCAGACCCATCCTCTTTTGACATCCTAGTTAGTAAAATGTGTCTCCCCGTCACTGAGCCTATTGTTATTGCTGGCATCGACTGCCCCCCCTTAAGCTCCACTACAATCCCTGGATGATTTCACTCACTCTCTTGGTAAAATTTCCTCTCTATATGGGAAGAGTGAGCTGTTAGTATTTGGGGATTTCAACCTCAATTGACGACCCTAAAAACAACAAAATCTGGACACAATTCAAGTCACAAAATGTTACTGAACGTCTTTCCCAAACCACACGGACAAACCTAAAAACTGGCAACCATTCCTTGCTATCTTGGATCCTATCCTCTTGTCCCAACAGAATTCAATCCTCTGGTATCCTACCTGATATTTTCAGTGACCGTGCAATAATGTACTGTGTAAAGAAAATAATAACACCCAAATCAAGCCCTAAAGGTATACTCACTAGAACATTTAGATCACTAGAACATTTAGAAACTTTAACCCACAATCATTTGTGACTGATCTTACAACCTGCCCTTGGTATAGAATCAATCTGATACCTGACCCGATTCTGCGCTAGTTTATTTCCAAACAAAGTTCTTAATACTCTCATACACATGCCCCACTACACAGAATAAGAGTATAGGGGACCCACCTTCCATGGGTTACAACCGACTTTATTGCGCTTTACCATTGTAAGTATGTCTTGTTCAGGGCCGGCTTGATGGTGGTTCCATGAGTGCCCCTGCACTTAGCCCTGCGCTTACAGAGACTCGGTGCTTGTCCCCACTACAATTAAACTGATTGTTGGGGGAGAGCGTGGAGCCTCTGTAAGTATCTCTAACCTGGTCCGGCGGCATCTCCCGGCATCTTTTACAGCGTCCCGTAATCATAGCGCCACTACGTCAAATGGCATTGAGTTGCCATGCAGGTAAGAGGCCCCGCAAGAGCCCCTGCACCAACTTCACAAGAATACAAGCCAACTCTGGCCTTGTGGAAAACCTGCACTACCAAGGATCTTAATAACTACAGATGCCTGCGGAATACATGCACAAGGCAAACAAGACTAGCAAAAATCCAATATTACTCTGATAATCTTTACCAAAATTTATCAAAACCATCAAACTTCTGGACGATCATCACCAATATATTCCAGATTTCTAGCCATCAATAACCATCTAATATAAATAATGATACTATTGTACTTTGACAAATCGCAGTGACATTGCAAACGCATTCAATGAATACTTTGTGGGGTGTGCTACTTCCCTACTTTCAAACTGCAATCCTAGCTAACATAAATCTTAACCTGTGAGTCTCAACCCGTACAGCCCCACCCCTTCCCAACACTGCTCAAAATGTTCAATTTGGCCCAGTATTTGAAGAGATTATACAGGCTCTCCTAAGATTAAAACTAAACAACCTATGTGAACCTAATCTAGTGCAATCAAAGTTCCTACAACTCGGTGTCTTCAGGTTATATCCCACAGAGGGAAAAGGGAGTGGTGATAGGGCGTGATCAACTTGAGGCAATACTAATAAATGAAATAATCCATGATAGTAATAGTAATGTGGGTGCAAACTGTGAATTAAAAGTGAATCAGTAAAGTGATGAGTACACTAGATAGTGTGCTCGAAAAAAATTCACTTCAATGCACACCACTAGTATTATAAAATATAACTTTTAATAAGTATTTACATAAAACATATATTATCGAATGTAAGTGTAACAGTAATTCGAAAATGCAATTGGTATATTGATTTTTTAATTAATGTTACACTTACATTCGGTAATATATGTTTTATGTAAATACTTATTCAAAGTTATATTTTATAATACTAGTGGTGTGCATTGAAGTGAATTCTTTTTCGAGCACACTGTCTAGTGTACTCATCACTTTACATATCCCACAGACCTTGAAAACTGCCAGAGTTGTCCCAATCTTCAAAAGTGGGAACAAAAACATTCTCAAACTACAGACCAATCTCTTCTCCCAATACTATCCAAAATTATTGAAAAAATGTGTTGACTCCCAATAAAGCGGTTTAAAAGACAAATTTCCTAAGGCAACTCCAAACTGTCTTTCACCCAAACCACTGCATGATAACTAACATCTTAAAAGTTTACAACGAGATCCAGTGGGGAAAGCAACTGGGACAACTACAGTAACTGGTGCAATATTTTTAGATTTTGCAAAGGCTTTTGATACTGTTGTTTGTTATCCTGTTAAACAAGCTTCAGTGCCCTCAAATAGGGGAACATGCTTTAAAATGGTTTCACTCCTACCGATCGGGAAGATCCCAATATGTGTATGTTTGGCTCAAAAACCAACCCCATGGGTGGCAACTGTGGGATTCCGCAAGGCTTCGCTCTGGGGCACCTACTCTTTTCAGGCTTCATTAATGATCTATTTACATCTTGTAAGGCAGCTTTGATGCACATGTATGTGGATGACACAATCTTATATCCACACAGCCTTAGCCTCACTGACCTTGGACATGTACTCCAATCTAATTTTTCAAGACTTGAATTCTGGATTTCCCCCAAAAAAATATTTTTAAACATGGACTAATCTGTAGTAACGATGGTATTTGAGACTAAGGCTAAATTTCTAAAGCGTCATACGACAGAGCTACTCTAAGTGCCACCCTAGCCTATGTCACTTGATTAAAATACTTGGGCATATGGTTTGACCCCCATTTAACATTTGGATTGCACATTAATACCCTGCCATCCAAAACCTATGCCAAGCTAAGTGTACTTTATAGAAACAAATCCTCCCTAAGCCCGCTGGTCAGAAAGTGAATCACATAACAGATGCTAATGCCAATAATAGACACTGGGGACATAATACACGGTACAGCACCCCAAACTCACCTTGACAAACTAGACACCCTCTACAACTCAATATGCCGCTTTGTCGTACAATGTAACCACAACACAGATCACTGTGTAATGCTCAAATAACTAGATTGGCTATCCCTTGAGTCGAGATGCAAAGTACATTTTTTCCTGTCTTGCATTCAAATACTTTCTGGGCAAGCTACCCACCGATGTGAAAAAACTCCTCACCACTACCACACGCAGCACTTATCCCCTGAGATCTGACTCTAAAAGATACTTCATGGCCCCAAGTTGAAAAAAGGAATCAGATCGCTCCTCCTCTTACCTTGTACATTTATGACTGGAACAACCTACCGGAGACTCTCAAAGCCGCCTCCTGTTTAAGTAATATCAAGACTTCAGATGTCTCACATTTTAATCATGTCTCTATCTGTTACATAGGCCTATAATCGTATATTATCTAACTGTCCATGAAATGTCTGTTAATTGAATTTATTAGCTCTGTTCATTTTATGTAACCATGTATTATCAACATAATTCGGTGCCCAGTACATACTTGAAAGCGAGAGAGGTAACTCTCAATTTATTATTTCCTGCTAAAACTGTGTGTGTGTGTGTGTGTGTGTGTGTGTGTGTGTGTGTGTGTGTGTGTGTGTGTGTGTGTGTGTGTGTGTGTGTGTATATATATGTGTGTCTGAAAGAGAGATAAAAAGGAAAGTCCCACCAACAGCACTCTAGCAAGAATTATAATAAAGAAAATGTTTATTTATGGACATGGAAAACAAAAAAGATACAAAGTTAAAACAATCCCAATAGGGTCCCTGCAGCTGTAAAGGTACAAGATGTCAAAGCAATACTATAGTCCTAAATATGTGATAAGAACAAAAAAATGCTGCTCAGGAGAGAAAAAGATTTTCAACTCCTGAGAGATATGTGGAGACCGGCCGGTCAAAAATTATATCACCTTGATATAGGTGGATCCCTTCACAGCTACCAGCCAGGAGAATAAACGTGGCACGATCCAGCCACGATCGTGTCGTAATGGTGGCCGCATCGTGCTGCGTTTATTCTCTTGGCTAGTAGCTGTGAAGGGATCCACCTATATCAAGGGCATTCCCTATCTTGCGATGGGCGATTCGAATCTGGAGGAGCTTTGATACAGTCCTGGGACAGTCCTCCTACATCGTTGGCGGTGATATGATGCACAAACGCTTGTTTTAATTAGATTTTTTGTAAGTGTGCTTGATCCTCTTGCTCATCCTCTCCCTTCCCCAATAAATTTCATGTTGCGCTCTCTTTTCTTTATATATATATATATATATATATGTGTATGTGTGTGTGTGTGTGTGTGTGTGTGTGTGTGTGTGTGTGTGTGTGTGTGTGTGTGTACACACATTTATTTTTTAATCTTAACATAGCACCTTGTTCTGCTTTAGCATATCCTTGGCTATCTCCACTGAGATACCCCTGGTTTAGCTGAAGTGGAACTGCAGTTTCTCATAGCTATGGGGGAAAAGTGACTCCTGGTGGTAAATTGAGCACCGATCTGCCCCAGGGGACAGCTGGTTTAGTTAGTACAAAAAAATAATACATTCAAAGTTTTGTTGCTTGAAGTCTTATAACAATAAAAACAATTATTATATTGATGTTTTTGTTAATGCTAAAGACTACTACAGCTCAACCCCGTTATAGCGCGATCTGCTATAACGCGGATCCGCTTATAATGCGGTTTGAGCATGGACCACGAATTAAAAAAAAATATTAATATTTTTTTTGCACACTGCATACACACACTGCATACACTCACAGCACCAGCACACACTGCACGCACTCACAGCACCAGCACACACTGCACACACTCACAGGACACTGCACACACAGCACATTGCATACACTCACTGCACACACTCACAGCACACTGCACACACTCAGCACACTGCATACACTCACTGCACACTGCATATAATCACAGCACATTGCGCACACTGCACACACAGCACCAGCACACAGCACACTCACAGCACACTGCACACACTGTATACACTCACTGTACACTCCATACACTCACAGCACACTGCATACACTCACTGCACATACTCACAGCACACTGCACACACTCACAGCACACTGCACACACTCACAGCACATACACCACACGCCACACACAGCCCCCCTACCTTTGGTGTCACAGCCCACCTTTGGGGGCATCGTAGGGCTGCTGGGGGGGGAGGAACATACGAGGCTGGGGGTTTGGCGCGAGGCTGGGGGGGTGGGCGGTTGCGGGGATCAGTGCGAGGCTGGGGGGGGAATAGGTGGGGGTTATCGGTGCGTGGCTGGAGGATGGTTGGCTGGTGCGGAGCTGCTGAGGGGAGAGCGGAGAATGCTAGGAGAACTACAGTGTCTGCTAGGGGCCATGTAGGGCTGCCGGCGCCTCACTTAACCTCCCTCCCCCTCTCCCCCTCCTCCTGATCAGGGAACGTGGCGGCCATTTAAAAAAAAATTAGCACGACTCCAGTTATAGCGCGGTCGGATCGGGTGGCCCCCGAGGACCGCACTATAACGGAGTGTAGCTGTATTTACAATGCATTGCATGCTACTCGGGTGCTGAACATATCAAACAATATATATTAATTCACAGAAACAATGTATTTATTTTCTGCAGTGAATGCGATCATACAGGTTAGTGTATGTGCTTTTTATTTTGCAGTTCTTAACACCTTTATTTACTTTAGGTGATGGGGGCTTTGGATCAGTTTATCGAGCATCCTATAAAGGGGAGGACGTAGCAGTGAAAATTTTCAACAAGCACACTTCACCCAGGCTTTTAAGACAGGTAAGGAAAGTGACCCCTATTATTTGAAATGATAAAATGAAGTGTTCATTAATACAGTGTTGGTGGAATACTTAAGACTTTGAACCGATTTCTTCTTTACAACACAGATGACTGAGACAGAAGTGTATTATTCCCAGAAGCTATATTCCTGTGTGGAAGAATGTGTGTAGGTTTTGAATGAATAGAATTTAGGAGCATAGCACGTAATGATTTTTATGTCCAGACATATGAATGAATAAAAGTGTATATTTTCACTACTTGCCCAATCAAAAAAATCACAATTGTACTTTATTGTTCTTTGCAGGAACTTACAGTCCTTAGCCACCTCCATCATCCTAGCTTAGTATGTTTGTTAGCAGCTGGAGTTCGCCCAAGGATGTTGGTAATGGAACTAGCCCCTAAAGGTTCTCTGGATCATCTGCTTCAGCAAGACAGTGCCAGCCTAGCCCGAAGTCTTCAGCACAGGATTGCTCTACATGTTGCTGATGGGTTGAGGTACAGTTTCTTCAGTGTTGTAAATTGGCCATTAATGATTTCACTTACTGTGGTCCATTAGATTTTTTTGTATTATTGTCTTAGCTTAACTTTTAGAATAGCTGTACATTTATAATGAATGTGTGTTATCTTGTTTCCGTTATCTTGTTTCCCACAGGCCAGTGAATGTAGCTAGCAACATGGCTGCCTATGAATCTAGTTCTTCCAAGTTGCCATTTGGAATTTCTAAAGTAAATCATGATTTTGATAGGGGAGGTCAGCATGGGACACAAGGTGGTCTCTATCAAAATATCTAAAAAAACAAAAAGAGAAAGAAGGTCCATCTATCCAACTAGATTAACCTATACACCATATGGGGACATAGATGTGAACACACTGGACATACCTGGGATTATAAAATTTAAATAAGTAAAATATATTCAAATAATTTCAATTTTTAAAT
Organism: Ascaphus truei; assembly: GCF_040206685.1. NCBI lineage: Eukaryota > Metazoa > Chordata > Amphibia > Anura > Ascaphidae > Ascaphus > Ascaphus truei. The sequence goes on along the minus strand of NC_134487.1, from coordinate 42,287,597 downwards.
TGCATATTTCCCATTATTCACCCCCCCACCTCGTCTGTCTGTCTCCTCCTTTCCCTTTCTCATCGCTTCTCCTGTCGCACCTCATTTCTCCCCCTTCCCTTTCTCCCCCTCTCTATTTGGAGGTATATAAGTCAATGGACCTTCTCAAAATTGGTAAATCTTTCACTCTCTTTCACTCTCTCCTGCCCCCCCTCTCTCCTTTATCCCCCTTTTCTCACGCTTTCTTTCTGTCTCCCTCTCTTTCTTCGAAAGCCAGTGGCTGTATAGGAGTTCCACCAACACTTAAATGATGTCCATTTCCTGTTTCAGCTAATGTCACGTTGAAGCTTGGTGAATCTAGGCTTTAGTGCTTTTCAACAGGATGAATATTTTTCGCAACATTAAGTATATGCAATATTGTTCATAATTAACATATCGTTCTTTTAGGCATATGCTTTTGATGCGTTTCACAGATTTGTTAATTCGCATAAAAAATATTCTCTTGCGCCTCTTATTTTATTGATCATAGCAAATGCGGAAGAACATGAGGACAAAGTGCAAAAAAACCTCCACCATACAGTGTACAGCAAATACAAATATTACTTGTGAGCACATTTACATGTCTCAGACAAGTCTACACTCCTGCTTTTCACCATTATCTCCTAGCATACAATGCCTCCACAGCAGCTAGGGATTCCAGGAAATAACAATATGCAAATGAGCACAGTGCCACCTTTTGCTTCTTAACCTCTTTACAATGGAGCCCTATATATCCATATGTCTGCCGCAGTATCAGCTTTTCATCACAGCTTTGGTTAAAGAATTGTAAACCTCCAAATAATGAATAACATGGGTAAATCAGTAGGTTTCAATATATAAACCTTTCAAATGAACTAAATTAGAAGTGCAAAGTGTACATTTATAACAGCTACATGTATGGTTTATTAAAGCAATAGGGATTCTAAAAAGCCCTCGAAGCCTTACATATAAATATCTATATTTTATGTTCAGTGAAAGGTTTCAATGCTACACCAAATGTCCAAGGAATTGCGGCACTGTAATTTGCCCAACAAGTGCAGTTTATTGCAACACAACCAGGATGTCCTCAAGTCGCAGTTTAGAAACCCTGGCTGAAAATCGCTGAGTCAGGAGTTCAGAAATTATGCAATATCAACTTTAGCTAAGGGGTCCTTAGGGAACCCTTAAACTGAAATGACAATGTGAACTAATAACTACACCATGTGTTTACTGCTGATAGAATCCAGTGAACCTGATTGGAGCCATGGATGCAATTAAGTTGGTTATCCATCCTGCAGCTACTACAGTATGGGGATACGGTTTTTAATTTTAATCTCTACAGCTATATTTCTTAATTACTTGGCTATCATAGCAGCTGTTTTATAGCCCCCATGGCTGCATTACCATTAAATCATCTGGGATTCTTCTACATGATAATTTCCCCTCTGTACGTCTGTCTAAGAGCTTGTCCGAGCTTAAAGTAAATGTGTTTTCAGTGCAAGTCAAATCTCATTCAAGGAGGCATGTGTAAGCTTATACAACCACATCTTGTTCACTTTCTTTCAAAACTGCCCAGTGTGGTCCATGAATATTATGCAATAGTATGGAGCACAAATTGTCAAGAAAAAGCATTGGTTGCTACAATCCAATGCTATCCTTGGCTCTTTAACTGCATGACCATTTAGCAAACACATAACTATTATCTTACATTATCCCACACGCAGTGATGTTCTAGAACAAAACCTCAAATATATATATATATATATATATATATATATATATATATATATATATATATATATATATATTTTTTTAAACATACATCATATTGGAAAGAGAATAAGATGAAGGTAAAATTGTGTGTGTGTGTGTGTGTGTGTGTGTGTATGTGTATATATATATATATATATATATATAATATAATATATATTTTTCATTTATCATTTTTGTTTCCCCCCCACAAAGGTATCTTCACTCAGCGATGATCATCTACCGGGATTTGAAGCCTCACAATGTCCTGCTATTCACAGTATACCCAAATTCAGCAGTTATTGCTAAGATTGCAGACTATGGCATCGCTCAGTACTGTTGCCGAATGGGTATTAAAACTTCGGAAGGCACTCCTGGTAAGAAGTTTTAACCTAGCAGAATTTAAGGCATGTTGTGAATAACAAAAAACTTGACTTGGTAAAATAAATACTGCTTAGCCAGCAGTTCTATTATTCAACATAATATGAAGAGCTGATTTTTTTTTACTACTTTTTTCAAATGTATTTTTATGGTATATAAGCATCACACGCATTGTTTAAAATGCAATTATACTGATTCTAGTTATGAGATGCAAATGAGTCACTGTTTAGATTACAAATTCTGACACACTAATTGTTACGATTTGGATGCTGTGTAAGACGTTGACACACTCTTTAAACAGCAGTACTACATTTCTCCTCTGCCCCCCAACTTTTCCGCCTTATTCTTATATATAAAGCATGTGGTAATGTATTCTACATTCTTACCTAAACCAGCAATTTATTGGTGCTTCTGCTATAAATGTGAAAAAAATCCTTATTGTGGGCCTAACATAATGGCTGCCTTCTGACTTTGTGCTGCAGTCTGTGAAATGCTGCACCTTATATGTAATATTGTATTACTAAGTGTAACACATTATTACTCTGAAAGCTTGAACAATAGACAGTCTGCTGTTTGAAACACTTAGGGTAAACGTGGAAGGCAAACAGTAAATGGAAGGGATACAAAAAGGAAAAAAGGGACGGGGGGGGTATAACCATTTTGTATCAAATTTCTTACAAACAACAACTGTCACATTATATATCATACAACACTTGATGTTTGATATTCGATAAACACCCTATTTTACACTTGGCGTTCCCATCCTCACTCTCCCTCCGGGATCACACCTCTACCCTACATCCCAGGGGCCCCAGACCCTATCATACTACCTTGTGGTATGATTCAGAAATGAGGTGATTTTCTCCATTAATTGAACATTATTGACCCTTCTAATAACCTCTCTTCCAGAGGGTGGGAGTGTCTTTTTCCACGCCGCTGCCACGTCACACCTAGCTGCCGTTATGATATGCAGAATCAATTTTAGTGTATGGTGGTTCACATCTTCCATGGGATGAGCCAGAATAATTAAAATTGGATCTAGCGGAATCTTGATATTCGTCACATCCTTTACTACAGTAGTTTCAGAACTGTCCTCCAGTATGTCTGCATTACTGGAGAGAACCACCAGATATATGCCAGGTCTTCTATCTGTCCACATCCCCTCCAACATCTATCAGAGGTCCCTGGAAACATCTGCTTTAATCTTTTGGGGGTATAGTATCAACGTAACAACATTTTATATATATTCTCTTTTGTTACCGTACATACAGTACAGAGGTTTTACCCACATTCTCCCATATATCTTCCCAGTCTTCCCTTGTTATTTCAGTCTGGAAGTCCAGAGCCCACTGGTCCATATATTTATGGGCCAGGGTATCCTTTTTTTGAGATTAAACCCTGGTACAAAGATGATATCAGACCTCTTTGGTATTTTTTTGTTTTACATAAATCTTCGAATCATGTATATCTAGGAAATTCTTAATCATACAAAAACCCTGGCACACAGTGTCGAACCTGTATATACCTAAACAGCTCAGTTTGGGGCAGGCCATACTTTCTCATCAGTTCCTCAAACGACATTAGCTTGTCTTTTTTTAACAAATCTCCCACCTCCAGAATCCCTCTGTCTCCAATTTTCAAAACCCTGATCCAGAAAACCAGGGGTAAACCCTGGATTACCAAACAGAGGCACGAGCCTAGGAGGAGCCGACATAACCTTATACTTCTTTTTTGCCATCTGCCAAATTTTCAGAGTAAATCCAATTACTCCCTGCTCAGGTTGTCTCCCCGAGCCTAACCATAATAAAGACGACAGTCCGACTGGGGCTTTATGTGAGCTCTCCAAATCCACCCAGGCATAGACCCCCCTCGGAGAGTGCCAATAAACCATTTGTTTAATATGAGAGGCTATATAATGTTTTAAAATATTTGGAACTGCTATACCACCTCCTTCCTTAGCGTCCAACATAATTGACCTGGCTACTCTCGGCTGTTTGTGTTTCCAAATAAATTGCATAATTTGATTGCGTTTTTTTTATATTTGAATGTGGAATAGATATTGGTAATGTATGAAAATAATACAGAAGTCTAGGGAGAATTTTCATCTTGATTGCAGTTATACGCCCTATCCAGGAAATACAATAAGAATTCCAGGCTTGTAAATCTCCTTTTTTGTTTTTTTATCTTTGAGAAAAGGTCAGTGTAATTATAATACATTATAATCTCTGGTAAGGTAAATCCCCAGATATTTCAAATGGGTATTTTTCCATTTAAAGTCAAAGTGTTGTTTAAGAACCCCGACCTCCTTTTTCAGTTGGTGTCAAATTTAGAGCCTCTGACTTTCCCATATTAACTTTATATGCAGTCAGCTCACCAGATCCCCAAAGGGTGAATTGTAGGTTTGGGAGAGATGTCAATGGATTAGATATGGTAAAAATATCATCATCTGCAAACAACGATATTTTATAGCACTCATCTTTTATTTTAATCCCTTGTATGTTTGGGGAGGCTCTGTTAGTGGCCGCGAGAGGTTCAATTGTCAAGGTGAAAAGAAGGGGAGAAAGGGGCACCCTTGTCTGGTCTCATTCTTGATTGTTATCAGATTCCCCTCAACATCTGGAATCTTCAGGGTGGCTGTTGGCGACTGATAGAGGACACAAACACCCTGTAAAAAAAAATGGAAAATCCAAATGCCTCTAGTGTTTTATCCTATCAAACGCCTTCTCCGCATCTAGGCTCAACAACATAGCTTTCAGTTTAGACTTTTGTCTGATTAATAACATTGATAATTTTTCTTGTGTTATCCGACGCCTGACGTTGCTCACAAATCCCACCTGATCATAGTGAATTAGTCTAGGAAGTATTGGATTCAACATGTTGGCCAAAATTTTACAATAGATTTTCAGACCTGTATTAAGCAGTGAGATTGGCCTGTAGCTACCACAGCATAAAGGGTCCTTTCCTTCTTTAGGGATCACCACTATATTCGCCTTTGTCATTTGTGGGGGGATTTGTTTTCCGCTGAGAAAATCATTAAATAGATCCAACAGACAATGCCCTAGTATTCCTATCATACAGATTTGAAAAACAATCTGGGCCCGGTGCCTTCAATGGTTTCAATGAGCTGCCCGCTCTACCTGGGTTATTTTTGCGTTTAAAATATTATGATCTTCCTCCGTCAATTTAGGGAGGTTGCAATCTCTCAAATAATCCTGAATCTGTGCCACGCACGGGGTTTTAACATTCGGGGTTGAATTATCTAGGTCATAAAGTTCCGTATAAAATGTAGCAAATTCCTCTGCATTCCTCGAGGGGTTGTAAGTCACTCCTCCACCTTTTATCCTAATAGCGGGAACTGAGGCCCTCGACCTGATCCTTCTAAGTTTGTTTGCCATTAAGCGATCCGCCTTATCTCCCTTCTCATAATACATCTGCTTAATCTACTTAAGGGCCTTCTCTACATCCTCCAGTTGTAGCCTCTTGAGTTCCTCCCTAGCCTGACTCACAATGTTATACATTTTCCTTGATGGGTTTTTTTTATGTGAACTTTCCAACTTTATAATTTTTTCAGTTAAATATTTTTGTTTTTCCATTTTTATTCTCTATCTGTATGACGCTATTGAGATAGCTGTCCTCTGATCATGCCCTTGTGTGCCTCCCATAAAATTGCTGTTGATTCTACAGACCCATTGTTGGTCCGAAAATAATTTTTAAGTGAGTCTCCAATTTGTGTACTAATCTCTGGGCAATTTAGTAAAGAATCGCTCATTCTCCAATGAAATGATCGATCTTGGCGAATGGTGGGTCAAACATAATTGCCACTGGACATGGCCCGACAACGTGATGGGCCCTATATCTGAGTGAACCAATACTTCCAAAATATTTGGGGTTACAAATATATTATCGATTCTGGAATACGAGTCGTGTGGGGGCGAATAAAAGAATAATCTCTCTGCCCTTTATGTGAGGAATGCCAGGCGTCCAACAGGCGATTAGATTAGCAATCTAAATTTCTTTGCTACACTATATATCATTGCAGAGTGGGACTGCCCTGGATGTGTGGACTAATCTACATCAGGGTCCGGAACTCCTAAGATAAGTACCTCTTCTCGGTTATCTCCCATAGACTTCAGTGTTTCCCTTAAAAAAACAATTTGTCCCTCATGGGCGCATATATATTCACTAGTGTGATATGTAGACCTGAGAGAAGACCACAGACCACAAGTGACATGTGTACCAGTGTGACAGGCTGAATTATTTTCCATAAAGGTGAGAACGGCTTATTTAACCTGTCACACTGGTATCATTAGTTCCATTTACTTTATCATCTTCCGTTTAGTGTTGGTCGCTTAGTGTTCTTTTCCTTCCACGTATACCCGAGGAATTTCCCTTCCTGCACTTTTATTGTGTTCAATTAAGCCAACACAAGCACTCCCCTTTATCATTTTTGTTATCTGCCTAGAACACAGCAACAGATCTGTTTGTGATACTTTTCTGCCAAAGGGCAGAGCTAAAAAAAGGTGTGTGTGTATGAGCCTGTTTCAAAAGAGGAAGTGGATATGACTTTCTAAATGGTTGCTATAGCAACCAAAGGATTATCAGTACATTTCAAAATCATTACAAATATAGTATTATACAGTGGCGGCCGCCTTTATCCTAATGCGGCCGTATCGGCGCAACTCTGATAACCGCAGGCAGATGCAGTATTTTTTTTTTTCCGGAATATGTTCCGGTTTTTTAGCGCTCATAATATTGAATGCATGAGCGTGAATGCGGTATGAATGCGGCATGAATGCGGTGAAGTGTGGTGAAGTGCGTGGCAATCGGAAAGAATCCCCCCAAAAATTCGGAGATGTTGGAGAATAAAAGGGGCCGCGGCTGTAAACTACAAATATAGTATTAGGAGTTAAAAAAAATTCAGACAAGTATACTAATACTACAGAACGGATTTATTTAAAAAAAACATGATTTTTCTCATTTTGCTGCTTTAAGTGATTTCTGTTTATACTGTATCCTGCAAGACTGTTTTTTACTCTCTCAACCCTTAGGCTGTGGCCATGCAGTGTGCATGCGCATGACGTCATGTGCGCCTGCCGCAGTAGCGATTTCTAGCCTAGGTTGAGACGCGTGGCCATGACGTCACGGAGCTGGGTGAACCGCTCACGTGACCCAGCCGTCGCGCGAAAAATCTGCCGCGTCGTCGTGCGCACTATGTCGGTCCTCGTTGAGGAACGGCCTTTTGTTTGCACCGCTTGGTCGCGCTCACGTGGACGCGGCCTCACTCGTGTGTCCAAACTTTCAGCTGCAACACAGTGTTAAGATTTTATATCTAGCCATTACAGTTAGTTACAACTTGAGGCTTTGTGTCCTGTATTAAGTGTTACATAAAGAGATTTCTGAATGTGACAACTTGCAATACATTTTTTAGTTTGTTCTTTCTACTAGATCTTTTCTTTTTAACCAGGAGGAGATTCTTTCTCTATTTGCATTGTATGAAGTTAAATTAAGGGCAATACTCAAGGTGTTACCTGTACAGTAACTGTTGTTGGGAGCCCATTAAACCATATTGGTCTGATTTAATAAAAGTCATATTTTGCCCTCAGGAGAATTTAGTTTTTGTTAACGAAACCAATGTAATTGTACTGTAACATGTCTGCTACAAAAGGTATCTATCTCAAACCTATTGCCATAAGGTTTCAGAAACGTACACTCGTTACATTTTCAGACCGTGTATTACAGTATAGTAATTTTATTAAAAGGACAAAATAAGACGACCGTAATCTTTTTTTGGCTAATGTGCTGCAATCCCTGTACTAATGTGTTTATAACAATTTCAGTGTATTCAAATATATTCTGGGTAAAGATTGCACCATCTCAAAGTGTAAATGTCAGATTTCATTGTTGCAATGCCAACTTTGGTATCATATTTGATGTAATATATCTGTTTTATTTCAGGATTTCGTGCCCCTGAGATTGCCAGAGGAAATGTTATTTACAATCAGAAAGCTGATGTCTATTCATTTGGTTTACTCCTCTATGACATTCTGACCACTGGAGCACGAATGGTTGAAGGCATGAAGTTTCCAAATGAATTCGATGAGTTGGCTATTCATGGCAAATTACCTGGTAAGCCTTATAGTATCACAAATCATCCAAACCATGTGAAACCAACACCTGTAAAGAAACATACCGCATGATATAGTACGAATGCCAGAACTCTGCTCTCTCACACTTTCCATACAGTGGAAACACTGGTCTTCTTTTTGTAACTAATGTAGTTGAGGTAAGGGTGCATATAAACTCAGCATGGAGAAAGCCTGACAATCCATGTTTGCTGGAGCTACTTGCATGTTTGCTTTCCAATGTTTAGGGAACTTTGGAGGCGGTGATTCCATAGATATCCTCAGAGCACATGTATACAGTGCTATATGTAAATGAAGGGACAGTGAAAAAAAGCCCGAAGCACAACTTGCCAAAAAGCTGGTATAGACAAGAACCAAAATTAAAGATTTATTGAATTAAAACAAAACACAAACGATCCTGGCAGATCCTCTGACGCGTTTCACGCACAGGGCGCTTTGTCACTTTGACAAAGCGCCCTGTGCGTGAAACGCGTCAGAGGATCTGCCAGGATCGTTTGTGTTTTGTTTTAATTCAATAAATCTTTAATTTTGGTTCTTGTCTATACCAGATTTTTGGCAAGTTGTGCTTCGGGCTTTTTTTCACTGTCCTTTCATCCACTGAGCATGCACCTGGATGCACACTGAGCTGGAGATCACCTGATGTCTTCATTTCCTGTTCCGGTCCTTGCTTCCTGCTAATGGAGCAGGGATCTCAAGTTCGAGCAAGGCTACGCGGCGCACAGCGGTTCTCCCCGGAAGTTCCAGTCATCACGACGACGCTCTCATAACGCGACAGCGGACGCAGACGGAACACCAACCGGAGCTGTACCTGTGACCACTGGGGTCTCATTGAAGAGGAATCACTGCTTACCTGCTATCCTCCAAACAGCTGTGAACGCGGTCTGGCGTCGCGGGGCTGACATTGCTTTCTCCCTCCTCCTCCCCTTGGTTGCTTTTCTTCATTCAAGTGACTAACTGTGAGTAAACACGCAACAAGATCGTGCTTATTGGGATTAGCCAGTTGCTCTCTACGCTGTGATACAGTGTTTATGTCTATATTCTCACAGGGGATTGAGGAGTGTTAACACTCATATGTGTTATTGATATTATTCATTGATACCTACAAAGGAACTCCAGCTACAAAGATTACTTAACATATGCTTTCTCATTGAGATCCGACTTTTTGGTGGGGGCTATCTTTTAGCTCTGACAAACACTTTACAGTGCTGTATGTACATGTTCTGACTGTGGGAATTCCCTTTCGTCAATCAAACACTTCTTTACTTCTTGAAATGGAATGAAATTGTAACTGCAGCCCAACCTGCGATCGCTTTGGTAAAGAAAGATTTGTTTTTAAACTTTGGCAAATCTACATTTTGTTGTATTATTTATTTATTTATTATTTATTATTATTTATAAATATTTTACCAGGAAGTAATACATTGAGAGTTACCTCTCGTTTTCAAGTATGTCCCGGGCTTTTTTTTTCCTAGAGATTTTTGTGTTTTAAAAAAGAAAAAAAACACAAGATTAAAATTGTTATGCGTTTTCTTCTAGAGCAATGCATTTCTTTAACAATATGCCATGCACAGTACAAGCAAAGGCCACTTTGGGAGAGCCCCAACTATTTCTGTAAAATATATTTTTCTTCATGTGTTAAAAATGTAAAATTACTTCTGTTTGACGCTCAGATTTTCCCAAACGAGACATCTTACTCAATTCAAATGTCCGGGAACATTCGCTTCGTTTTATTGCTTCAACCAATTTGTTTAAAAAAAGAGGAGTCATTTTGAAAATGCAATAAAATTAAGTGACATGAAAAGAATACACTTATTACGGCTGGTGATATTTGCACTGGCAGATTTCACTTTGCTCTGCGTGGTGTGATGTTGCTTCGCCAAATCATTCGTCAGAAGAGAGACAAATGAAGGGGGAAGCTGGTTGAAGTTTAAAACGGCAATCCAAGGTTGAGGGGAGAGGGCCTATTTTGGGGGGAGGGAGAGGGGCTGTGAATGTAAACAAAATTGAGTTGTGGTCTGACCAGACAACTGGGTCTATTGTTAGGTCAGAGATTTCTGAACCGGTCTTGAAAACAAGATCAAGAGTGTGTCCACTTCTATGGGTAGCAGAGCAAACCAGTTGTGTGAAACCCAGAGCATTCATTGTGTGGAGGACTTCTTGACCACATTGAGAGTTTGTCATCGTCCCAAGGCATTGAAATTCCCCAAGATAAGTCATCTGGGGTGCTCCAGGTCTAGGCCAGCAATTTCCTGTAGAAATACCTTCCCATCTCCAGGGGGGGCGGTAGATGAGAAGGACTCTAAACCCCACGCCGTAGCACTCCAGGCAGCAGCACACTCAAATGATTGATTTATCCCCAGTGGGAGAGCCCTATGTTTTCAAGGTTGTTTCATGTAAAGGGGAATAATAGTCAGAGGAAACCAAATTTCTCCTGAATCTTTGCTCACCATGTTTAGATACTACCTTGAAAATTATTTAAAAATTCTTATACAGTAGGTGTCAAATTTTAGTTTAAAAAAAAAAAAAAAAAAAAAAGCATCAATCAGCCAGATTTAATGCTTTACACATGTCACTGCCACTAGTACACTTTGGTAATAGGAGAGACTGCCAATTTAAGACAAATAGTAATGTGAACTGTGTGTTTACTATATCAAGAAATGCCCTAATATCAATAAATGAATCAAATACCAAGTAATAATAGACTTTGATTTTTAATAGTAGTAAACATGATTTCCTTTGTGTGCTGCTATGTTCAGTGCTTTGCATCTCTCTGCTGTCCAACGGCTGTGTACTGAATGAGCACACGCTCAATAACACACAAGAACATGTTTACTCCATAGGAAAAAAGTCTCGTGCAACCGCTGATTAGTATGTTCCACACCAAATTCTGTTATAGCTCCTTAGCACATCTTGTGGTGTCAAGAGTAGCTTTAGCATGGCAGCTTATTATATAAACTGTATAAAAACATACAGACAACCAAATGATTGCAAAGATTACTCAAACAGTAATGGTGCTCAGTGTTTTCTTTGCAACGAAAAAGGTACTTTTTTATCGAAACGTCAATATAACATCTAGCTTTAAATAAAGAGAAAAGAGTCGATTAACTATTTCAACACCATGCTTATTAATGTTATAATCACTACATGGAGATACTTGTTAATTGCAGGTTTTTTGTGTGTTTGCTTAAAAAAAATGACAGAACTCACTTCTTGAGTTACCCCATAGAAATAGTCATGTCTGTGCTTATTATTGTGCCTTCTGCTTAACATCTCCATTGTTACTTTACTTATTTGAATCCCCCATGAAGATCTATATAAATAAATCCATAATGAGCTCTCCGACTTCAGCTGAACAGGGCGCCTAATTTCTATCTCTTTCCTAGAAATCTTAGACATTATACCGTGCAGACATGACATCGTTATGGCATCACAGTGCACTTGTATGTTGATTTTGTGGGAAGTTCTTAACTTGTGTAATGTACTAGAGGTTTTCATTAAGAGTCTGGGATCTTGGCATCAACTTATAAAGAGTCAGTTTAATATTCTTTGAATTACATTACATGAGACTCATTGTCTGGCAGAGAAAATACTCTGCACAACTTAATTTGAAGCACTGCCACCCCTAACTTTCTAATCATATCCTACTTTATACTAAGCTGTTTCTCATTATGCAGCATTGTGGAATATAGAAGCACTTTTTATGTTAATGATGAGGAATATTCAAAGAATACTAGTTTACATAATTGAATGTTTCATAACAAGATCAGGCCAGACGCGTTTGTTCTGTATTGTACATTATACAAGTTATGGTGGGTAAAAAAAAGTGACAAAAACCCTCCACCATACTGTACCGTTCTATATTGTATACATTCGTCTATATTTGTGTACATATAATTACAAATGTCATCTAATGTAAGCCTATTTTAATTGTTTCATAGATCCAGTCAAAGAATACAATTGTGCCCCATGGCCGGAGGTTGAAATATTGATTAAAAAATGTTTAAAAGAAAATCCAGAGGAACGTCCCACATCTGCGAAGGTATTTTTACCCTACACGTGCAATAAATAGAATGTTTTTGGGAAGTTCTAGGGGACATACTGTAAGTTTGTATCCTCTCTCTTTCATCTCCCCCTTTGTTTCCGTGTGTTTGCTTCTCCTTCTGCCATATTCTCCAAATGAGAATGGGAACCTGAGTAGCTTCTGGCTGCTCTGCTCTCAACACTGCCACTTTCCCTCTGAAAAGTGAGAGGAGCGCTTTTTATAATGGACCTGGCTATTCCAGTGTTGCTGCACAATGGGCCCTACTATATGTAGCTGCAGTTTTTGCCAATTTATATGGGATTGAGGTGTATTGGGATTGTTGCGCACTTGCTCATGAACCAAACAGGACCTGGATATTTGTCCTGTTCACTGGTTGGCCCCACGCCAATGACAGCAGCATCAGCTTGACATCACAGCCCATATGTAGAATGTTCACTTCATAATTGTGGAGTGTTAATATTGGCACTCTGCAAGAGTAGACGGAGAGGCTACAATGTATATAACTGTGTTCATTATGTCCTTATATATTTACAGTACGTTTCCCTTGCAAGAGAAAATGTCGTAACCTTCACTGGCAATTCTGCTGACCATCTATCCACTGAGGCTAACACTAAAACCAAAATTGCACAATGATTTAGTCTAAACAGACCTCAGTCTTTTGTTGAGTAAAAATCACCGTTAGTGACCAGTTTGGGTGAAGTTCCTGTCACCAATTGTTATCTCTCTCTAACTCTCTCCTCTCTCTCTTCTCTCTCTTTTATTCTCTTCTCTCTCTCTCCCATAATACCTCCTCAAGGAGAGGAGCAAGAAGGGGAGAATAGAGAGACAGCGAGGAGGAGACAGAGATGAGATGAATAGGAGAGGAGCGCGTAGTGTGCCTGTATCTATGTCCAATTTCATAAAGATACTGTTCAGACAAAATGACAAGATAGAAATGCAAATAATTTTATTATTACATAATATTTTAGATTTTCTTTTATTAATTGCCTGTGCTACCAGAGCCATGACATCATAAGGACAAAGGCCCATATTTACACAGCGGTGAATGGGCTATAGGATATATTATGATGTAGTATTGCTTTGTAAATATGAGACATTGTGTATGTCAATGTAAAAGCCAATAGTGAAGTGTTGTTGCACTTGAACTTAACAAGAAGGCTTTTTATTAATAAAATATTTTACCAGGAAAAAATATATTGAGGTACCTCCTTGTTTTTCAAGTACAGTATCTCCTATATACAACATAATAAGTTGACAACATTATAAGTTAGTTACAAACATGTTTAAAGTAGGAAACAGTTAACGTAGACCAGAGACTGCGGTAAAGTGTTCCAGAAGTGGGGTGTTCGGTAAGAGAAGGGAGAGCGACCACATTATTTATTGAATCTTGGAACCATAAGCAGGTTTCTGGAGGCAGATTTAAGTAGATAAGTGCAGTGTAGAGTAGGGATGAGAAGCCTACTCTGATAATTAGTTAACTAATCCAGAAAGTATCAAAGAAAGGCACAGATATGTGGTAGATTGTGATAACTTTTAGTGGAGCAACATGAGTTCTTAAATGACAGTTCTGTACACTATAATTTCATCTATAAAATGCTCTCATGTAGGTGTCCGTAGCGCGCAAAGGGGTGCCTGGCGGCGCTCGTTCCCTGCATCAGAGCAATCTGATGGACTTCAGGTAACTCGCGACAGGGAGGCGTGGACGCAGCCATGAGATCACGCAGCTGGTTCGCCCTCTTTGGCTGAACCGCCGCCGTGACGTGGCCAATTCTCGGCTGCCGCCCCAAAAGACAAAAATCTTGTCTTTTGGCAAAGGCGGTCACGCATCGCGCTTTGTGCGCACACGTACACACGCCGACTGAGGCCTGTCCCATAGAGGGCTGTACTTTGTGTGCGGCGTGCGTGCGTGCAGCCGCGGCCACCGGGGACGAAGCCTAACATACAGCAGATCTACACTTCTCCTGGCCCTCTTGTTGTCTTCTGTAATTGCAATTTATGTGCTATTTATGCTTGGTTTTAGTTACTGAAGAACTACAGATATACATGGAAAAACAAAGCATCAATCACTGCATCATTTGTTTTTAAGATACAAGTAGCACTTTGTTTTTCGAAGCCAGATAGTCATTTAGATAGTGATAGTCATGAAAAAGGACCCAGAACTGCGATCTTGCATTATTGATTAAAAAAAAAAAAGACACTATATTTATAATAAAGTATCCAATAACAGGGTATTTAAATGGCTTATTTCCTTATGTTGATAGGTGTATGACATATTAAACTCAGCAGAGCTTCTCTGTTTGATGAGAAACATGGTAATACCGAGCACTTTAACGGCTGAATGCATTGTTACTGCCTATCCACGTTTCAAGAAACCGACCGTTTGGGTAGGAAGTGGCAGTACTGACCAAGGGCAAATATCCTGCCTAGATCTAATAAAAGGTGGACATACATGCGAGGTACGTGTTCCCATCACAGCAGCCATGCAGCTTTACTTCGTCAGATTGCCCCCAATTAAGAAAAATGTTCATCTGAAATGTTTAATTTAAGCTTGACCTTTGAATTTTTAACACATTGTGAAAGGGGGACAGTACATATAATAAAAAAAGAAGATTCCAGCTAAATTATGGCAGATTTTGGATTTAATGATTAACCTCTAACCTCTGTGTGCTGCCATGTTCAATATTCTGCATATCTCTGCTGCACAACAGTCACAGTGGTGTTTTCCATCTTGTTTATAGGATTTTGCAGATAGCAGAATCTTATGCCTTACCCTTGTGACTTTTTCTGGAGGTAAGGAACACTGGATCTTAGCAGGGACACAGTCTGGTGTGCTGCTGGCGGCAAATACAGAGTCTTTGAAAGTAAAGCACTGTCTACAGAAGATGCCTGACTCTGTTACCTGCTTGTTGTACTGCTGTTTTGTAAGGCAGAGGTAGGATTTAAAATTTGTGTGCAAGTAAAAATAACATAAACGTGCCGTCGTTGTATAGTAAATTAGTTGATTTTGTTTTTTATTTCCTTTTCTTTGGTGGGTGGGAATATTCTAACCGTGACCACTACAGGCCTCTTGACATCAGAGTTGTTAATACTGGTATTTGCTAGTCATTATTTATTCAGAGAAACCCCATGGTTTCATGTGTTTTGACATTTTAATTCATTCTCTATGATGGACTTTAAAAAATGAGGAAGCAGAAGGCTGAAAGACCTTCAATCAGGCAAAATGTTACTGGTATAACGATTTTTAGGTACTAAGTACTGATTGGGTTGCCAGGTGGCTTCTCCAAAAATACTGGACTCAATGGTGAGAGGTGCGTCAGGTCACTATATCCAGGGAGGAAAATACCGGACACATACATGTCCAGTATTACAGTACCTAATTTTTTACTGGACAGAGCATCCAAATACAGGACAGTCCAGTTCAATACCGGACACCTGGCAACCCTAAGTACTGATGGTGTTATTCTGCACCCAACTTAAACACACATGAAAATGAATTGCGGTGCCCCTCTCCTGAATAGTCCTTAATCTTCATGAGATCGGTGATCTGTGTTCAGTATGTATCAGCTTTTTCAAGTTAGCCCATCACAAGTAATTCAAGTGGGACCGCTCCATTTAGCATTAAATCATTTAATTGGATAATAAGATAAGTATTCCAGCCATTATGTATTATTATAGGCTAAAGCTGGTAAATTCCGGGCATTATTGAAATCCCTGCTCTCTGATTGGTTAAAATTCCGCGCATTATCCAATCAGTAATGGCCTGGAATTTTTGTTGCTTGAAATGTGTTTATTTCAATGTGTTTATTTCCAGCCAATCAGCTTTCAGAACAGCTGAGACAGAGCAGGGGATTGGTCAGAAGGAAGCAACAGCTCTGAGACAGGGCAGGGGACTGAGATTGACTGAGCAGATTCAGTTGAATTGGGGGGGGGGGGTTGGGTGGGGGGGAGAGAGTCTGCAAAGTAGTAAGTGGCTGTCTGCAGTTTGTGTGTGTGTCAGTGTTTATGGGTGTAGCAGCAGCGTGTGGGTGTGGTGTGCTGTTGTGATGTATGTGGGTGTAGCAGCAGCAGCAGAGTTTGTGTGCAGCGGCAGTTTGTGTGTGTGTAGAGGTGCTGTGTTGTCTGTGTGTTAGCAGCAGTGTTTATGGGTGTAGCAGCAGAGGTGTGTGCGGTTGTATGTGTGTGTAGCAGCAGCAGAGTTTGTGTTAGCAGCAGTTTGTGTGTGTGCAGAGCTGCTGTGTGTTTGTAGAGGTGCTGTGTTGTCTGTTAAGCTGTGTGTGTATAGAGCTCCAGTGTGTGTGTGTGTGTGTGTAGCTCCAGTGTGTGTGTGTGTCAGTGTCAGCAGCAGTGTTTATGGGTGTAGCAGCTGCAGTCTGTGGTGTGCTGTGCTGTGCTGTGTTGTTGTGTTGTTGTGTTGTTGTGTTGTATGTTTGTGTAGCAGAAACAGCAACAGCAGCGTTTGTGTTTAGCAGCAGTTTGTGTGTGTTGAGCTGCTGTGTGTGTACAGCTGCAGTGTGTGTGTGCGTGTGTGTGTGTGTGTACACAGAGGGGGCGCAGTGTGTGGATATAGATAGTTGCAGTGTAAGTGTATATAGAGGTGGTTTAATGTATTTACCATTTTATTTTAATAAAAATATCTAACTATACAAAAGTGTCTATTATTTATGAAAAAAGCCTACATTTAGCCTATAATAGTAATAATCCCCATTACTGGCCAATAATGCCCTGTTCTTCGGGGATTATTACTTTAAATAGACTAATTTTAGCATGTACAGTAAATACGTTTCTTAATGCATATTGCACACTACACTTCAACCATTGTAGTAAGTGGTTGAAAATGAAAATATTTTTTTAAATACAAAAATACAATTGATATACTGTACGGAGTAACTGTAAAATGTGCATCTTGTTTTTAAAAAGTATGATTGTTGGTAGAGATAGGGAAGTATTTGTGTTTGTAATACTAGAGCTGTAGCTTACATGGGATAGCTAAACTGGTATTTTACTGGACTTGGAATAAACATTTTTGAGCGTTATGAGCTTCCTCAACGGTTTTAAAACCACTGATAACCATTCGATAACTGTTGCTATTATATTTTGTGTATTTCAGCCAGCAGAAGAATTTCATTCTAGTGGGGACAGCAAATGGCCATATAGCGATTTTTGACGATGCTGCATTAAAGGTAAATGATCAATGTTCATGTTGTATGATGATCTGGGGATGGGCATTGTGATGGCAAAGTCCCTCTGACGGGCCCTTTATAAGAACAATAACAAGTTGCCCGGATAAAAACCCACCACCTAAATTGTTTGCTAGTTCAACTATGTGGCTGTGCCACTAATAATTACAGTTTTACTTGTATTTGCTGTGTTGGTGTAATCCACACTGCTGGAGTACCAAAATCATTAATGATACCACAGATGGCTGTATTCTGACTACAAAGGAATATTCCATTATATAATATATATATGTAGCCAGGTCCCCTCCGGTTCCCCAACCGCTCTCTCGTTTCCCCCCTTACCTCCAATGCAGGGGGATGTTGCCTAGAGGGCGACGGGTTCTCCGGCGGCTCCCTCCGCAGGGCACCGTCATGTTGTGTGTGCGCGCGCATGCGCGAAGGTTTGCACATGCGCAGAAGCGGCGGATAGTTAGGTGCCGTGCTGGTTCGCGCATGCGCCGGGCACCACTGCAATGGCCATTAGAGTCGCGCATGCGTAGTGTCCTATGCGCACGCAGTCCCAATGTTAAGTAGGCAGCAGACAAACTACAACTCCCATGCTGCATAGGGAGAGGCTGCCATGTGACTCACCACAACCAATGGGATGGCTGGGTTGCTCCTGGAAGGGAGAGAAGAGTTCTGCATGCTGGGACAGGAAGCATTCAGTGAAGACCGGGACCTGAGTGGTGCAGGTAGTGTCCACGGGACTGTGCTCCAGGGACTAGGCCAGAAGTTACCCCCAAGGGCCCAGTTAGTCCCTGAGCCACAGTAGAAGTATTCTATGTGTATGCTATAGGGAAAAGGCCCTAGGATAGGGACCCTTTCCACTATAGCAATAGAGAGAGAGATATGCTGCAGGACATTGCCTGAAGGACAGTGCAGCTTGCTATCAGAAAGCAGATCTGGACACCATAGTAGAGACTGCTGACAAGGGATCATCCGGCTGGGGGTCCCTCCAGAGAAGTCAGACGGTGGAGTCATCCACGCAAGGATCAGCGAACCGCGCAGCAGGACCACGTTGCGGAGCCGCAGATTGTTGCTGCTTATCCTGTCTGGACTATGACCAGGAAGGTAATATAAGTGCACCACCGAGCCCCAACACAGGGAAGCGCTATCCCTCACAGGAGTGCGGTGGTCATCTTAGAGTGGCTCCGCATATGGAGCAGCGGGACTACATGTCCCAGAATCCTCAGGTGGGAGAGAAATACCACAGGGGACTGTCCCAGCCAATGGGACTTTGGCAGGAGGAGGAACAGGATGTCCTCCGTGGGCGGAGAGCCTGCGAAGTGAGTTTAGTAGGAGCCGGCAGAGAGAACAGATGTGTCCAGGGTGCCAGTAGCTCCTGAACTAGACCAGAACTCCGCCCTTTGGCCCCAGTCAGGTCCTGAGAAACCCGAAGAGCAGTATCGCAGGGAAAGCCCCAGATAGGGACCATTCCCCTTATTAGTATTGTTGCGGTGGTGGCGGACGGCCACGTGGTGATCTGCGACCTGGGACCAGGCCGCAGTATCCCAGAACACGTAGGTAATACACTCCGGCTAGAGCTCACCCCACAAGGAGGATCGGGACCCTTAGGAGAGAGGGGAATTGTGTCGGAGGCCCCACTGCGTGTGACCTGCTCCAACACAAGCCAAGCAGCACCTGGGTACTGGAGTACCCAGGCAGGTACCCAATGTGCACCAACATTTAAAGGGGGTAGCACTACCTCATATTTGGGTGGGATTGCTGGAACAGATACCAGGGGTTAGTGGTGACATGGCACACTCCTTATTTTGGGAAAACCACTCAGTGTTTGGGGTCACTGCATTATACTGTTGGTACCTGATATCGTGTGTTATCTGTGTTTAGTGTTGTATACTGTACAGTAAATATTAGTTATATACATTGTGTGGTGTATTGCTTACTACTGTTGTATTGGTTCCTGTGAGGGGTTATCCCGCCAACGCTGGGATCCCTCATAGGTGGAGGCACTGCACGCAATTAGATAGAGCTCACCCAGAAGCGGAGACTTAGGCCTCCTGTGAGCATATAGGTATAGCAGCACGCATAGTTGCCCGCGTAGTTCCCTTAGGCATAGGGAAAGGGGGCTACATTTTGAGGCGCTGTTGAGATTCAGACCTGGAGTGCCCGAGATAAACAGAACCAAATTTAGGGAACCATGTTCAAACCATCCAAACAGGAGGTCCGTCAGTGGGCCGTGGAGTTCCAAGAGTCTCCCCGCCACGTGGTCATTGCTTTGCTGGCCCAGTTCCATGCACTCAAACAGAAAGAGGGGGGTGAATTATCGGAATTTCTACGATGGCTGCAATTGGAGCTGTGGATCATGATCAACAAGAAGGTCCTCCACGTGAATGATTTAGATGATTTTTGAACCAAGCAATTTCTGCGGGGAGCATCGCTTACACACCACCTCATTGCCAGGATCTGCTGCACACTCTACAGATAATCCTGCTAATCTTGAAGACCTAATGGATCAAATACAAGATCAAGAGGTTATCCTGCAGTTTCAGACTCCCAAGACGTCTCAGGAATCTTCCAAAGGAGAGAGTAAAGCAACTCCATCCAAGAAGTCTAGTGCGAAGGAGAATCCTGAGGAAAATACCCCCCAGGGGTCCTTCACGACAGACCCCCTCGTATCTCAGCCTCTAACCCTGGCTTCAATATGACCCGAAGCAACCGCTGCTTCACTTGCCACAAAGAATGTCACTTTGTATAGGACTGTCCGAAGTCAGACACTTCCACCCCTGGAGCCATAGCCTTCAGCCTTTAGTACATGCCTACAATTGCACTTGGCATGAATCCACCAGGTACACACCCTATTTTATGATGTTCGGCAGAGAGGCGCGACTACCTGTCATTCGTCTCCGAGTATCCACCGACGGTGTACCGAACATGACTCACTACAAATATGTGGAAAGGCTCCAGGATAAACTCTAGAGCATATCAGTTGGCGGAAAGAGTCACCGCCAAGCTGAACGAAAATAACAAGCTGAGGTATGACGATAAGGTACGCTACAGGGAACATCGGCCTGGAGACAAAGTTCTCCTGCGGAATTTAGGAATACCAGGGAAGCACAAGTTAGCAGACCGCTAGCGAGAGGCTCCCTTCGAGGTGGAGTCGCAGATGCCTTGCCTCCCTGTATATCGCATCAGAGACTGAGGGAAGGGTAAAGGTCGGGCATCGGAATCACTTGTTACCTATCCCTCAAGTGGGGGAAAGTGAACCGGAACCATCACCAATAATGCCTTCAAGCGAACAGCAAGATCCCAGCAGAATTCCGAATGCTGTAATGGAAAAGAATCGGGATCCCCTGGAAGGAACTTCTTACACTACAAATGAAGATTGGTGGGCACCACCAGAAGAAGTAGAGGGTAATGGTCCTGTCCTCCATGTACCCTCTCCAATAAGCTGACCTCTCGACCCCAGAAGTTCGAGTTTCATTCTTACTAGAGACTATGTAGCTCAAGAGTCACACCCTATGAGAGGGCCAGGGCCTCAAGCCGATGGTAGCCTCTCCACCCAAGAAGATGTCAGAGGAGAGACTCGTCGGAGTCAGAGTGAGACACCCTCCAATGAGAATGGTGTATGATTCGTTAGGGGCACCTCACTGAGTCTCAGCAGCTGTCTCTGAGCCGGTTTGCCTTTATAATGACCATGCTCACTGAAATATTCAATATGGTTTAGATGCTATTGTACAAAGTTAAGTTATTTGTATATAGCCATGGCTGGTCCAGATTATCTTTTTGTGTAGTGTGCACAGAGGACCAGACACAGTAAAGCAGGAAGTGCAAAGAGAGTGGGAGAGAGTACTAGGAGGAGCCGGGCATGATCGAGGAGAGTGTAAGGTGGGGGAAGAAGGGACAAGAGACAGTAAGGCATTACAGGAAGGGATGAAAACAAAGAGTAATGTTTAATGAATAACCTTTAAGATCTGCTAAATCGGCGTGTGTTACGCCGGGTACATCTCGTTATTTTACATTTTAATATTATTGCAGCCCACCTTTGTTATAAAGTTCCCACGTTCTGACTTTTTTTTCATGCTGAACTTGCATTTTTTTATTTCAAGTGTAAGGATGCTGCTCCTATGAAGATGTTATGTGTAGGCGATTTCAGCACTCCTGTAATGTGCTTGTGTGAATCCACATATTCTGAGAGGAATGCTGTCTGGGGCATCTGTGGGACAAAGATTTTGTCCCTTTCCAGTGACTTTTCCGTTCAAAAGATCATCGACACAAAAGCTACTTTGCTGTGAGTTTATTCTTTTTCTTCCTAAATTGTTTTTCTTTTCTTTCTTTTTTTTAAATTATTATTATTTGTTTACTACAAAAACACAGTAAGATTAATTTCTATGAAGGTGTAAACACCTTAATTTTTCAGTTCAAATAGCCTTCAAACATTCTTCAAAACCAGGCTTCTCGCCAGGCTAAATGGGTATAAAAGTTTTGTTATGCTTTTTGCAACTTCAGTATTGTAAAAACTGGGACAACATGCTTTTTCAGATTTGTCCCTTGAAAGGAAATGTGAATTAATGGATAAGGACAATAATATTAAACACAGAATTCTCACTGTTCCAATTTCGAAATCAATAATCCACATCAAGACGTACAGAGGCGACCAGGCTAAACCTAATGCGGCTGCCCCCGCATTTTAAAAATAGCGCTGGCGGTGCGTGGCAGTCTTCGGCCGAGAACCGGACGGTTTTCCCGCGCCTCGGGCGCTTTCAATAGTAAGCGCCATTAACGCTTATCTATTGAAGCGGCCGCCGCGCTGGAAAATCCGTTTTAAACGGAGAGCAGACCCGCGGCGCTCCCGGCCAGCTCCCGGCAAGCGTTAGATTAAAAGCTGCCGCAGCAGTAACACACAAGAGTAAATACTGTTTTACGAACACTGGACATAGACCAATAAAACGTACTTTTAATTGACCCTGTTATATGTACAACTGTTTGTATTGTATTGTAAATACACGTCAACGTCCACCTGACATAAATGTATGAAGACGGTTCTATAATGTGGTGGAATGTAACAGGATTGCTAATGTAAGTTTGGGGTGCACTAGAAGAGTACGACTAACTTCCTTATCCCTTCCATGTTCAGCCAGCCTGCTTCTTAAATGAGCTACACAGGAAGTGGCTCAGTGAGTAAAGGCTCTGAATCTGAAAACAATGACACAGAGTTTGAAGCAGGGGAACCTGGTTCTAATCCTGGTGTCAGCTACTTGTGACCTTGTGCAAGTCACTTTATCTCCCTGTGCCTCATGCAGCAAATATACATAGATTGTAAGCTCTATGGGGCAGGGACTGTCTGTAAAAATCCAACATTCAGTGCTGATTACCGCACACTACATTTTAACTGGGAAGTCCCATTAGGAGAGTGGCGCTATATGAAATAAAGTTATTATTAAAGTTATTAAACTTTGCGCTCATTATCGATATGATGAGCACATAAACCTGCCGGAGAGAAGCGGACAATGAAAATTAAACTGTCTGTGTCTTCAATCAGAAATGTCGGATGTACAATTAATGTGAGGCAACTAAGGTTTAAAAAAAATTAAATGCTGTAGGACTACAGTACATTTCCAACACTTCACGTCCTGTCTTTATTTTCTTTTATCCTTAGATTGCCTCATGGATCGTTCAGCGACTCGAACATCACTTGCATCGCAGTTGACAAATACATATATGTGGCAAAGAAAAGCAGCCCTTACGTGGAAATATGGGATAAGAAAACAGACAAATTATGTGAAATACTTGATTGTGCGCAGTTACTGAGGTAAATGTCTTGTTTTAGTTCTCACAATATGTATGTGTGCTAGGTAGCACTCCACAACCAAATCCGTATGGAAAGTAAATTATATGGTGCACGGGAACAAGGGATAACCTCTAACCCCCAAGCAAGTCAGTAATATATACAGGGGTCCCCAGCACACAATAAAGGAATAAAGACGAAATCTGTCAACAAGAGGATCAATGTATTGAATGTAATAGCAGCTACAAAATCAGCCCTGGCATAGGGTCTAGAGAGTACATCTTGTGGAGAAAAACAGTACAGAGGGAGAGGAGGGGAGGACGGGGAACAAGGGGGATGAAACACAAAAAAACAAAACTACAACAAAAGGAAGGTGAACAATGTACAATACACGTAAAATTTAAGGCGATAAAAATGTAGGGGGATGACGTTTCGGAGCCAAATGCCCCTTAATCATGCCCGTTCCCACAGACTGAAAGCAGCCTATGGTACTTCCCTAGTTTACACACCTTCAACCTACCACCTCTCACCAAATGAATAAGGATGAATAATGAACTGATAAACCAAAATAGTTGGTCTGTCTTATTAGCAATAAGTCTATCCTACAGGTACATGAACATCAATAGTGCTAAAAAAAAGATAGCTAGGCATATAGACTGTCTAAACAGATTAACAATAGTGCACAAATCTGTTGCTCTTACATTCCTTTATTGTGTGCTGGGGACCCCTGAATATATTAGTTCTCACAATATATTCAGAATTTGTTGTGATTATATATAGTAATTTTGTTGACCGATATTTATTTATTTTTTTTTGCTCGGTATCTGCTGGAGATTACCATGTCTCAAAGTTTTTGTTTTAAATATTTTTTATTTTTATGATTTAAAAAAAATTTATTTTCCTCATTTCAGGGAAGAATTTGTAAAGCGCAGAAAGTTAAAGCAGGAATCCTCTTATACTGCACGAGTAAAGACTTTATTTCTACAGAAAAATACTGCCCTTTGGGTTGGGACCGGTGGAGGCCATATTCTGCTAATCGATCTGTCGACGCGTTGTCCAATACGAATAATCTCTAGTTTTTGTGACTCTATTCGGAGTATGGTGCCAACCCAACTAGGTAATTATATGTAGAGAACATTAAAAAAAAAAACATTAGATAATGTTTACACAGTGCAGAGGTAATAGGTGCATGTAATGGATTTTATTATCTAACATTCTTTGTACATTGATTTAGGATGTTTAGATGCAAATTTTCAAAATGATACCTCCTTGCTTGCCTTTCCTAGGATAGCTTTGCCTCTTCCGAGACCACACAAGTTTCTGAAAAATGTATGTTCCTGATTAAAGTGTCAGGTTTTGGTCTCTTGAAGGTAAAACCTTTTATTAGTCCTTCCATCAGGTGTGGTAGCCAAGTCAATACACTGATGTCCAAAATATGCAATTGTCTTTTAAATTGTAACTGAAAGCATATAAAGTTATACTTTTTGATTCTTAATTCCAATTATGATATTGATAAAATCTAACATTTGAGAGATGTACTGTATCAGTCAAACGTAACACAACTGCTGCAGTGCAATGATTTAAAATAGTAGCTAATAGTACGTTATTAATTTGCACAATGCACAGACCACGCATAATAGAAGAGGAAGCAGCAACATTTTTGAGATGTACAGTATATTTGTTAGAGATTGCTCACATTCTTTAAGCCCACAGTTTCCATTATATAATTCAACCTGCCAATTCAGATAAAGTATAGAAATGATCAGCATTATTATACTGTATGATATACTGTGTTTATTTCCAGTGGTGTAGAGCTGGTAGATGTTTTCCAAAGAATTGAACCTTTCCTTAAAATGACCTCAGTTTCACTATATTATGTTTTGTGACTTTGTTTTTCTTTTAGATAGAGGCAGTGTAAAGAATGCTGTGCTTGTTTTGGGATGCCGCTGTACGCCTCACCAAGGTAATGTTTCTTGTTTTCAGAAAAAATTGTGTGTGATGCCAATACGGGTTGACTTAAAAAAATAATAAGAAAGAAATAAATAAAATAAAAATATATATATTAATTTTCTATTACAACTTTGAACCATGGTGTCTTCGGAGCTGAACTGTGTTCTTATTGGCCCACGTGACCTGGACCTTTAAACTCTGCAGAGACTCTGGCACCCCCTACGGCGGTAAGTATCTCCATGAGCAGGGGGTCCCCGGATTTGAAATTAACACAGTTCAGCTCCGGAGACCTCTTGCTTCAAACCGGTAATTTATTTTTTATTTTTAAGTTAACCCGTATTGCTGCTCCAAGGAAAGAGTGGTGTCAGCAAAAGCACATTATTAAATGTGCTGCTGTTTAGAGGCATTCAGTCATTGTTGCACAGTTTGTAGCTTCTCCCTCCTCCGCTAGGTGCATTCATCAGATAGGTGGCTTTGCGGGTGCTATTATGCTGGGCAGGATCATTACTGTCAGTAGAGTGAAACTAATTACATTCAAACTATCTACATCCAGCTCACATCAGACACCTGCTTGGAAATCCCCAAATAAAAAAGGACCACAGGAACCAATTTCATTGTCTACTGTATATTTATTCTAACAATCCAGACTGTGAGCTTTTTGAATACCGTCTAAATACCTGCCTCTTTTTGGCGTACGCTGCATCATTTCTGTGGATGTCCACTTTTGAATTATTAGAGAGCCTAAGGAAATGAAAGCATTAGAAGTAAAAATGGAATCACTGCGAAAGGAAGTAATGTTTGCTGCATTTTATTCTTCATTATAAAAAGGATCTGGGATTTGTTATTTTTGTAGAAAAATAGGAAGAATTAATTTTTGCTGGGGCTCTAAAAATGTCTTCCACAGTCACTCTCTAAGAACTGCTTTGTAATTCAGACATGCTTCCTGAAAATATACGTTCTCCTAAATTACAAATTAAAGGCGAAATTCACCCTAATTAACCTGTATTTTGTTACAGGATTGGAACCGGGTGTACTCCAGAGCTGAGCCACACCGTTTTCAACTCAAGGGACCCACTTGTTTCCAAGATACTTACTGGTGTAGTTACAGGTATTGCTTCCTGGTTTTTAGAGTGGCTTTAAATCGCCATCTTGTAGGAAGTCACAACCAATGATGTGGCAACTTCCTATTGGTACGATATTTTGCAGCCATTTTCTTTCTCCTCAGGAAGATTTAAATGTGTTAACTTCACCAGTTAAGTATTTTGGGAACATAGGGTGACACCTAAATAGTAAGAGGAACTGCACCTTTAACTATCCCTCAACTAAAACAGTCTGTTCATTTCAGTAATATTAGCTACTGTGCCTTTTGGAATTGGTCCATCAGTCTTACTTGTTCAGAGATATTAAAGGTGTAAAAATGGAAAACAAACGTTAGAAACGGCAGAAAAGGTGTATTGTAACTCCACTATAAGTAGTTAAGTGGGACTTTCCACATTATAATATATCTTGCAAGATCCGAGTCTTCATGTATTTTAATGGGAGACGTCAGATTAAATAACTGATCATTTAATTTCTATGCATTTTCATGTTTATTCTAGAAATACAGTCATTTCTCTCTGTCTGGGACACTAATCTTCCACATGAGGTTCAAAACCTAAAAAAGCACAATGAAATAAGACGAGAGTTGGCAGAGAAACTCAGAGGATTGTCCTTGGACTGACGAACCATTGGTGAGTCAAAATAATAGTTATTCTTATTGGTTTATGCATATGGCATTTCTTAATCAAGGTTACTGTTATTTGTTTTTTTTATTTTTTATTACAGGTTTCGTTTGTTTGTAGACTCCGTGGGAGAAATAAATGGCTAATGAAGATATGTATATTCATGAAGGATAACATGCGTGTAATTGCCACGTATGTAGAATGTATTTTTTTTTTGTTCTGTTTAACAGTCTTATTGACTTTTTCACTTCTGAAATCACATGCAGGGTTTTGCAGTACTCTTCATGGCATAATAGAAAATGAGAGAAAAATGTTTTTTTATTTATTTTTATTTTTTCAATGCTCATTGAAAAAGTGTTGTTGTGTATTACTATTGGCAATGTAATAGGTCACTCCATTGATGGGTCAACCAAGTATGATTTTAATAGATATATGGTATCGGGGCTAAGATGCTCAGCAAATGCCAAATTGGAGTGAAAGATTCTGTGGATGACACTGAAGAACATTTAAAGAACAAAGTGGCCTTCCTGCTCTGAAGTACAGCAAGAACAGCTGAACGGATTTACCTTAAAATGCCCAGAGTTAAAAAGTTCTCTCTCTAGTGCAATTTACTAATAAATTGTTGATGTTGGATTTTGCTAGCATTTGTCTATATCATTGCAAACATGCTTTTTTGATTTGAGGTGAGGGATTAAATTATTAATCCACGCACTCTTTAAATAATTTTTTGAAAAACAAAACTAATCTTTGTACATAGTCACGGTGATCTTTTTTTAAGATCGCAAAAGTATTTTTTGGATACAACATTAGATTGGTAAAACAAAAGTGTTATGGATATTTATATATATATATATATATATATATATATATATATATATATTTATATATTACCATAAGTATAAATCACCAAAACAGCACTCGCATGGACTTATTGAAAACCAATGCTTATTCTCTAATGATCGACGTTTCAGTCCCCGCTTGGGACCTTTCTGGGAAAGACCTGCATTTGGGACCGAAACGTCTATAAAATAAAATATAACACTCCTTTTCATTAAGTCCATTTGAGCGCCGTTTTCGTGATTCATATCTATAAACTGGAATTGCTTCTTCATCAGTAGCACCTCTGGCAGATCACCTGTTACTGAAGCGCGAGTGATCCTTCTCCAACAATACATGTGTAAGGACAAAGTTGTTCAAGTTTCATCACATTCATTTTCTCCACCAATTCAAAAATCCTAAAAAAAATTAATAATTTAGTATTGATTTTTCTTTCTTATACAGTACACCGTATCTACAGTAAAATGTAGACTATTTGCTAAACGTTTAATTTTGAAGTGTATATAAAGTTTATTTGTATTAAGACATTTTGATGTCTGTATGAAAGTTACATTTCTCCCATTTGCAGTCAGTTGGCAAAAATAAATATATACAGTATACAAGTTTTTTTCTTTTTTATAACGTGATACATAGTGTAAGTTGATTTTCTTTAGTAATTAGATTGATATTGTTTTATTTTTCTAAAGTACTGCTCAAGTTTTAAGAGAGTAATGTATATGTGCTTAATGTTTTGAAAAGTATTCATTATGCCATGTCTCGATATATGTTCCATATACAAGATACATTTTGCGAATTACAGTAAACACAGTCTTGTAAATAAAATGCATTTGGACTGCCTGTATATTTTTGTGCTGATAGGCTAGTAATTTTTTCAAGATGAGATACCACAGATCAGAGGGGGGCGTGATATTTTTTTGGGGGGGGGGCGGCGGGTAGAGAGGCCCCGCGCTCTTCCCCAAGGCATTTAAATAAAATGCTCGGGAATTGCGCAAGGCCTCTATAACGCACTTACCTTGATTCAGATGGCTTGGTATGCCACATCGCCATGGCAACGCGTCATCACATGGCTCCACAGCGTCATTTGACACTGCGTCGCCATGGCAAAACGGCTGGCGTGATGTCACAAAACCCAGCAGCGTCATTTGTTGCTTGATACAAGGAGAGGGGTCGTGAGCAGGGGGGGAGAGCAAGAAGGGGGCATAGGATAAAAAGCTTGCATACCCCTGCCATAGATATACAGTATATTAAACATATTTACACAAATCCTATTAAACAATGGAATCATTTTCATCAGGGCCTATTCTAGCAGCTCCGAACTGTAACAAACAAGGACACTTTAGAAGCAGCTTGGCATGCTTTGCTGTTCTGTAAAACCTAATCACGTGTCCAATCCGTGTCGAAAAGCCTTTTTTTAGAAATAGTTTCACTCTGGTTCTACCAATCCGATCGGTTTGTCAAAAAAGCATCCAACTAGCATTTTTTTTTTGCTTACTAAAACTGCTATTTTAATAGAGCCGCCACGCTTCTAAAAACTCTTCTAAATTCGAAAAAAAAAAATCACAATTGGTTTAGCAAGTTACATCCAGAGCCTGAAGTATGGGTTTAGCTGAGAGAGCAAAACCCATAAATCCGACTGGGAATGAAGTTAGCACCACCTCGGGTCATTCTGCTTCTAAACCAAGTACAATCCAGGTGTTTTGGCTGTTAAACAATTTTTTTTTAACAAAGAATCTCCAAAAGTGTAGACGTTCAACATAATCCATGACAAAATTCTAAATAACATTCACCAGTTTGTGTCACTATATTGTAACATGAATAAAATGACTCTTACTTGAACCAGCATAATAAAGAATGTTAACTCCACAGTCTTGCCTAAAATATTACTGTTTATGTAAAGTCAGTTAATTCCTTACAAAATTCTTCTTTCATTCATTTCCCTTTCAGCAATACCAAATTAAGTTGTGTAGTATAAACAAAAGTATAAGCCAGAGGTCAATTGTAAATTACAAAAAATATGCATAAAGAGAGAGTACAGCGCACAGCCAAGAGAGTGGGTCCAAGGTAGATATAAAAATATTATTTTATTTAGGGCCATTAAAGGTGGAGGTATAACAGACCTCCTACGCGTTTCGTGCGTGTTGCACGAAATGCGTAGGAGGTCTGTTATACCTCCGTTTTTAATGGACTTCATAAAATAATATTTTTATATCTACCTTGGACCCACTCTCTTGGCTGTGCGCTGTACTCTCTATTTTTGCATATCTTCATTCACCATCAGCAGCACGCTTCACTAGGGTGCACAGGACAGAGGCATTTATATATCAGTGATTATATTTTGAACGCTTTCATATGTTGTTTACATATCTTCATTCACCATCAGCAGCACGCTTCACTAGGGTGCACAGGACAGAGGCATTTATATATCAGTGAGTATATTATGATCGCTTTCATATGTTGTTATACTGTAGCAGTTCTGGGACTGTCCTAATGAGGTTTTGAGGAGTGGGCTTAGTCCCATGACTCTTTTCCTTCAGGGTTTCGTTGTCCCTTTTTAGAACTTCATTACACTTGAGATTTATATATTCTCTCATATACCACTAACCTTTTATCCTGTGCCCTGGCTTATGTGCTATTTATTCTTTGTTTATATATTACTCTAAGGATCCGGCGCTTGAGCATTTATACCACTAAAACCTTGTATCTAAATTACAAAAAGACTTAAATCACCATTTCCTTCAGGGAAAAAAATTGTTTCCCCCTTTAGGTAGGAAACCAGGGGTCTCCAGAGCTGAAATGCTTTAATTTCAGCTACAGTATGATGACCCCCTGCTCCCTGAGATGCATACATGTAAAGGTGATGTCAGTATCTCAGCTTTTTTAAAGGTCACTCGTCACGCGGGCCAAAAGGAAGCCACAAGGATATTTTTGTCTCCAAAAGTAGTAGAACATTGTAAATACACTACATCCCTAATACTTAGACCTTAAATCTATTTTGACAACTCCAATATTGCTTGTACAAAGTACGTGGCTTTTATTGGAACCTAAAATTGGAATGTTATTAGTAATGCTTCTTTTTTTTTTTTTTTTACATTTCCAATTCTACATGATCTAAATATCTATTGGTTTTAATTAATATAATAATTATGGATAGATAATTGTCTTTGTGTGCCTATATTATATTTCTTGTGTATTACAACTATATCTAGTATATGACATGAATGATCTTGTTACTGTCTTGCTCTTGTTACTTCCCGCTATTTGAATTATTATGTTTTACCTAATAGATTTGTTTTGATGAGAAAATAAAACTGATATACCGTTACTCTGTTTTTACTTAAAAAGAATAAAATATTTTTTATACTTTGCTTTAAATTTATTTTATTTTTTGCACAACCAAAAGACTAATGGGCCTAACCATTGCAAATTTATGTTTTTGGAGTTTAATTGGCACACTTAAAGCAGCAATCAAAGCTGCCAGTTTTTTTTTTAAATGTTATCTTTTTTTTACCTTTAATATGTTCATCAATAAAATCCACATAATAAGTAATTAGCTAAGTTGCTAATCAAGCCGTTCTCCTGTGATCGATTGGTGAAGATGTGGCTCGGGGTTAAGTAAATGGCTGTCAGTGCAGCAGCAGAGGACCAAAGATGCAAAGTTCTGTGGGGAAGATCATTTGACCAGGAAGTCACTAGATACACTGCTAGAAAGAGGGCAGGGTTCAAAAAGGGGTGTGCCGAAGCCTGTTTTAGAAGTGGAAGGAGATGTGACTTTGTGAATGGTTGCTATAGAAACAAAAAATGCTTGTTGCATTATAATTCATTAAAAATGTCATTCAGAGTTGTTTAAAAAAAATGCTACAAGTATTTTCTCATAGTACAGAACTGATTTTTTTTTTAAAAACAGCTTGGTCTGCAGCTTTAGATTGGAAATTTTATTGGGCTTTTGTGTGCCTATATACAAAAAACATTCACAACATGCACCTTGAGAGTTAAAATGTTGTCGCACAGAAATGATAGACAAATGTAAATGGTGCAGTACAGTATGTACTTAAATTGTTGAATCTGAAAAAGAAAAAATGTGAACAAGCGCTAAAGACTAAAACACCAGTGTGACAAGTACAAAATATATATATATAAAGGCTGCCTAGTAATACTGTCAGTACTAACAGAAAAAGTGAAAACAAAGAAAAACCGGGTTTTTCTTTGTTTTTAAATTGTTGAATCTGCATTAAAGTTGTCCACCAACATGAAACTGGTGTAAATTCTAAAAATTATTTTCATATTGTTATCAACTTAAAGCATTTCTAATTCTGCACCATGGATCAATCAATGATGGGGAAAAAATTGACGCAGCACAGAGATTTCATTATATACGTTAACATCTCATATTTTCACATTATGGCACATTATTGAAAAATAAATTAAAGAAAAAATTAGATATTTACTAATACCAGTGATAAAATACAAAATACACAATTCTGTTTTTTTTCTAAATTGTATCAATCGGGTAAGTAACAAAACTCAATGCATAAGTAATTTCAGACAAGAAACTATGCATTGTACACAGATATAGCCAGACTACCTGTACCTGTACCTGCCGCCGTGGAGAGCCATAGAATTCTGACTGTGGCATCCTTCAGTGGAAAATCTCTCCCAGGAAGAACGAATCCCCTGACTCTGGGCACCGTACATGGTTACATCTATACCGTGCAAATGTTATTTGTACTTCTTTTTAGCACTGCAATTTTGACACACAAAAAATGCAAAGAGCATGTTATTTCATGGGTCTCTTATTGTTAAATGTATTTAAAATGTTGTAGGGGAAATGCCTAATACAAATAAACAAGAGAGGTATGAAATACCTGAAAAATCTTGAGAGAATTTGTGAAAGTAAGACCACTTCCAGGCTTCCAATCAAACATCTTAACTAGAGATGGGCAAATATATAAATGTTCTGCCGCAAACTTTTGCAAAAACATTTCTTTTTCGTCGCCAACCTTTAAACATTTTGTTATTAAAAAAACGTGTGCCATACCGCCGACGGATGCGAAGGTGCGATTCGAGTCCCAAGTTACTTTGTACTTCCCCAAACACTCCTTTAAGCAACATGTGGAGAAGCACATGTGCACAAAAGGGACACTCCGGAAATACCTGGGATACTGTATGGTATATGGTCATTTAAGTCCTGTGAATACACTTTGCATTTCCACATTAATGTATTAGCCAGGTATCTCCGCTTTGAAGACAGGTTCGCAGAAAGGTTTTCTTCTTGACTTTAAGGGTAAGAATCATTCTGCAGTCTGGACAGCTCATGTTTAATGGCAGCTACTGTATATATTATTTCCAAGTCCAATACACGGCAAGTGGTATGACAAACAACAAAAAATATATATTGGGCCTAGATTACACACAAAATATAGTTATCAGTATATCCACCACTATGATACCCATGACTTTTTTTTTTTACTACCTTTTGATACAATATCCCTTCTTGCTGCCACACTAACTGATTATGTTTTGTTTCCCCATATTGTTTTCTAAAACCATTTTGATGGTTTATGCCTTTATTCCCTCAAGTGCCTCTACGTTACACTTTAAAGAGCATTGATAATATGATTGCATACAGTACATATACACATACGTAGGTGGCCTGAAGAAAGGTCCGTACAGGACTTGCAATGTTGCACTCTCCACTGCTCTTTAAATAAATGCAAGACCCTGCATTAAGAAATCTGTCAGTAGAGCTCTGCTTTGTATCTTGCTTGGGAAACGGCCTCATTGTTTTTTTCTATTTATAAATGGTGTACCTTGAATCCACATAATCTAAATGAGGGCTTTACATTTATCAACTAAGTGTAAATCCTTGCATATACCGCCCTCAAAACAAAATAATTTGGATATAAAATGTTTATTCATAACTACACACTATCCCTTCCAGTAGTCTAATAAATGCTGTAGGTTTATATTAATAGAATCATTATTTGATATACACAATATTAAACATCTGTATATGTGTTTTGTTTTTTTACTATACATGAAATACTAGATCCGGGAGACCCGTATACATTTAAATGATTATCCAAATACATTTATACAATTGAGTACCTTGCTATAAGATTAGATACCTACCTAGGCATTCCTTTGTGTTAATTTCCATTAATACAGATCACTGTAGACATTGTTCATTTGCACTGTTTGCACTTCATTGAATTGTTTGCACTAGCACTGTAGATTGTCCACCCACTCGGTACACTAGGAGCTCCCAATTACACACCTACGAGTTCTGTGGTAAATAATTACAAATCTTAAATGATTATGCCTTTTTTTTAAATTGTTTTTCAACTAAAGCATCATTAACTACATGCCTGAGCTCTGAGAGATTTTCTTAGCCTCCTATGAGTTTAAACAAACAGTCGGCTATCCGTGTTCATGCTTTCCTAAGGTTTTCTTTTAAGAACGGCAGTCACCCCTTGCTGCTATGTGCGGAAGCATCTCCCCCAAAAACGCTCCTAAAGTGGGGCTCCCAAAGGAGACCCCAAACGAAAATAGCACAATACACACACAGCGCACCGGGGATTAATGACCAAAGAATAGACGTTGGAAATAAAAGACTTGAAATAAAGCCTCTATTCAATAATAAAATATTTATTGGGTTAATAAAAGAAGTCTAATAGACCATACATAAAAACACACATAATCAGGTGGTGTTAATGCCACCCTAATACAGGAGCATGCAATCACACTCATGACATACGCATAGATACCCTGAGGTAACAGACCCTTAAAGCAAGGCCGACTCCTGACGAAGCACGTGGGTGCGAAACGCGTAGAGGTCACTCTAACGCGCTGTGCTGATTGGCTAAGGCAGCAGCTGCATACCAGGAAGTTCGGGCTGCTAGTTTCATCTCCGCGGCTGGTACGGTCCGGACGCCTTTGCTCCAGCATGCGGCCCCAATTTGCGCTTCTATGGTGAGTGCATGTCTCCCCCATTTCAGCTTTTGGCCCAGCGACTGCATTTCTGTATATTTTGTGCAGATCAGTATTGCTTTAAGGGTCTGTGTGTTACCTCAGGGTACCTATTCATATGTCATAAGAGTGTGAGTGCATGCTCCTGTATTAGGGTGGCATTAACACCACCTGATTGTTTGTGTGTTTTTATGTATTGTCTATTAGACTTCTTTTATTAACCCAATAAATATTTTATTATTGAATAGAGGCTTTATTTCAAGTCTTTTATTTACGTTTATTCTTTAGTCATTAATCCCCGGTGCGCTGTGTGTGTAGTGTACTTTTTTCCTCCTATGAGTTTAATCGTGACAGTAACTGGTGATTAATCAATAGAAAAAAAGACCTTGAAACATCACCATGGCAATGAGACGCTTACATAAGGGAGGTAGCGGGAGACACACTGCTTTTAACCCTGACGAAGCACGGTAAGGGAGTGAAACGTGTGTTGCACCCTTAATTACGTCACAACATTGACATCCATGTAGTTACAGGGCTTAGTATGAGGGGAGAATTATAGAGCAGTTGCAGTGGAGAAATTTATATTTAGATAAAACTTCTAGTTTTGTCGATCAGTAGCACAGATTGCTATCGGAGAGAAGAGCGGTCTGACTTATTCAGTGGTGACTTCTCACTGCTAAACTCTCTGACAGAATGAATCAATCTGCTACATTAACAATCCCATTAACCAGGCAAAAAAATAAATGCTAATATCGTCAGTTTTGAAGCGTTATGTCTATGGGGTCATAAAGCGTAATGATTACAATATATCATACATTACAAGGAAACTTACGCATTTGTACTTTATTTGTATTTATTTTTTAAGACTTGCATACAATATATCTTCATTGCTGTATTATAATACACAGTAATGTTATTTAAAGTGTTAATCACTTCCCGTATCAAAGTGAACTAATGGCAATGACGTGCAATAGGTCAAATGTAGGTGATGAAATACATTTTTTTAAGCAATCAGATAAGAATGTTAAAATATTGTTAAACTTCAGTCGCCAAACACTACTAACATTACCTCATTTATCTTGTGTTAAACTATTCATAACCTGTTATATATGCAGGTAAAATGATTGTCCAGACGTTTCTCTTTTGTTGGTTCCTTAGCTAATGATGGCAGTAAGGTGACTGAATCTTTCATAGGAAACAAGCTACATATAAAAGAAATGTTTTTTCTTTGTGGTACTGTCCATTTAAGATGAACGTTTATTGCACTTCCTTTATCATTTCCTGTTCAGTTGTAGATCATAAACTCCATGGCAGGACTGTCTATCCAATAAAACATCAATAAATACAACAACACCATATCTGTGTGCTTATATGTTTCCCATCGTTCCACTTCAACCACCATAAGAACCATAAAAGTTAGAGATTTCCAAATATATTACTTTTTTAGTTGTCAACCCCATTTTTGAAATGCTCTCATTAGTCAAGAGAAATGTTTTGAGTTGAGGGCTACAAAAGCAGCACACTAAGGCACCACAGTGAATGCAAAGGGAGATAGTAACTTGGCTGAATAGGAAACCTCTGAAGAAGACAGTAGAGCAGTGATTTTCAACCAGGGGTTCCGCAGACACCCCTCGTGGGTTCCGCAGCACCAGCAGCCTGGTGGTGGCTCCCTGGCGACCCGGCGTGCACTGCAACCATTCAACTCCCTCGGTCGGCGCCGGAAGTTAAGTCCAATTTTCGCCCGACCAGAGAAGGGAGCTGCTATCTCTCCTGTCCAAAGTATTAAACTTCCTAGGCCTGGGAGAGATGGGGGAGTGTGAGAGAGCGAGAGAGAGGAAGGGGGAGGGTAACAAAGAGTGAAAGGGGGGGTGTATGAGAGAGGGGATGTAAGAGAGATGGGGTGGTGAGAGAGATGGTAAGAGAAAGAGAGAGGGGAAGACGGTCAGGGGGAGAGTGTACGATGGGAAGATGGACGGGGAAAAGAGGGATGAGGTTCCCAGAATTTTACAATATAATTCTATAGTTCCTTATTTAAAAAAAGGTAGAGAACCACTGCAGTAGAGGGATTTCAGCTCCATGATATATTAATAGCCCTTTATTTTTCGAAGACCAGCTGTTTCACGTTATTTACTCCTATTTTAGTGATTTTTTCCCCCTTTCCTTCCTATAATTAAAAGTGGCCAGTGTTTGGATGAGAACTCCTATTGACTTGAATGGGAGTCCTCACTGCAAACCCCTTTGGGCCGCCTTCCGCGTCTGCCAAAGTGGCAGTTTTGGGCAGAAAAATCTTTGTTAAAGTCTATGGAAATGTTTGCTGTTAATTGCCCGAAGGGCGGCTTCGGCAGATATTTATATTACTGGACACTGAGGGCCCTATTCTATAACATATCTACATCTATAATTTAGCATTGCACTGCAATGTTGACATTATGAGACAAAGACCAGATTTAGTAGATCATTATTAACTTCTAATATCCTTTTTAACTCCGAGGCTATTTACATTTTGAATTATTTTCATGGGTGTAGCCTTATATAAAATATTTTGCAGACAATGGAAGGATTACTGTAGTCAATACAGCAATTCCTATTGTTGTACACAGAAATTTGCCAAGAAAAAAAACTAAAGAGCCGGAACATACAGAGTATAAGATGTATAAGGTTATCAAAATGTTTAATTCTTTGAATAAATAATTGTAATAAGGAAAATATTTAAAGCAGTAATCCCCACTAAAACAGATGTGTAGACCAATTTAATATTATGTATCATTGCTTTTTTTCATTTTTTTTTTTTAATTGATTTTGCAACATTGCTGGTAAAAATAACAGATTTGAACACATCTTTACAATTTTCCATGTTTAAATTATAACGAAAGAAAGTTAAAATGTATAAATCAGATGCTCAAGCCTAACTCAAAAATACACCATTTTAAAATTAAATAATTAACTCACCGAATGTACACAACATAACTTTAGTCAGACACATATTATGGACGATAGGTTCGGATATACTGTTCTCCTGTCTTGATACCCCTTTAATGTGTTTCTTTTCTCCCTCTGTTTACCTCATCTATGACCCTGTGCAATTTGCCACAAGAGACTCCAGGATGTGTGCAAGAAAGCATGATATATTAGGTCTTTTCCACTCTGTGGTAGGGAGTCAATAAAGGGTTCCCATTTTGTAAAAAAATCTCATTTTTTTTGTTCTTTATTTGTGTCCGTTTCCATTTTATCCAGGGCCATTTAGCTGAGTGAGATATGGTTTAACCATTTCCAAGTTCGGATGGTCACATTTCACCCATTGCACCATTATAGACTTTCTAGCTGCCAGGAGTATAATTTCATCAATCTTTGGGATTCCTGAGTCCACGTTAACTTCTTTCCATCTCTCCATGGTTCACGTAAAACCGGGAGTAGTTCCTTCACAGTTACCACTTTTGTCATGTCATGTATTTATATTAGTACCTGGCCCCTAAAATCAGATATACATGGGTATATACATAGGCAGTGTTTTAGATCCTCTTTAATAAGCAGGCATTTCTTTTTGTCCTTTTCTATCTGTTTACATTGGATAACAAACGAATAATATGCTCTATATAGTAATTTAAATTGTAATTCCCTCCATCTCTGATGTTATTATTTTCCTGGTTCTACCCAATCCTACCAGCAAAGAGTCAATCTCTTATATTGCCAAGTGGAACAAGGACTTCCCAGAAATAACAAAGTTTTAAGGATGTGCTCTATGTTTGGCTTCAGAATTGAGAACAGAAGGATCAGCAGTTTGAAAGAGTATGAAATGTGCAGATGTAAAAGCCTTATTGGTCCTGGACATTGGGAGCTTGTGATATATTTTTATGGATCAACAAGAGAGTGATTTATAAATGAAAAGATGGTGTGCAGAACTCCCAAACCTGACATCCCTTATTCATGTGCTTTGGAGCACAAGAGGATAAGTATTGTACACTATAATTCCATCCATGGAGAACTCTCATGTTGATACATTAAAAGGCATCATCTTCCAACAAATCTAAAAAATAAAGTATTTTAACAATATATTTTTGGAGTCGAGAAAGCTGAGTTTTGGGCACTTTGTACCTGTTTGGTTATGAATACTTTATTTGTTCCTCCTAGCTCATGGAAATCCTCCGATATAAAATGCAAAACGATTGTACAATCATTGTCATGAGGGCTGCTTTGTTATTAATAACCACATTAACCAAGGAAATTCCACCCTGAAAGTTTCCCTGTTCTATGCAATTCCCCAGCTCCCGACTCAGTTAATATTAAACAGGAGCTCTGCTTCTGAAAATTAATTAGCCAGAAAAACTTGATTCTTTATTGGTTTTGTTCACTGCTGGAAATATAGAGAAATCTATAATAAAAAACATATTTTGTTATCTAGGTGGGTATACTTACAGACGAGCCAATGAATATTCTAAAACTTGCCTTAAACTAGCTGGGTACATGCTGGGTACATTTCAGTGACATTTCTGCAGAGGCTCATGGCCCATTGGATTAACAAAGCAGGGGTTCCTGGCAGTCCCATTCAGTTTGAATCCGATGTTAATCCGATGGGCCATTAGTCTGTCTGCAGAAATGTGTGAAATGTTGCAGCATGTACCCAGCATGTACCTGGGTCTTTTTGGAGATTGCCCCAGGTTTGTTTTAGAATAATCGTCGGCACTACAGTACAACGTTTCTAACACATTACAAAACTATCCTGTACTGGGCTGGTACTTGTGTGAGCTGCGTTTGGACTGCGAGCAGTTTAAAACCTCATCACTACTCTGATTCTGCAGACATTTCTCTATTTTGTTTTTGCTGGTTTCATAAGAGAACTTATTGTTATTTTTCATACTTATGGGAACTACTACAGTTGCTTTCAACTCGTGGGAACGGACCTGAACATGAGGCCAGACCCTGAAGCGTTACCCCCTCTACACATTTGTCTGTAAAGACTTGTTGTTGAGTACCTAGTTTTACTGATGTTCCAGTTATTTTTACTTCTTTTTGTATTTTTTTTTAACATTTTTTTTTAGAAATATCTTAGATTACCAATATGTGTGTAACACCTCTTCCCCTGGCCAACAGAAGAGGGCCCACACAAAAGTGTCCCAATGTCTATATAGTGGTGTATGTGATGCTCAGCAGCTCTTTTTACCTTGATACAGGACGCTGATGTCCATGCAGGCTGGTATGGCAAGAAAGAAGAAGAAGGACGTCAGGAACATTTGTGTAGTGTATTAACAGTACAATAGCAGAAGAAACTGGAAAAGTTCTTCAGATACTGTAGATCTTTCTTGAGACGCTCACTCCGCATTCTGCAAGAATGCACATTTGTTTTAACTGGAGTTAACTTTGAGTGACAAAGTATATACACTTTAACAAGCTGTTCCTCAATCACTGAAATATTTGAACAGGGC
Organism: Ascaphus truei; assembly: GCF_040206685.1. Taxonomy (NCBI): domain Eukaryota; kingdom Metazoa; phylum Chordata; class Amphibia; order Anura; family Ascaphidae; genus Ascaphus; species Ascaphus truei. The sequence goes on along the minus strand of NC_134487.1, from coordinate 42,247,429 downwards.
CATCTCTTTCCCAAGCCTTCAACCGTATCACTGGAAACAGAATTAAGGGCCATTTTCCCCTATGTAATTCCCCAGCAGATACCTTCTGGTCTCCTTGGATAAAACCTATAATAAGGTGCTCAATATTCTCCTGTTGTGGGTAACCTATTCAGGAATATATACAGTACACTGTATAGGGACCTCCTTACTCTGGGATACTTTCATTATCTTAGAAAACAAAGAAAAGGGCTTCTTAACTTATTAAAGGATGTCTCGTGGTTGGGAGCGCATAATTATGCAGAAAGAGAAAAAGGCACACAGTGCAACACTGTTTTCCCAATAAAATCTTGAAAAGAGTGCACAAACGGCGCCACAACTCACATGGCCCCAGATAAATTCAGGCAATGTGTAATATCCTTAGGGCGTTCCAACGTGTAACTTAATCCCCTTTGAACCGAATGGAAGGTAGATGCTTCAACGACCCTCCCAGAACATAAGTGGCACACAGAGAAGTATGGATGTAAAAATATTTATAAATGTATCAAAATAAAAGCATATGCACACTTACATGTAAGAATGTGCAAAGCAACTCAGAGCAAGGCAATGGCTCGACTGGAACAGCACCTTGTACTCCAGAATGGGACCTCAGCCGTTAATTGCCTCCTGCGAATCCGTTACAATATTCTGCTTCCATAACATTGCAAGCAATAAAAACGGCAAAATTTATCTTGCGAATGCAGACATGCCAACTCTCTGCTACAAATTGTAATTTTTCTCCTTCTACAGAGTTAGCGGGAGATTTGAATGTTGAGGCATGTGATCGGAAAATTAGTGTTAAATACTGGTCTGTGCATAGATTAGCAGGGGGCCCCTATGCTCGTGGGGCCCCCGGGCAACTGCCCAGCGTGCCCATGCGTTAAGACGGCACTGCTTACTCCCATTCCCTGTCGCTGGGCAGAATAGAATGAAGCGGGCCTAGCCAGATGGGCGGCACAACAGGTGACCGGGGAGCTCGGCCTCCCCGAACCGGATTGGCCACAAGAGCGGCCGGGGGAGGGGCTGCAGGGATATAGCCAGCAGCCAGGATGGAGGTCTGGCCTCTTGCTCCTGGCTGGCTAAGGATTCCCACCCACCCACCCATCCTTAGTTAACACAGGATCTGAAGTTTGCTTGGCAGGTTAACAATTCTTTATGTTGCAGGAAGCGAAAATAAATCGGCATACACAAGGAAAGACGGAAAGATCCGGATGGAGTGGTTATTGCGGGGCCAATTTGCTTTTGTCGCGGCGGCAGTTGGGGGGGGGGGTAGGTGCTTGTCCTGCCAGAGGGGGCTCGGGGCTGGTAAAGCAGGTTGAAGCGAGGGGGCAGGTCACCGGGACGTACTTCCGGGGGGCCCCCTCTTGCATTGCCCAGCACCGAGCACTTTATGGCACGGACGGGCAGCACGCTACCTCAGTTATGATTATGTTTATTATTAATAAAAAAAGCCGCGGCCATTTTACCTCCAGACTGTGTACTCTCTTTATTTGGTACGTTACATAGAAATACTGCTAGGTGAGGGGGGGAGCTCGCGCCTCCCTGGTCATAACTGCTGAGTCACTTAGAATTATAACTATTCCAGCACTTTCTAGAACAGTAGGAGTAAACAGGCTCATGCCTGACTAGTCTGCAACACTGTATCTTATAGAGCTACTACTGGAAGTTAATTCCTTACCTCCCTATTAACCCTTAACTGAGTAGACTCACAGGGGTGCTACACGTGTTACCAGCCCATTTTCCCTGTGTGCTTATCTGTTTGAGAGCTGTGGATAATTATCGCTATTCACTATTGCTCATATCTTTACCTTTATAGGACAGCTCTATTGTTTCTTTTCTGCTATGCCTTTCCCGGATATTGTGTATATGTGGCACAATGAGTAAAAATATATATTTTTGCTTATACTGTCTTAGTCTTATTGAGTTAGTTAGTATATTGACTGCTAGATACCATTATATACTTAACGTGCAAAAGCCACACAGAGTAAATAAAAATCACTCGCTGTAAAACTTTACTCTTTTCTCTCTTCATATATGCTGCTATATATAGATATAACAAAACTCAAGACTGAAAAAGGCCCCAATGCAACATCCAAATGACAAAGTATATAGTTAAATACTTATCTGTTTGTCTTCTCATAAGTACGGGTCATTTACTGTAGTTAAACTATTTGGCCAAAGTGATCTAAGCCTGCAGCCACATCATGGCATGACCACTCTGCAGGTCCTAACACTAACTGTGAAACTTATCATTTACCTCTGTAATGGAAGGAGAAATGTCTCAAAGCAGCAGTCAAGCTGTCGTTTTAAAATCAATCAATACAATCCACACAATGATAAGTAACTTGCTAATTTGCAGATCAATCCGCTCTCCTGTGATCGATCGGCGAAGATTTGGCTACGGGTTCATTAAATGGCTGTCCGTGCAGCAGAAGAGGACCAAAGATGCAAAGTTCTGTTGGGAAGATCATGTGATGAGGCAGTCACTAGATACTCATACTAGTATATCTGAAACTAAAATAGCTCATGTGGGGAAGCATAATATTAAGAATATTAATAAAGCGGTCAATTCTAAGGAATGCCAGGCCTATCGGTGCTAGCTGCTGCTGTTACTACTGCTAAGCCCACTGTCATCTGCAAAGGGCACCCATTCATAAACATCCCTGAATGCCGAACAAGCGCTGACATTGATAGCACAAGACTCTGAAGAGCTGTTAAAACAGTCAGAGGAGGGGGAGTCACAGGGACTTCATGAATGAGGGCCAGGGGAGGGAGGGGGATGAGGAGTAGAACTAATGCTGATTCATCTATTCAAATATCACTTACTAGGGATGAGAAGGATTCTGATGAGGATGTTCTTGATGTTGTGAAAGGCTGTTATTAAGTGGTGGTGGCACTGGTGGTGCTGGGAGAAGCGATGATAAATGTGATAATGTTTTAGATGCAAGGGATGATACTGTGATCAGTGGCATAGCTAGACATTCGCGGACACCCGGGCAAAAAAAATTCAGGGCCCCATTAATATTCATACTAAATGTCATTTTTTCTCCCTCATCTCATCCTCTCTCTGATGCTCTATATCATCATCTCTCCCCATCCCTCGTCATAATCATCCCTCATCATCATTTCTCCCCCTCCTCTTCTCTCCCCTCCTCCTCCTAATCATCTACCCTTACCAATACAGACACACACACACGCTTACCAACACAGACACACACACTTACCAACACAGGCACACTTACCAACACAGACACACTTACCAACCCAGACACACATACACCTCACACACCAACACACACACACACACACACACACACACACACACACACACACACACACACACACACACACACACACACACACACACACACACACACACACACACTTATCAACACAGACATACACACTCACACACTTACCAACACAAACAGATACAGACACCCACACACCAACACATTCACACCCTTACCAACACAGACACACACACAGGCTTACCAACACAGACACACACACTTACCAACACAGACACACTTACCAACACAGACACACTTACCAACAGAGACACACACACCTCAGACACACACTTACAAACAAAGATGCACACACACACACACACACACACACACACACTTTGATCAACAGACACACGGAACTGGGAAAACAAGAGAGGAGCAGCTATGGAGTGCACTTCAGTGCCACCTGCTGCCAGAAGCTGCAGTGGTTAAGCAGCCAGACTGCCCTGCTCTCCTTCTCCCTCCTACTGGCTACAGCTGTGATCAGCCCCGCACACCGCTGCCGTCAACCACCTCTGATCTCCAACCTCGCCGCCTACCCACCCAAGTCTATCTCTATCTGAATAGAAAAAGATGGGCTGCCAACAGGGGGGGGGGGGCTCCCAAGAGCGTGGACCCCCTGGCCTTGCCCGGTCTGCCGGGTCTATAGCTACACCCCTGACTGTGATCATTATTATAGAATGTGAAAATACAAATTTAAAAAAGTGCAAGACAACAATCTTGTAAACTCTGTGATCACAGATGGAATCAGCGATTGGCAATGGCCCCAATCTTCTTATTTATTGTACATATGAAAATGCTGAAAGAAGCGCTGAAGAGACTAACAGGGAACTAAATGCTCTGGGCAAACGTACTGGTGCTCTGGAGACTAAGGGGGATGCCATGATAAAATCACAGAAAACTATGCAACGTGAACAATCAGAAGCAAAAGCCCTTACATCAGAATTAAGGGAAAAGGAAGAGGATCTCGACAATAGATCCAAAAGGAATAAAGTGAGGATAAGGGGATCACTGATATGATCTGAAGGCATATCCACATACTCTGTTCCTTCACTTGATTCTGAATACAGAGCATGAAATGTTTCATCTGGACCGAGCGTATAGGGCCCTGCGTCCGAAGGTCAAGAGCAGGTGAAAATCCAGAGGGGGAGAAGCTCCTGGAGAAGGTGGGTCTCATGCGATAACCCCCGAGGGGCTATCCCCCAAGAGAAACGCGCACCAAACACTGCAGAGATCCTGGAACCAAGATGGAAATTACTGATATATTTGTTGACACATCAAAATCTTTGAAATGTTCAGAAGAAGGTAGAGAAGGGTGATTGGATATGACCTAGCAGACTGTTAAAGGTTTACAGACCTGAGCAGTAGGTCTTGAGGGACAAGGTTGGTACTGTATAAGGATCTCTGTGTAAGAAGTATTACAAGAGCAGCTGGCATTTCCAACTAACAGGTGTTTTTTTTTACAAACTAAGTGGTTTGTAAAAATTGAAAAATAAAGAAGAAAAAAAGCGTTTGTAATATGTGTATAGAGGTATAAATGTACATGTGTATGGTTAGAGGTTTTAAGTACTATTAGAGGTTATAATCTGCTATAAAAATTTAAAAAATGTTAAACAAGGATAGGGTGGTTAGACCAGCAAAGGACTCCATAAAAGGAATTGACCCCAGACCAAAATTAGGTTCAGAACAAGTAGATAAGTAATATTTCAAATACTTTAAAAAAAATTAAAATCAGCGGTTCCCAGAACCCTAGTCTGAAAAACCAGATAACTTGAGTAGGAGTCGCATCAAACCCGAGCCGTCAGGGAGGATAATAAAGACAGGAATAGTTATATATACCAGAGTGTTATGTCCCAGAGCAAGGCTATGTCACTGCCAGTAGCATGTGCATGTTTCTCTCCCCGAAGTACACCCAGTCTTTCTCCAGAGATTTTCCCTGTTGGGCTGGGATTGCGATATATAGACCATAAAAGCCCGGATCTAGTTTTTTTTTGTTATCCCACCTTTTTACACTCTCCCCTCCTTATACCAGTTTTTCTGACACTCTTATTCTATGCACCAGATTATCTACCCAAAGCGAGTGACATGAGCACACAGAGAGACGCAACTTAGAGACTGTTCAACGTACACCAAGAAACACTGACATAAGTCAAATCTTTAATATCACAGCTTCAATAGACACGTAATCTTAACAACACCACAGGTAAATGTCACATAAAATAGTATCACATAATGTGAAAGGTTTCAACAGTTCCAAAAAGTGTAAAATAATGTTTATGGAATATAAAAAAACAAATGGGGACACCCTCCTACGACAAGAGACTCATTTCAGCAAACACTCCACTCCCAAGTATCTAGATTGGAAATTCCCAATGGCATACTATTCATTCTCGGGGCAGAAAAAAGAGTGGTAGTGATACTGATAAGCAGAAATGTTCCTTTCATCCTAGAAAATATAAGTGTGAATAAAGAAGGAAGATACCTGATTATAGCGAGCACAATATATCACTGAGATATTACCATAGCAACACATATGCCCCGAACACTTATAGCACGAATTCTTTGAAGCATTCAAAGTCTTTTTCATCTGTTTTTTATATGGCTTGTGAGGCTTGTGAGGTTACCATATACATACAGAATAGATAATAGAAGTTAAGTCAAAGTTCTATATTCACCATCAAACAGCCAACTTTGCACAGAGGTGTAGGTGTACCCATTGGGGTTAACATTCGCATGAGATCTCACAGATCAAACATCCTCGCCAATAGGGTGTAAGCACAACACCTAGAAGTGAACAGAGGTGAATGTATGCATTTTATTATTGTTCATTGATACATATATTTTGTCACTGTTTCATCCCATATGCTCACGGGAGAATTACGCCAGAAGCATTGAGATTCCAGCGCCAAGGAGGACTTTCCTTCCATGCCATAAAGGGTGATATCCCCCTCCAAAGCTATATTCATGGAGGCTGAATTATTGCATGCAAAACATCTCAGAAGTGGTAGAAACCATCTCCCAAGAATTGGAATCTTACTTTTCTAATAATCAGACCCCAGACATATCAAAGACAACGCTTTGGGTGACCCATAAAACCATAATTAGGGGGATCTGATAAAAATAGCATCCAGAAGAAAAAGAGATAGACAGACAAAAATACTAACTCTCACAAACAAATTGAAAAATCTGGAAACCCTGCAAAAAAGAACCCCCCTCCAGACAGGTGTCCATTAATAGAACAAGGAGAGAATTACATCCCTGCCTGACAGACCAAGCAGAAAAAGCCCTATGATGGACAGGCCAACTATTCTATGAAAAGGGCAACAAGCCAGATACAATATTAGCCCCCAAACTCAAATCCAAACAGAGCCAAAATCACATACACGCTCTCGGGGAATTCTACAAATATCACAGTTCTCTTTATGACAGGGAAAAAGCGATACACATGCCCATGACAGTGGAGGCTCTGGGTAATTTCCTTGACTCTTGGGACCTCCCGCACTTAACCTCAGCTCTACTAGGTAACTTAAATAAATTAATCAATCACACAAGAAAAGGTCACGACAGGTCACTCTGCGCGTATGCTGACAGGCTGAGACGGCGTTTGCAGGGAGCTCGGGCGGTGGCAACATCTCTGCGGTGGCGTGGTCCGGACCCTTTACGTTCACCGCGGAACCTGCTTGGGGCTTCAGTGTAAGTCTCCGTCTCCCCCTTTCAGCCTCAGGCAGTTGTTCAGCTATTACCTTTATCTCAATTCTTGATATATGTATCCCATTTTGTTGAACATTGTCTTTTTATTTAATTTTGTTAAGTTGTTTATAGATTTAGTTTAATTAGATACATTTTATTATTGATGTGTTTTCTGTTCATTGTAACTTCTACCCTGATCTATGGCTCATGTGTACTGAGGTGGGGTTGGATCCCCTCAGTTATCTTTTGTTTTAATAATAAATATTTTACTTCATTTTAATCCCTGGTGCGCATTGTGTGCATTTTTTCTTCTTTTCATCTCAAGGTGTCCCCCTTCGGGGGTCACCTTGCTTTAGGAGCTCATTGGGGAGACGCTCTACACACATGCTGCAAGGGGATTAATGCTTCCAGCAAACCATACACCTGCAGCAAATATGCTGATTCCACATTTGGTTATAATATTTAATAATTTCTTAGAGCATAAGGATATATCAACAAAAATACATAAAACATCCATAATACTCATACATAAAATGGAGAAAGACCCACAAGACTGTAAAAAGTACAACCCCATTTCCATAATTAATCAGGACATTAAGATAACAGCGAAGGTGCTGGCAACAAGACTAAGGGCCTCATGCAGTAAGGCCCGATAAAATCTTTTCACCAAGTGTGGCGGATAGGTGGGGGATCGGCATTTTTTTGGCGATTTGCCCTCGCAGTATTCAGTAAGGGCCGAATCCTTCCGATCCCTGCCGAAGCACTGCGAAAGCAAAGCTGCCGATGAGCCTGTGCCGATACAGCCTGGCTCCAGATAAGCCTTTCGATAGGCCTTTGGTGGCGATAGATGTTTGCAGCAGAGAGAGACAAGCCGCTCTCTCAGCGCAAACATCGGCAACAAATAAAGTATTTTTAAACAACTTTTACTCCTAGTGTACATGTGCAGGTGGTCTCTGGAGTTGAATCGTGTTGGTTTCAGGTCGGGGGACCCCCTGCTTCCCGAGATACAGGCCCCTTTATGAGGTGCCGGTATCCCTCTGCGTTTCAAGGTCCCGATCACGTGACCGCAGCATGTAAACAAAGCAGAGAGATACCGGCACCCCCTAAAGGGGCCTGTATCTCGGGAATCAGGGGTTCCCCAGACCTAAAACCAAAGTGCTTCAGCTCCAGAGACCCTCTGCACATCTACACTATGAGTAAAACACACACATCAATAAAGACTCGTTCCTTACCTTACAGGGTATCTGCTACGGTAGCGAAGCAGCATTAATATTTATTTAATAATACTGTACTGTGAGCAGGGGGTCCCCCGAGCTGAACCACATCACTTTGTGGACCAGGGACCCACTGCTTCCCGAGTTACAGGCCCCGGAATGTGTCATCGGCTGGCAGTGTCGCCGCCATCTTTATAGCGTCCCATTCGCGACGTGCCCGCTATAAATATGGCGGCGACACTGCAACCGATGCCCCAAACCGGGGCCTGTAATTCGGGAAGCAGGGGGTCTCTGAGACACAAATTAATGCGGTTCAGCTCAGGGGGCCCCCTGCTCCTGCACAATAGTATTAAAAATACATAAATGCTGCTTCATTACCATAGCGGATAGCCGCTAAGGCAATGAAGGGGTTAAGGCAGAATAGCATGTTTATTGGGGACATTTGCCCCCAATAAACATTGCAATAAACAACATACACCCCCTGTGTATGTAAAATACATAAAAACAATAAATACATTAAATACATATAGTACTCACCACCCATGTCCGGCTGCCACGATGAAGGCCATCCTCATCTTCATCCTGCCCATGCCCCATCCGCTTCTGCAAAACAGACACAAGAATTAAAACATCCAAAGTAATGTCCCCTAACCCCTTAATCACCATAGCGCTTATTAACCGCTACAGTCATTAAGGGGTTAACCCACCATCACCCACATACCCTCCCCCACTAACCCCCCCAACCACCCCCACCCACTACCCACAGGGGAGTCCTACCAAATACCCTTGGGGCCAATACCCCCTCCCCCAGCACATACAGTACAATAATGTGCCAAATAAATATTATCCACATAGGGATAATACATTATTTGGCCATTATTAAACACATTAAATACCTTAATAAAATAAAGAAAATTCTACTAACCTCATCAATAAGAAGGCTCCGTCGCCAGCATCATCCTTGGGGTCCGTTGCCAAAATAATAAATAGGCAATACATCTGAATTTCATTAACATACCAATGAACCCCTTAATCACCTTATCGGGTACTAACCTCAAAGGTAATTAAGGGGTGAAGCCATCCTGCAATGGCAACACCACTTATGCATAACATCCTCAATGAATTAAAAAACAATTTCCTACACAAATCTCAATTAATCATTCAATCTGAAGGCTCAAATGCCACTTAAAACATTGCCTTTACAGTGTATACATGTAGCATAACATGTAAACTACATGTACACGCTGCAAATCAATGTTAACAATACAGTAATCCAACTCAAATAGCCTGACATCACAAGAACTATATTGTGTAAGCAAATAAAGTCACCATCAATGAATAAACACACATGAATTACATCCCTAAACAATTAAAATACCATCCCTACCAATTACACAATTAACTATAGCTATCGTAACAGAGAACAAGTTCAAAAGATACAAAAAAGGACACCAACAATTACTATATACTAAAGCAACCCTCTCCATTACCTACAGTACAGCATAAAGCCCAAAACTTACATCTCTCTAAAATAAAATACATTTAACACACATCTATGCATAGCAGCATAGCCACAATCATTTACAATACATAAAATGAAGCTTTAACAACACTATCATTTCTTACCCTGTATGTATATATCTCTCTAGACATACAGTACATACATACATACATACAGTGGCAAGAAATGATATGCAATAAAAAAAAATGAAGACATGAAAAAGCAAAAAAAACACAGTTACATTAAATACATTTCTTTATTTAACTTACCATTACTTGCCCCCACCGACTCCCGTTGATCAGCTTACTCACGAACCAATCCACGATCAGGAACCCATAAAATAAAAAACCATAAAATAATAAACATTAAAATAATAAAACACGACAATCCAGGGGTCTTCTAGTTGTAATCCATCTTCATCTGTATTCTTCTACCTTCTTCCGGGGTCTTCTCCCCGTCTGCGGCCACGCCCTGGTCTTCCAATCAGAGTGGCATTGCTGCAATTGCCTTTAAGATGACGTCATGAAAAGACACATGGCCGGACTCACATGGTACGGCAGCCAATCAGAGTGTGGGAAGTCTATCCCTACTCTGATTGGTTCAAGTACCATGTGACAGAGGCTTGGGGGAGAAAGGATGTGACGTCATTGAAAGCCTCTGTCACATGGTACTTAAACCAATCAGAGTAGGGATAGACTTCCCACGCTCTGATTGGCTGCCGTACCATGTGAGTCCGGCCATGTGTCTTTTCATGACGTCATCTTAAAGGCAATTGCAGCAATGCCACTCTGATTGGCTGTGCTGTCATTGCCTTTAAGTGACGTCATCATTTTTTTTTTACATCGGCCAAAACACATGGTTTTCACGGCCCAATCAGGGCCGTGGGAACCATATGACGAAAATGTGATGTCATAGGCCTTTAAAAGCCTATGTCGTCTCATTTTGAAGCCAGACGCCGAGGAGGAAGGACCTCCTCTGAAGAAAGAAGACCAGGGCGTGGCCGCAGACGGGGAGAAGACCCCGGAAGAAGGTAGAAGAATACAGATGAAGATGGATTACAACTAGAAGACCCCTGGATTGTCGTGTTTTATTATTTTAATGTTTATTATTTTATGGTTTTTTATTTTATGGGTTCCTGATCGTGGATTGGTTCGTGAGTAAGCTGATCAACGGGAGTCGATGGGGGCAAGTAATGGTAAGTTAAATAAAGAAATGTATTTAATGTAACTGTGTTTTTTTTCCGCTTTTTCATGTCTTCATTTTTTTTTATTGCATATCATTTCTTGCCACTGTATGTATGTATGTATGTATGTCTAGAGAGATATATACATACAGGGTAAGAAATGATAGTGTTGTTAAAGCTTCATTTTATGTATTGTAAATGATTGTGGCTATGCTGCTATGCATAGATGTGTGTTAAATGTATTTTATTTTAGAGAGATGTAAGTTTTGGGCTTTATGCTGTACTGTAGGTTATGGAGAGGATTGCTTTAGTATATAGTAATTGTTGGTGTCCTTTTTTGTATCTTTTGAACTTGTTGTCTGTTACGATAGCTATAGTTAATTGTGTAATTGGTAGGGATGGTATTTTAATTGTTTAGAGATGTAATTCATGTGTGTTTATTCATTGATGGTGACTTTATTTGCTTACATAATATAGTTCTTGTGATGTCAGGCTATTTGATTGGATTACTGTATTGTTAACATTGATTTGCAGCGTGTACATGTAGTTTACATGTTATGCTACATGTATACACTGTAAAGGCAATGTTTTAAGTGGCATTTGAGCCTTCAGATTGAATGATTAATTGAGATTTGTGTAGGAAATTGTTTTTTAATTCATTGAGGATGTTATGCATAAGTGGTGTTGCCATTGCAGGATGGCTTCACCCCTTAATTACCTTTGAGGTTAGTACCCGATAAGGTGATTAAGGGGTTCATTGGTATGTTAATGTAATTCAGATGTATTGCCTATTTATTATTTTGGCAACGGACCCCAAGGATGATGCTGGCGACGGAGCCTTCTTATTGATGAGGTTAGTAGAATTTTCTTTATTTTATTAAGGTATTTAATGTGTTTAATAATGGCCAAATAATGTATTATCCCTATGTGGATAATATTTATTTGGCACATTATTGTACTGTATGTGCTGGGGGAGGGGGTATTGGCCCCAAGGGTATTTGGTAGGACTCCCCTGTGGGTAGTGGGTGAGGGTGGTTGGGGGGGTTAGTGGGGGAGGGTATGTGGGTGATGGTGGGTTAACCCCTTAATGACTGTAGCGGTTAATAAGCGCTATGGTGATTAAGGGGTTAGGGGACATTACATTGGATGTTTTAATTATTGTGTCTGTTTTGCAGAAGTGGATGGGGCATGGGCAGGATGAAGATGAGGATGGCCTTCATTGTGGCAGCCGGACATGGGTGGTGAGTACTATATGTATTTAATGTATTTATTGTTTTTATGTATTTTAAATGGACAACTGCACTATTATCCATTTGTGGATAATAGTCATTGTGCCCATTACTATCCTGTATGTTAGGGGGGTATAGGTGTTGTTGGGGTCATATATATATATGTATATATATATATATATATATATATATATATATATATATTTATTTAGTTAGTGTATATATATATATATATATATATATATATATATATATATATATATATATTTATTTAGTTAGTGTGGGGCTGGTGTGTGTATTTTTTATTATTGTGGGTAGTGGGGGTGGGTGAAGGGGGTATTAGCCCCAACGGTGGTTGTTTAGGGCTTGCGGGTGGGTAGTGGGAGGCCTTAACTCCTTCATGACCGTAGCGGTATTAACCGCTACAGTCGTGAAGGGGTTAAGTGCCCCCGCAACCCCCCCGCAAGTCCTAAACTCACACCCAGGGCCAAATACCCCCTTCACCCACCCCCGCTACCCACAGTAAAGATGGCACGGTGGGTTAACCCCTTCATTGCCTTAGCGGTTAGCCGCTAAGGCAAAGAAGTGGCCTTTAAATGCCTTTTTCCTGCCTCGGATGCATGCCGGGGGGGTCCGGTGCGGGTATCAGCTCCGGAGACCCCCGGCATCAATCACAGGCAGGAAAAAGGGCTGATTTTTTCTAAGTGTCGCCCCGGCCGATGCTTCTCCTCCAGCAAGTTGCCAACTTTAGTTGGCGGGACAGATTGGCCATAAAATCTCCAATCTGGGGTGCCGATCAGCAGCGAAAAGCTGATCGGGGCTTCCTGAATTCAGCCGGGTTTAAAAAGTGCCGATAAGTGGCTTATCGCCAGCCGTCTCCCGATAAGTTCTTATCGGGAGGAAAAGTTGCCGATAATTCCCACTTATCGGCACTTACTGAATCAGGGAGGAAAAAAATGGCTATAAAATGCCGAAAAAGCCTTATGGCTTACTGCATGAGGCCCTAAATGTTATTTTACCTGGCCTTATCCACCCTGATCAAGTGGTATTCATTCCCAACAGACCGGCTCCAAACAACAATAGTAGAGTATTGTACTTGATACAGTTTGCTAACAAACCACACCACTCCACCACACTAAATAAAAGTGAGTGCAAATCTGATATGGTGCACGGAAACAGAGAGGGACGCCTGGCCCCCTCAAAATAATAACTAATTAATCTGATGGTTCCCAGCACTCATGAAAAACCAGACAAGGCATCAGTAGAAAAATAACAGGGGGGCCCCCTATGATTTATTACCTTGACCTGAACGTGTGATATACGTTGTCCTTGCTTTCCCCTATCTCCCCCCCCCCTCCGTTGTTTTTCCCTTTGTATTTCCCCCATCCATATTTGTCCAAGGGGAACTGCTCAAAGATCATGAGAGACACCTTGCCTAGCAAAACCAACAGGAGGCACTCATATCAAGACGATTTCAGGACATTATCACCCGACTGGACACAATTCAGGTGGGTTCTACCGCCATAACTGGCAGCATCTCTGGCACCAGCCCTGTCATCCCCTATACCCAGGGAACCACGGATCATGATGCCTCTACGTTATGGAGGCAATCCTATGACTTGTAGACGGTTTTTGAACCATCGATTCAGTTCAAACTCCAGCCCTCCATGTTCTGTACCCATCGATCCTGGGTAGCCTACGTAATTTCCCTACTAACGGATGAGGCTTTGGCCAGGGCTTCCCCTCTGTGGGAGAAGGAATCCACACTGGTTAACGACACCTTTGCTTTTCTTCAGGCATTCAAAAGAGTTTTTGATGCTCCGGTCGCAGGTCCTCTGCTTCTGCTTTGCTCCTTTGAACCTGGCAAGGAACCCATACTGTGGGCCAGTATGCCATTGAGTTCCAAACCCTTGCTGTGGAGACGGGATGGAATGATGAAGCTCTGGTGGCAGCATTTCGCGGGGGCTTTTTGAGTGTTTAAAGGACGAACTGACTTGCCGGGTCACCCCTAAAGATCTGGAGAAATTGATTGCTCGCTCTATCAAAATGGATCTCCGGATACAAGAATGGCAGGCTGTGCGAGACTGTTCATCAAAAACCCCAATAATTTGACCTTGTCCCCATTTCAATTCACCTCTTATGGTGCTTCTCCCAGATGAGAAAACAATGCAATTAGGTGATACCAAATTACCTGAGCATGAGAGAACTAGTAGACATGTCAGGGGGCTCTGCCTGTACTGTTGGCTCAAAGGTACTCTTGCCCGAAATTGATCTAATATCAGGAAACCCCAGTGCCCAGTGAAGATAGGGGAATATTCTCTGGGCATTTCTTCTATTCCTTCTCCCTCACAACCTTCACATTCTTCCTGCGATTTCACTCTTTTTGGGACCAGCCTCCAACTTCACTCAGGATTTTGTGGATTCAGGAGCCGCAGGGAATTTCATTGACCACGCATTTGCGGAACTCCACTCCATTCCTCTCTGTACTAGGGAGATCCCGTTAGCGGCAGTGGTCATTGATGGAAGACCTCTGATTCCTGGGACCATCACCCTCGAGACTAATCCTTTGCTGGTTTCAGTTGGGGCACTTCACAAAATGACCCTTTCATTCTATGCCATTTGCTCTCCCTTGACTCAAGTGGTCCCAGCACTTCCCTGGTTGCAGCACCACAACCCCAAGATCGATTGGGTGACAAATCAAGTGACAGCCTGGGGACAACATTGTCATGGATATTGTCTTCCGGTGTTCCGCACCATCTCTAAGGTTCGGCTACCTACAGAGACTTACTCGTCATGCCTTCCCGTTTTTTTACCAAGACTTTGCAGATGTATTTGACAAAAAACAGGCAGAGGAGTTACCGCCTCACCAATCTTATGATTGTGCCATTGACCTGTTCCCAGGGGCCATCCCTCCTCGAGGCCACACTTATCCCCTTTCGGAACCAGTAATCAAGGCAATGCGGTAATACATTCAGCAAGGGTTTATTCACAAATCAAGTTCCCCCGCTGGTGCAGGGTTTTTTTGTTTCCAAAAAAGACAGTTCTCTCAGGCCATGTATCAATTACAGAGGCATAAATAAAATCACTGAAAAAATTGGCATCCTCTTCCCCTCATTCCTGAACTTTTCGACCACTTACGCAAGATTACAATCTTCATCAAACGGGATCTTCGAGGAGTTTACAATTTAATTTGAATCAGAGAGGGTGATGAGTGGTAGACAGCCTTTAATAACCGTGATGGTCACCACGAAAATCTGGTCATGCCATTTGGGTTATGCAACGCACCAGCCGTATTTCAAAATTTCATCAATGAGATTTTACGGGATCTACTTGACCAAGTTCTCGTGGTATACCTGGATGATATCCTTATTTTTTCCAGTTCTTTGTCTGAATGGTGAAAAAATTAAACTAAAGACATAAATGGTGTTAAGCTCAGGAGACCTCCTGCTTCAATTCTGTATTAAATAATGAAGACAAAAAACATTATAACTGCTTGGATTGCTGTTTAAATAATAATAAAAAGGTTGTAATTATTATCTTATACTACAAAACTGTGTTGGATATTGCTTGGATTGGTTATTTAAATCCCAGGTCGCCTGATTTAAAGTCATGTGTCTTATTTAGCTGCCTACATAAAGGAAAACAAGTAAACACTTCCTTCTTGGGAGAGATGGATGCAATACAGTTAGTGGGTTTCTCTGAGATTGAGATGAGGAGACATTGAAGGATAGCTATTTGGATTTGAGAGAGAGGAGAGGGTGGGGCTGATGGGGACCCGGCCATGGTTCTTCCGCCACAGAACCACCATGGAGGGCCTGACCGATCATATCAGTCGATATAGATTCAGCTCAGCAGCTATCTTTGAACTTTATGAAGACTTAAGAGACGATTTAAAGCCCTTAACAGGCAGACGTCAGGCAGTACCATGTTAAAATGCTGAGCTCATTACATTTTTTTGCATCTGTGTCTTTTCAGAAAACTGTGGGCATAGTAGGCGGATTTTCACAGCCAACATTTTCGCGGACCCTTAGCCAGTTTCTGTGTACTGAATTTAGATCCATTTTCCTAGTGAACAGACAGAGTGGCAGGAATTCTTTTATAATATAGCAGGCTATCAGATTGCACACATGTTGCACTGACCCCTCCATGTGAAAGGGAGGCGGTGTTCCGTAACCAGAAACACTATCCCTTAATGAGCAGGTCATACTTGATGCGCACATGAATATTCTGAATGTGGTAGCCCAATATCCTGGTTCGTGTCACAATTCCTACATACTGTGTCACTCATCAGACTTCCGTGCATTTGAGGTGGGAAGATTTGATGCCGGATGGTTGGTGGGTGAGTATATTGAATAGGAATTGGACAAATAAAAATAATGTAATTTTACTTGAATGTGGATATTGTTTTATGAACAATATTTATAAGATTTCAGGTATACTTTTACTAAACCATTGGAAAACTTCCACACAATATATATTACACATGTGAAGCAGCTGCTGTTTTAATAAAGTAGTAATCCCCAAAGAACAGGGAATAAGTGGCCAATAATGCACAGGCTGTAACAGTAGAAAGGCCCAGGCGAAGTTGAGGGACTTTAATACACCCAGGTCATTATTGGCCAGTACTTCCCTGTCCTTTGGGGATTATGACTATTATAGGCTAAATGTATTTTATATGTATATTAATATTATATTTTTATATTGTAGTAGTTTGTTTAAAATATATATACATTTTTTATAGTTAAATAGATTTTAATAAATGTCTACAATTTCTTATTCTTTTACTCTAATTGTTTATTAAAATGAAACTGTAAATACACTATATATATATATACACATACACATACACATACATATATATACATACACATACACATACACAGCCCTTGATTCCACGAATCGTGCAGTGCCCAACACGTGCCCCTCTTGCCGGGACACGTGGTGTTCGAATAAAACAATCATTCATGCTTAAGTTTTGTCTAACCGAATTCTTCCAGCCTTTTTAGTTTGGTATATCTTTGTAGAATTGGTCATTGTGGACGATATACTGATAGATCTCAGATAGAGTCATTCTCTTATCTGTCCCGACTTGAATCGCGCCATATATCTGTAGCCATGGGTAAAATTGGTGTACTTATCTCTTTCTCATACTGGCAGTAAACCTGGTAAGTATGCAGGATTGCCAGTAGTCATCATGGAGATTTGCCCTCAACCCCTGGTGATGTGTAAGATAGTAGCCAAGGAAGTGAAAGCCTGTCTGTGTCCCCTGTTAGTGACACAGAGAAGAGGTGGGTCTTTCTGGAAGCTGATATATTGCACAGCACTTCCTAAAGTTAGTTCAGTTGGTGTGCTGCATCTGTTCAGTAATGGCACGTGGAGGTCTGCAATAGTGTTGCAGTGGTCTGATGCAAGAGCTGTGAGTCTGTGCAGCTCTGAGCAGAGAGACAGAGAGAAGCTGGTGAATCTCTTTGAGAGGAGAGGTGGAGAGCAACTCTATTAGAGGAGAAGGAACCTTCCTAATGGAGTGCAGCAGAGGAATGAGCAGCTAAGCTGCTAGCTGTGAGGGGCAGCTGGCCCATACCACCATGCCAGTAAAGATGTCCTTGATAAAAGATACCCTCATGTATGAGTCTGGAATTACTCTGCAGAGGAAGGCACCACAGAGGAGTTCCACATCAGAACCATCCTCATGCGGACGCAGGGACCCTGATGAGGTGGAGGCGCTGCACTGGATATAGGTAGGACTCATGCACACTACCTCAGCTGCCTGTGTGGGTTGACAATCCCCAAACACCATCATGCGGGAGACTCAGGAGTCCTGTTGCCTACAGGTGCACCACCAGACACGACCGTGTAATGGGGACTGGTTAGACCACAGGGGCCAATGTGAGATTGGGTGGGTCAGGCCATGCAGAATACCCGTTACATTTGGAGGCGCTGCTGAGAGACCTGTCAACAGGACAGGCTTTTGCTAGGCACACTGGGAAACAGGGAGAGTATATGCTGCCACTTTGTGCTGTGTTGGGACGGAGCCTAGGGGTAATCAGGTGGCTGATGGAGTATTGTCAGCCCGCAGGGACGACCTAGGGGCCTGAGAGGAGTTGGAGGTTTGGAGAGGGGCTATAGCTGTCCTAGTCACCTTGAGGTAGTGCTAGTGGTAGGATGCCTGAAGGGATAGCCTGTTAACGAGGTCAGGAATTCTGGACAGGGTCTGCGCTAGGCTAGCCAACAGTAGGTAGGTGCCCAAGTACTGCATGAAGAGCCAGAGTACTCTAGCCCATTCCAGACCACGTACCGAAGGGAGCACAGACTGGGAGGAAGGAGACATAGCAGACACAGAAAGAGTGAGCCTAGCCTGAGGTAGTGCAAACATGAGTCAGATCTACATTAGGTACACAAGGTGGTGCACAAGGCATGTTTGTTGTATTTATGGCAGCTGCCCCGCAGAGAGGAGCTCCATGTACAATCAGAACGAACACAGTAATCCAATGGCGACCGCAAGAATGGATGATCCGCGCGGTGCGGAAGGTCCAAAATGGCAGACGGAGGCCGATGGGGAGAGCGCACATGGCGTGTGTGCGGGTGAAGGGCAAGCTACAGAAACAACTTTTGCGAGCCTGCTGGGGAGTGGCACCAAGGCTGTGGCCGCGCCGTTTTTGTCCTGTCTAGGATCTAGGGGCACTACCCCTGAGGACATTGAGGAGGACATTGTAATGATGTGTGGGGAACATGATGGATTTGCTTGTCAGTCGGCGTACAAACAATCAAAAGCTACCTCAACTGTTACAGAGATTGACAGTGCAAACCAAAATGGCGGCTCCCGCTTCCCTGGGAGACCGCGTGGGCCAGTTGCAGACAATGAATACAATACTGGACTTGCAGAGAGTTGGCCAGGAGTGGCGCCAACAGGAAAACCCCACCCTGAGGGGGGGTATGGCGCGAAAGCTGCAGCCGCGCCCTCATGGACTATGACTAACTCAGCCCCAGTGCTGGGTCACCCGATAAACTTATGGGACCTCCCCCTAATCTCCACCAGGGGGAGTGGTTTCCAATTATGCCCCGTGGGCATGAATCCAGCGGAGCAAGGAGCTGGTGAACCGGCCGTACCCTTACAGAAAGTAGTTCCTGTAATCAGTGCTGCCCGCGGAAAAGAGGACAAGGATTTTGCAAGCAAGGTGGCCGCAGAAAATTGGCCGGTATTGGCGCCACATAAGGAGTTACGCTCAGGGGGTAGTGGCGCAAAATCGGAGGCCCCGCCCCCCAAGACTGTGAAAAGTTCAGCCCGTGTGCCGGGGCATCCAATTAATCTGTGGGACCCTCCCCAAATATTCACCAGGGGGAGGGGTCTCTACCTCTGCCAAGAGAGACCTGAGTTGCCTGAGGGAGGAGCTGGATGTGAGCTTCCTGTCCCACAGTTGCGAGGAGCTGGTGAACAGGAGAGACCACTGTGCAAAGTGTCTCCCGTAACCAGCCCTACAAAGAGCGAGATGGACATTGGGGTATATCCCTATTCATTGCCAGGAGGCTTCCTGGTAGTCAAGGCTGGGGACAAAGAGACATTGCGGTGCCTGTGCATGCAGTGCAGGTTGCCCGGTGGGGAAGCCAGCACAACGGCTAGGTGCCCCCAATGTGGCAGCCACTACCTAGGGGCTGTGCAGCCCTTTGTACCAGGGCAGACCATGGAGGCGGGAGCGGCCACAGCTAAACTGACAGCTGAAGCCTCGCTCTCGGTCAGAGCAGAACCATCACTTCCGGCGGCGGACGTCGTTCTGGAGGAAGAGGTTCCGGTGGGAACCCAACGCAAGATGGCGGCGAGTCCCGCGAGATCCATGACATCATTTCCGGTGGGCACAACGGAACCGGATGGAACAAGGACACGGGTGAACCGGAAGGCCAGTCCGATGGTACCGGGCAAGGTAGCGAGAAGTTGCGGGTCATAGCCCCGCGTATGCTGGCAGTGTTTCCCTATGCCCTAGTTAAAACTCCTGCCCTGTCACTTTTTCCTATGGGTCCCAGTCTAGCCAAGGGTTGTCTGGGGAGTCTCGAGCCACTTTTGAAGAACGGACTGGGGAGAATCTGGACTGGGGTGATTGCTTTACATCCGATGAGGGAGCGGGGAGGGAAATGCATAGGAGAAAAGAGTCATCTTGTACGAGTAATACTGATTGCAATGCTAATATAAGGTGTAGGCCTAAGAGCCTTGGGTCCAATTCTAGGTCCACAGCGACATCAGGAGTTTCATTTGGGGATTTAGGTAATGTCGCTCATATTGTGCCTATTGCCCGGGGAACCCCCTATGTACCTCCAGTGTCGGCAAGGGTTGCCAGGGATCGCCAAAAGCTATTACTTTATTTTCACCATCCATGGGAGGAAGAAATTGAGTTCCAAATGGGTTCCACTGATGAGGATAGGGGATATAGTTCTGGTGAGAAGGAAGGATCAAGAGAAGAAAATTGGGATTCTGATAGTTCCGTAGAAGATTGGGATGCTGATAGTTCTCTAGAGGATTGGGATCCTAAAGTGTCAGACAAGAAGTGGCGTAATCAAGAAAAGATGGCTTACATCTCCAGGAGATGCCTTGGGGAATTGTATGGGGATGATCCTCTCAGTCCACTAGCATCCAGGCCAGAGTTATGGGCTGATTGTGGGTGTCCAGTATGTCACCAAGAGTGTTACAGCATTGCTGCTCTAAATCCAGTGGACCATGCTGTGCGTAAGCCACCTTAAGAGGGTATGGTAGTACCAGTAATGGATACTCCATCAGGGAGTAATCCTGGTTGTTACATATCTACGTTAGGATGTATCTGTTATTATGTTTATGATGAAAAGATATGTACTGTAATAATATGTGTTGTTGTGTTTTGCAGTGCTACCTGAAGGAAGGTTCCGCAAATTTAGATCCCAGCAGGGACATTGGGTTCCACCAGGGGGAGAATGTAGCCATGGGTAAAATTGGTGTACATATCTCTTTCTCATGCTGGCAGTAAACCTGGTAAGTATGCAAGATTGCCAGTAGTCATCATGAGGTTTGCCCTCAACCCCTGGTGATGTGTGAGATAGTAGCCAAGGAAGTGACAGCCTGTCTGTGTCCCCTGTTAGTGACACAGAGAAGAGGTGGGTCTTTCTGGAAGCTGATATATTGCACAGCACTTCCTAAAGTTAGTTCAGTTGGTGTGCTGCCTCTGTTCAGTAAGAGGCACGTGGAGGTCTGCAACAGTGTTGCAGTGGTCTGATGCAAGAGCTGTGAGTCTGTGCAGCTCTGAGCAGAGAGACAGAGAGAAGCTGGTGAATCTCTTTGAGAGGAGAGGTGGAGAGCAACTCTATTAGAGGAGAAGGAACCTTCCTAATGGAGTGCAGCAGAGGAATGAGCAGCTAAGCTGCTAGCTGTGAGGGGCAGCTGGCCCATACCACCATGCCAATAAAGATGTCCTTGATAAAAGATACCCTCATGTATGAGTCTGGAATTACTCTGCAGAGGAAGGCACCACAGAGGAGTTCCTCATCAGAACCATCCTCATGCGGACGCAGGGATCCTGATGAGGTGGAGGCGCTGCACTGGATATAGGTAGGACTCATGCACACTACCTCAGCTGCCTGTGTGGGTTGACAATCCCCAAACACCATCATGCGGGAGACTCAGGAGTCCTGTTGTCAACAGGTGCACCACCAGACACGACCGTGTAATGGGGACTGGTTAGACCACAGGGGCCAATGTGAGATTGGGTGGGTCAGGCAATGCAGAATACCCATTACATATCATATATGCATAACTGCAGGGAGGTCTTTAGTTGGAAGACATTTGAAACGGCATGTGGTCTCATAGAAAAAATGGCTAAAGTTGTGACACATATTCCTTAAAAACATGTTGTATTTTAATAAAGTTATAAAAGGCCCCAAAAAGGCCCCAAAAAAGATATGTTCTGTACTATACAAGGTCATTAATTAAAGGCAGATCTGTAAATTTTATCTTCTCCCACAACCAGCTGCACTCACTGGATTGTATCATTGAAAGTAGCAAAATATTAAGTGCACCATCTGCCGGACATGCATAAAAACAAAAAGAGGTCTATATGACCACAAACTAGCTCATTGCGATGAGGTGACCACTTTTGTATGTTTCTATGGGGTCTATTCAGAGAGCTCCGATAAGCTCACTGCCATATCGATTAGGTTGGCATTTTGATACAGCACCTCACGGTATGACGGAAAAAGTTATCGCAAGCCAGATACGGTTTGGTAAGAAAATGCATACCGATCGACTTAGCAGTTGCTTTATCTAAGATCTGCCTGCAGTCTTTAAGAGCTGCATTGAGAGAGCTGCCTCTCCCTGCACTGCTCACTCAGGTGATTGCCCTGTTTTTATTTTAATTTTATTAACATATTATTGAAGCGAGGGGTCTCCATAATGAATTCCATTAATTTCAGGCACAGGGACCCCCTGCTTCTTGAGTTACTGACCTCCATAGGGGGTTCCCGGCAAGTTAAAATGTCCCACGTCACATGACGCGGGAGAACTAAACTTGCAGGAGATACCAGCACCCCATATCGGGGGACAGAAAGTCACTGTTTACTTTTTGGATTATTCCCTCACTCTGCAGTATTTATCTGTTTTGAGCAAAGGTTTATCCTTTGTCCCAAGTAGAGATGGATTTTTATTATTATTGCCAATACACTCCGCGGATTCTGCAATCCATTGACGGATTTCAGCAATAGATTGGATTATTCAAATCCTCTCTACTGTATGATTAAGAATCACAATCATTTTTTCATGCTACGAGTTTGCCATACTCTTTCCTTAACCCTTTGTAGACTTGGGACTGTTTTTCCCAGGTGGCTGCTACAGTATGCTGCATCTCGTGACCGACAGAATATGGAGTGAGAGTTTCCTCTCTCTATTTGTGTGACGGTGCTCGTCTCGAATCAGGAAGCGGACCTTCAGGGCTGAGGTAGGGATGCAGAATAACCGAACAGAGCCCAGGGACAGAGACCTGTTAGAGTATCCGTAGTCGGTAAGCAGGCAGAGGTCAGGCCTGGCAGCAGTGGTGCAGAGTCCAAGCGAAAGGCAAAAGGTCAGGGCAGGCAGATGTGGTGCGGAGTCCAGGCGATAAGCAAAAGGTCATGGCAGGCAGAAAGATGCGAGATCTGGGTCACAGTCCGGGGTCTGCAACAAGGGAATCCAAACAGAAAAAGGGAAAGGCGTGAAAACGAAGACCAACATGAGCAGCAAAATAAGAACCTCGCTGGGCGAATCCCACTAGGAACTGCAGCCTTATATAGCAGGCTGCCAGTAAACAAAATGGCTGAACTGAGCAGAAAGGACAGGCAACCTAGAAAACCCGAACTACAGCAAAACCCGACACGGATCGGGCAGAGTCTTTACAGTACCTCCCTCTCTAGGAGAGACCTGCGGGTGATCTTAGTGGCTTGGCAGGAAATCTCTGATGAAACGCAGACAAGGTTGGGGGCATGGCTATCCCTGGATTTGATCCATGAATTCTCCTCAGGTCCATAACCTTTCCAATGGACCAAGTACGGTAGCAAGCCATGGGATCTATGGGAATCCAGTATACAGCATACCTCAAATTCCTCCTGGCCATCTTTCAAACATGATCTAGGAGGAGGGAGAATAGGAGAAGAGAAGGTTTTTCTGGATGAAAGGTTTGAGGAGGGAGATATAGAACACTGGAGGTATCCTTAAGCTAGCTGGAAGTTCTGGATTAATTCAAGGAAATCACATGTCTTCCTAGCCCCCGGGTGACCAGCTGTCTTGGAGTTATGACCTCATTGCAACACTTCACTTCAAAATTGGGGGGGCAAAAAATAGTTTAGACAACCATGTGGACGTTGACCTAGGGTCCTCTGCCTGAGCCTGCAAAATCTGTTGTAGAAGTGATGATGATACGGCAGAGATGATCTGAGAAGATGCAATGACGGGCTCCTGCCCTATCTCCTCAGAACCGTCAGGGGAGAATTGCCTGGATAGAGCATCTGTTTTGACGTTCTTGGATCCTGGACGATAAGAGATAACAAAGTTGAACCGAGTGAAGAAGAGAGTCCACCTCGCCTGATGCGTCCCGAGTCTCTTTGCTCCTTCAATGTATTCGAGGTTCTTGTGATCTGTAAGGATTGTGATTGGGGAAGTTGTCTCCTCAAGCAAATGTCTCCATTCTTCTAGGGCCATTTTCATGGCCAGACATTCCCGATTTCCAACATCATAATTCCTTTCTGCGGCAGAATTTTATTTAGAAAAGATAGCACAGGGGTAGAGTTTTCCATGAAAATCCTTCCTTTGAGAAATAACGACTCCTGCTGCCAGATCAGATGCGCCCACTTCAAGCACAAAGGTTTTCGTAGAATCTGGATGGATCAGCACAGGTGCAGAAGAAAAGGCAGACTTCTTGAAAGCCAGAAGAGTCTCAGAAGGCCATATCTTAGGATTTGCCCCTTTCTTAGTAAGATAATATGGGTGTAATCACCTTGGAGAGGTATCTGATAAATCGTCGGTAACAGTTGCAAACCCAAGAAATCATTGAGTTGGTTTGAGGCCTGCCAGTAAGGGCCAATCCAGCACTGCCGATACTTTTGCATGATCCATCTGAAACCCAAGGGAAGATATTAAATACCAAAGGAAGGAAATCTTTTTCTGTTCAAACTGACACTTCTTGAGCTTGGCAAAGAGAGAGTGGTCAAGAAGTTTTTGGAGAACCAGACTAACCTGTGCCCGATATTCAGACAAAGGGTGGAGCTTCCAGGACGTGCTGCTACGTGCATACCCATTGAGAGGAGAAGAGGTTGATTGGCGGGGAACGTCATCGGAGGAGAGACTAGGCGCTCCGAGTCGCGGCCACGAAGCGGGGACCCACGCCGACTCCAGCCTCCTCCTGCAATCCCTCGGCATCCTCCCATGTAAGCGGACGGCACATTGTAGGACACGCATAGGGCATTACGGCATGTGAGTGCATGTTTTTTACCCTGTTATTTTAGCAATAAATGTTTATGGTATCACACTATTGGCGCCCATTCTTGTTTCCACTCGGTCTATGGTGGTGCTGACACTGGAAGTAAGGATCACGTCACCAGCAGCAGAAATAAGTCGGAGCCAACCGTGAGGAGAGTAAAGAAACCTTTTGAGGCCCATTTCTATCTACTTTTAAGTAAGTAGCTAGCAACGGTGGAGGTGTATGGAACTGACCATAGGGTACTGCGCAATGGTTGTTTTGTTTTCATTTCCAGATAAGTCTCCAATCTAAAAGGAACGGGACATTGTGGACTGTGGATCTCATCCTTTATCATCATTTGATTCATGGGACTGCATTCTCCTGTCAGGTTTAATATCTGATAGTGCGCCAGGGAATCATTGTTTGTATTGTATGTTTTTGTGTTTTTTTGTTTTTTGTTGTTCATGCTCTGTATACATGCCTTGTGGATAGGCTTGTTATATTCCTAAGGCAGCCATTCCCCATTCTATCAAAATAGTCTGTGAGGGATCACGTGTAGGGTTTCCCATAAAGGGGATCCCCTTTTGTTTGTAGAGCACCTATTTATTTTAATTAGTATATAGGTTAGGGTTTATAGGTTTGAGCACTGATTATATGTCTTTTATTTCAGCACTGGGAACCCCCGGCTCACGGAAATACAGATGTCCAAAGGAGATACCGGTATCTCTTGCAGTCTTGAACTGCATGGTCACATGGGCCAATAGGAAGCCGCACCGGGTGATGTGAAAGCTTCATTTTGGCTTGCAGTGGCCAGCAGCTTTGAAATACAGACATATATTGAGCCCCACAGTGGCTACCGGCAACCCTTATTGCATTGTATGTCTTTATTTATATAGCGCCATTAATGTACATAGCGCTTCATAGTAGTAATACACGTGGTAATCAAATAAATAACAGATAATATTAGATCATGGGAATAAGTGCTTTAGACATAAAAGTAACATTAAGGAAGAGGAGTCCCTGCCCCGAGGAGCTTACAGTCTAATTGGTAGGTAGGGAGAACATACAGAGACAGTAGGAGGGAGTTCTGGTAAGTGCGTGTGCAGGGGGATGTATGGAGATGTATCTGGAAGCAGGGGTTCCCTGGAGCTGAAAGTAATGCGGTTAAGCACCAGAGACCCCGTGCTTCAATCCTATGTACGAGGAAAAAAAAAATACTAGGCGATCTTCATTACTTTAGTAGCTAACCAATAAGATAATGATGGAGTTAAACAGCAGTACCTGGTTTGTTGGTGGTAGACGGGGTGGGTGAAGGTTGTAGTTTCTCCATGGTGGGGTTTAGGTCTTACTCAATGAAGGTGTTAACCCCTCCCGGGAGGCCTAAATCCCACCTCGGGCAACTACAACCGTGTTCCACCTTCTCTACCACCAACAAACCAGGCACTGCTATTTAACCCCTTCTCTACCTTAGCGGTTAGCCACTAGGGTAATGAAGGTCACCTGTTATTTTATTTTTATTACCTAGGATTGAAGTCGGGGGGCTCCAATCCTGAAATTAATATGGGTCAGCTCCGGAATCCCCGGGATTCAATCCTATTTAGTAAAAATAAAATAAACTCAAATCGTGATTCTGATCTCACCACCCTTTAGGTAGCGAGAAAAAAATGTGAGTATTTAACCTGTGATTTGGATTTCAGAGCTTCGTGAATAGCAGTTGCTCAACAGAAATGTGTTTGGGCAGTTTTTGAGCTACGGCACGACTTTTATTAGCAAGAGTGCTAACCATTGTTAAAATGCTGTTTTCAAGCGATTTTGCCATGTTATCGAAGCTTTGTGATTACCTACACATGCAATATTGCTTGAAAAGTGCATTTAACAAGTGTTAAGTCACTTGTCGAAGATTAGTGAATAGGCCCATAGTAAATAACTGCCTACCTGTCTAGAGTAAGGATTAAGTTAACGATGTACAAGGGAGTATAAAATAAACTACTGTAAGAATATAAAATATAGTGTTTTTCATATTATTTTCAGTGCTTGAAAGATTAATGTTACATTGCTTTAAATTTCCCATTTCTCAAACCCTGGGTGGATTAAGTTGCAACATATCCTCTGATATTAAATGGCTTGACGCAGGAAGAGTGTTAATTGTTATGTGATTATCTCTTTCGCCGTGTCTAGAGTGAGAGTATTATGAACGTTATTAAATTAATAATGTGGGTTGACTTTCAAGGGAAGTTCAGCAAACAAACTTTGTATAAACGGAAAATTAATTTTACAATCTGGCATAAAAGCATATTTACTTAACTTTCTGATTAACTTGTGTAATTATGGTGTGTCAATTTATAGAAAATGCATGCAATATAAAAGCACTGGAAAGAGGAAATCTAGGAACTCTACACATCTGTATGATGTGTATGTTAGATTGGTAGTTCCACCATCTCCACTTAAGCAGTATCATGTCTTTAAGTGTGTTCCTACTTCTTCTTTTGCTCGGTGTTTGTTCAGGTAAGTTATGTTATTATTCATTAATTATCTTGCTTACAGAGAAGCAGTAATCAATGATAAACTGTATAAATTGCTCCCCTTAAAAATGTTGTAATGTTGTAATTGCTCCCCTTAAAAATTGTTTAATGTTATTGTACAGTAACTTATTTGGTACTTAAAATTGGAAACCTTTGGAAAATACGCCTACTTATTTGACTAAGTTGTAATTCTGGTTGTATCGGGAAAAAAAAGTATGAAATGTGCTACTTTTTAAAAGAGTTTCCCAATACACGTTGTAGAGTAGAAAATACATTTTTTTATTTGTTCAAATTTTTTCCTGCTTCTGCTTTACCCACACAATTTTTCATTTGAAATTAAGTGAAAAGCCAAGTGGTATATTCATCACAGTTTAATACTTCAATAATACATTCATAGATTACTGTTTAGCACCATACAAAAGATATACTATTCAGTGCTTTAGACCAAAGTCGTCATCTTTGCTGATGACACTAAATTGTGTAAGGTAGTAAAATCAGAGAACAATGTCATTTATCACCTGAAAGACTTGGATAGACTGGAAACTTGGGCAGGTAAATGGCAGATAAGGTTTAATACATATAAATGTAAGGTTATGCATTAGGGAAGCAAGAATAAATATGCTACTTACATATTAAATGGGGAAAATAGGTTAATCCTTGATGGAGAAGGATTTAAGAGTGTTTGTAGACAGTAGGCTTAGCAATAGTGCTCAATGTCAGGCAGTAGCCGCAAAGGTAAATAAGATCTGATCTTGCATTAAACGGCATATGGATTGAAGGAGGGGAAGCATAATTATGCAAATGTATAAATCATTAGTAAGATCACACCTGGATGGACTAAAGTTTTGGACACCACTCCATAAAAAAAGAGATTATGAAACTAGAAAAAGTACAGAGAAGTGCCTCTAAATTAAAACTAGGGTGGCAAATCTGACTTTTTAAAGAAATACTAGCTAAATTAGATTTGTTTACATTAGACATATGATATGATATGATAACTATATACAAATATTCAGCGTCAATACAAGAAGCTTTCAAAAGAACTATTCATCCCAAGGACAGTACCAATGACACTGTGTCATTCCTTAAGGTTGGAGGAAAGGAGATTTCACCAGCAACAAAGGAAAGGGTTCTTTACAGTAAAGCAGTTAAAATGTGGAATTCATTATCCGTGGATACTGTGATGGCATATACAATAGATATCTTAAATAAAGGATGGACATCTTTTCAGAAAGGAAAGGTATACAGGTATATACCAAATAAGTAAACATTGGAAAGATATTGATCCAGGGAGACTTCTAATATCATTATTGGTGTCAGGAACAAATTAATTTTTCCATTTATGAAACATCATTGGATTATGTTTCACTGAGGTTTTTTATTTGCCTTCCTCTGGATAAATATACTGTAAATTCAAATATAAGATAAGTATCTGTCATCTAAATGTAACATACTGTACTGTAGGTTGAACATGGACATATGTCTTTATTCTGAACTATGTAATATATTTGCACTGATGACACCTAAGGGTGACTTTGACATTATGGTATCTACTTATATTGAAGATGTACAGTATGTACAGAAAAAGTTTGAGTCATTTCTATAGATTCATAATAATTCCAACTTAATTAATACTTGGCCCCAAGTAGAACCATACATGTAAAGATTGCAATGTATGACACTCAATATAGGAAACATTGAACATCAGTTATTATAAATCATTATACTGTAGATTGACGGAAGAATCCAGATATTCAATTTAGCACATATGTAGAAGCTTTCTTATAGATAGCATGATGCCTTTGCAAAAGGTTAATTAGTGATCAGTGAACAATACTGTAGTTGTCCAAAGCAGCCGTTTTGGACTTTTTGGAAATTCCGATTGAAGTCAATGGGTATTTTTAGACTAATTTGTCCTGAATGACTGTATGGATAATATAGAATAAGGCCTTTAGTCTTCTACAATGGTTCCCTCCCCCATTTGACTAAGTCAAATATGGGCATTTATGACTGAATTAGCTGACTTAATTGCTAAACTGTCATACTTGCAAAATAGAAAAACAAGTAGCAGAAACTGAATAATAAACAGTTTTGAAAGATTACTTATTTTGTGACTGTGGTACCTTTTATTTGCCCCACTTGATAATTTTGCAAAGTTTTTGTTGTACTTGTACTGCTACAGTACATATTCCCTTCTGCAATTATTTGTTGTATAAAAGTCATGTGGATGCTGATACTGTGCATCGTGATTCATTCTATACTCCTGATTTAGTACATATTTCATAGTGCATCATTTTTCTATTCACACCAGTATAGGAGCTATCATCTGCAATAAAGATAGTGCACACGTCATGTATACTATTTTATTACTGGAAATTCCATATTTTGTGTGATAGTCATTATACAGCATGCAAAAAAGGGGTTACACTTTGGACGGTAGTAAATCTCTGAAAAACAACTTTTTCAAAATTGTTTATAAATATATCCCAATGTTACTCATGATTATATTGTCCGCTTTCAAACATATTGTCACTTCTTTTAACAAAAACTAGAACAAGTAAATAGAGGACTTATAAAGGGGTTTAGACATTAGAATCTATATCAGGGGTGGCCAATTCCTGTCCTCAAGGGCCACCAACAGGTCAGGTTTTAAGGATATCCCTGATTCAGCACAGGTGGTT
This sequence comes from Ascaphus truei, assembly GCF_040206685.1. Lineage (NCBI taxonomy): Eukaryota > Metazoa > Chordata > Amphibia > Anura > Ascaphidae > Ascaphus > Ascaphus truei. The sequence goes on along the minus strand of NC_134487.1, from coordinate 42,217,163 downwards.
CAATCAGTGGCTTAGTCGAAAACATAAGCATGTGAAGCGTAATCCTTAAATCCTGACCTGCTGGTGCCCCTTGAGGAATGGAGTTGGCCACCTCTTATTTATAATATCAAGAAGGCCAACATGATTGTGATATAGAGTAGCCATCTGCAACCCTTTTTATCAAATACTATCGAGTGACTCCCTAACCTTTCTGTATTTAAAATCCACAAATGTAAGTTTTGTTTCAACAGCTGGTAATAGTTGTGTATAATGGTGCATAGAAAGCAGTTTTATCAACCCCTTTCGTGCTAAAAATTGTCTTCAAATATTCACTATGAAACTGATGTAAAGCTTCTAAATACATCACAAGCACTGATGATGAACATACAGTTAAATATCATTTTGGTTTTACCGTGAGAAAAGCTAACTTCTTATTTTTCAGCCGCAGCTGATCAGAGATTAGAGTTGCAGTTCTTTCTTGATACATGTACAGCATGGTGTGTACAAAACGTTAACAAATGTAGCAAGGCTTACTGTCCGTGGTGCTGCGGACGAACAAACAAATGTGGCACTGGGGCGCAGTGTCTCCCGCAATGGAGCTGCATGGGGGTTGATGCTTCTTGATGGGACCCCTGCAGCGTTCATCGTTCAGTGCATCTACTGCTGGGGTTGTGAACACACTTAGGCTTGCTATATCTGTATCCCAGTTTTCTATTTGTTGCTAATAAGTCATAATTGTAAAACATGTACATGTTGACTCTATAAATATGTCATTTGATTATTTTGGCAAATGTACTTCATTCAATGAACAGAATGTGAGGAATATAATAATACGAAAGTATGATGAATAATAAAACATGGCACTTAATGATTTCCTTTTTTTTTTATTTCAGCAAAACAGGGTAGATCAGGTAAGGGCACATTTCTCATGTATTAATCATAAAGGGGTGTTGAAAGTTTTTTTTATTGGGGAAAAAATGCAACAGCCAAAAGGGTGTTAAAGTCTTTTTTTTCTGTGTCATATTATCTGTGCACAATGGTATATCTTGAATAGGCCCAATTGGGTAAGACCGATATAAAAATCATTATGTCCACCTGCTTCCATCACTACTGTCCTGCTAAAGGTCACATGCCTTAATGAATCTTTCCTGGGGGGTCAAATTTCCTGGGTTTGGCGGTGATTGAAAGCCTCTATTTATCAATCTCCCCTAAATCAGGGAAAGCCATGCCTCCTGAATTCCTTGCGGCAGTGCAACCGATATCTTTCTGACTGTGATTCTCCATAGTGAACATCCTAATCTCCTTTCTGGCCTGGCATGTGATCTGGGCATGGACGAGAGTGAGACAAGAGAGGAGAGATAGCTTGTCCCAAGGCCTTGGGGACCAACTACTGGAAAACTCCTTGCTACAGCCCTGTATATTTATTAGAGCCGCGGCACATACCGTGCGTGGTTGAGTGAGCTGGTAGCAAAACGTAGCAATGAACTGTTACAATAGGCAAAGTAATGAGTTGCTGGACTCCGGCAGCAAAAGGTTTAAGATAACTTTTGACAATAATTAGATGATTGCACACATTTTGGGAGTTATTCATTAGACTGGCAAAGTGCTGACCAGGAAACTATTGCATGGAAACTTCTATTATCTACAAGCACATTTTAACGATTAGCCCTGTTTGTATGGTAATTATCAATGTTTCTTAATCTGTTCCTGCTTGTGTAGCAATGAAACAAAAATTGACATGGCACGTAAAAGATTCAACAAACGGGTTTGTGTCTGGTGTTTCACTGGTATACACAAATAATGGATAACACCTTTTAGAATATTATATGTTTAGATGCAATTAGGGTCTCTTAATCACCTCAATCTCTAGGGGATTTCTATTGATCTATATGGCTACATACACAAATTACTACAACTACATTTTATACCTACATTTATACCTACATTTCTCCAATTTAGTTATTGTCAGAAAGCCAGAAACAGCGTTTTTTTCCTCAGAATTTGACAAAGGAAGCAGAATGGTGGCATTTAGAAAAGTTAATGTTGCCTCCAAACTAAAAGCAGAGTCCTGGTATCAAACAAAATGTTTAGAAAATAAACATAACTTTTTTTTCTAGCACTGACACATTTTATTCCAGTTGAAAAAAGAATACATTTTCAGATTCGACAAAAAAACTTTTATATGCATTTTCATATGTAGAGATCGAAAGTCCCACTATAATATTAGAGCTCCAGAGCATGTCCAGGTCGGTAATGTATTTTCTCATTTAAAGTGTACCCCAACATACAGTATCTCTCTTCAATGTAGTAAGAAGTGGGGTAACACATAGCTAACAATGGTTTAAATAAGTTGGACTTTTCTGTGTTTCTATTGGAGAAAGATTGTGAAAAGGAGAACAATTTTTTTTAAAAGTGATTTATTAATAGGAAAATGCTTAGGAAATGTGAACAACTTTATACCCTGTATCTCACAGTTTTACACTAAAATTCATATGTGGTTCCTATCCATCTTAAATACAATTAAAATAGAGAAATAGAAAAGGAAACTAATGTAAAAGGACCTTACTGACCTAAATTAAATTAGGATGTGGCTTTCATTATTATAAATAAGTTTAGATTTTTTAACAATAAAAACGAAATAATCACGCCTTAGTTATCAGACATGTTTTATTTTTGTGTTTAATTACCTGTTATCAACCTAAATATGATCCTCATTGTAAAAAAAAAAAGAAAATAACATTATTCACTGTAACACATGTCTTATTCTTTTTGTACTATAGGTGAACGTGGTAAAGGTACGTTATATAGATATAAACAGAAGAATACAGTGTTTTATATGAAGAATTGTACAGATGAATAAATGAATTACTGTATAAACAGACAAATACTCCAACTCAATGTCATTGTAGGATTTTGTATATACCCTAATACAGATACAGATACAATAGTTCACATTAAACCCTTTATAGTTTTGATAGTTTACTTTGCTTTATGGCATGATGAATAGGGGGGGATCATTAACACGTATTCCTATTGCTTTCAATGGGAATACTTTTTTTTTAAATATATATATTTGGTAACATTAATTTCTTTAATAACAAATGTGTATAAAAATTAAGGATTATACCAGCTCCTTGCACAGTCATCTTGGGTTATTCTCTTTGATGTCATTATCTGGTCCTTATAAGAGCAGCTGCATTCAGAAAGAGGAACACACTTAATGGTATTTTCATCCAAATAGGGAATACTTTCAGGACATCTTGGATAACAACCTAAATATAAGCAGATAGTCAAGATAATGTATATTGGAAGAAGATGTTAGTTAAGTTACGCATTGTGTATTAATTGAGTAAGAAACTTAAAGAGGAGGAACTAACACTCAGGCTGGGGCAGCTTGATTTGAAGACACATCCTTCTCCGATGTTAGGTCTTCTGGGTGGAAAGATAGGAAGCGTAAGTGTTAAAGAGGATGGGTATTTAAGGGGCTACTTATTATTATTAATAATAATAATAATATTAATAATAATAACTGTATTTATATAGTGCTTTTCTACCAATGGGACTCAAAGCACTTCACAGTTACAAAAAGGAAAAAATAAGAAAACATTAAGATATAAAAGAGAACAAACACAAGGAAAGATACAATACAGGATGGGACGGTAGTGTAGTTATACTTAAGATATGGGCAGAAAGCTTTGGGGGAATGAAAACAACGTTACCCATGTGCAACCTGTTCCTGTCCCTTCCCGCCTCCTTGTTGCTGCTGTCATTGAGATCTGACCTCAACATGTGTATTCTTTCTTTAAAAATAAATAAATAATAATAAATATATTATATTATATATATATATATATATATATATATATATATATATATATAGGTATCAGTACCATATATATATTTATATATATATTTATATATATATATATATATATATATATATATATATATAGGTATCAGTACCATATATATATTTATATATATATATATAATTTTATATATATATATATATATATATATATATATATATATATATATGTAGAGGTATCACTATACATAAATATGAATACAAAATAAATGTACAAACCGAGCACATGTTGTAGCGGCTGTTTTGTGAATAATTGCCCGTTTGTTGTGTGCGGCAAGTGTGACTATTGTCACATGTATGTGACATACAGTAGCAAAACTATATAATCATACCTTAGTTATCAGACATGTTTCATCTTTGTGTTTAATTCTTTGTATTACCAATCATGCAAATATGGTCGTCTTGTAAAAATAAAAAAGCTAATATTCTTTACTGTAACACATGTCATATTCTTTTTGTAGGTGAACGTGGTAAAGGTACGTTATAGAGATATAAACAGATAAAAATAATGCAGTGTTTTATATGAAGAATTGTACAGATGAATAAACGTGATTATTGCATAGGCAGACAAACATACTCAGACTCAATATCATTGTAGGGCTGTGTATATCCCCTAATTCACTTTGACCACAAAACAGCACATTTTCTCTATGAGCCTGGGTAAGGAATGAAAAGGAGGAGCACATATACAATAGTGCACTTTAAACCCCATATATTTTTAATTTATTCTATATTTCTTGTTTGCTGTCCTTTTGACATAATCAGCATTCATTACAAATTCTCACAGACACACTCTGAGATATAGGTACTACATTAACGAACAAATATGAACTAATCTTATGAAAAAATACTATAAACAATTCCACTATTCAATTGTAAGGGTCTAAGGAAAACATGCAGGAAACGTTTGGATGTTTCAACAGAGAAAGTCAATGATATAATGTTGAATAATGTACAGTATAGTATGTGTAACCATTCATTGTTTTGTCTTTTATTTTTGTAGAACACCATTCAAACTCAGGTATTGTACAACCTTAAGATACATATATGTGTTCTATAATGTGCTTAATAGATACTACAAACAATACCTCCACCCCTGTATGTATTTCCATGTGTTGTTTTATGAGTTTTGCCATGTTTAACCACTTTAAAAGTACACTGTTTTAAGGGGAGAAGCAGTGGGAACAAATAATATTAATCTACCCCCTGTTCCATTTATGAATCATATTCATATGCAGTGAAGCCATTTTCCCTGGAAAAGGCTTTAGTTCAATTAATTTAAACGGAGAAAAACTCTTCTCCGGCACTGGGAAGTAGTTTATGTCACGTTGAATAGGGGCGGATCATTAACACGCATTCCTATTGCGTTCAATGGGAATCCTTTTTTATATATATTTGGTGTTTTTACCAGTTTTGCAGCTGGGAAACTTTAGTAACTATACATCTGCCTTTTCTATTTTATAATAAATGTGAACTTTTATTTTTTAGATGAAGCTCATAAACTAGGTATGTAAAAGTATACCACTGGAGATCTATGTGTGTGTTCATTCTTTGAGCATCAGCTAACGCTACTTTTATCTGTTTAGACTTTTCTTTTGCTTATACTGCACTGATATTATTATAGTCAAAATCCCTGTAAATTTAGAAGTAAATTCTGATGCGCAAAATATGTTTGTAATTTGATAATATACAACAACTTAGTTATAATTGAAAATGATTTACTCTTTAAAAAAAATGAAAATGTGTAATCCTTTTCATAAAATGTATAATGTCAATAAAGAACAAATGTATGCCATGGTTAAATGTGTAACCTTACACTATTTACTCTCTACTCCCTCATCGTACAGGAAAACCTCAAGGACCAGGTACAGTACCATACAAGCCTATTCTATGAATGCTGTATTGTAACACCTATTGTATACTAATAGCAGCATCTGTCTGTTTTACATGCCTTTGTATCTGCACTTCTATAAACTGTACGCATTATTATGCATTCTACAATCTTCAAGCATCGTCAAAACAAAACATTATATGTGTCCTTTATTAAAGTCCCCGAAAGGCAAACCTGGGGCAAAAAATATCTGAAAAAAGCACTGCAAAAGAAAGGGAAAAAATCCTTTGATAAATATTGTGCTGTTTTTTCACCAGTTATATCCCCTTTTTTGCATCTACGATCCATACATAAAGATCTAATTTGGTATTTTTATAGTGTACCCTCTTTCTAAGTGTCTCTCTCAGAATTGTAGTATTTTCTGTCTATCTAACAGGCAGCCAAGACTACCTCACAGGTTCCCTAATGAGAGGTGTTGTAAGAAAAATGCAGTGTATAGTCCCAAAACAGCTTTATTCTGTCCAATACAGTTGATAACAAAAGCACATGACAAAAAATAAGTTTTTGGGGGGGACTACTCTCATACCTAGCCCCTTTTGTCGACCACTCTCATACCTAGCCCCTTTTGTCGACCAATCAATATCCAATAAACAACCATTACGCCTTCAAGTTTTTCTCCTTATTTTTCTCCTGTTGCATATGGCGGACATTTTATATATATATAGCTTACTGTATCATTGCGGTCGCTTGTTTAGAAAATACTTGTCCTGTCTGGTGTCTTAGATGTTTGATGCTTGCGTGAAGTGGAGTACACACATTAAAGAAATACAAGCACTAGTAATAATCTATTTCTATCTTCTACATCAGTGGTTTTCAATCTTTTTTCTCTTGGGCGCCCCTAATCACAGTGCTCAGTTACTAAGGCACCCCCTTAACAAGACAGTCAGTCACAGGAGACACAGGGCATTGATAGTCACAAAAAACACACACACAACAGAACAAATCCACAGAGGAGAGATGATAGACAGGCAGACACCAAGCCTCAACTCTCCTCTACCCATGCTTCTTCCTCCTCTGCTTGGCCACAGCCCCCAGGCTCCTGACACCACCTCCTGATTGACTGCATTACCCAGCAGCAGCCAATCTGGATGGAAGAAACTGCCCAGCGCCCTACCAACTGAACTGCCCTACTTTATCCCTGCTCTGGGAGAATGGATAAACTATTTATTAAACACTCTTGATTGGGAAAACTGGCGTAAAAAGTAATCTAATTTAGAGCACGTACACAGCCTAGAAACTATTGTACTTCAAACAATAGGTAGCTTAAAACCTGTGACTATATGGGCAGACGCAACACTGCTTTCTACTGCCTACTAATTCCCCTGCCATCAGCTGCTGTTCCTTGCCTATACAGGACAGCTCAAATCCCTTCCCGATCCTCCCCTCCTTCTTTCTTCTGTGGTCTGCACATACAGAATCCCTAGCATTGGCCCTCACATTAAGGTTGGAGGAAAGGAAATTTCAACAGCAACAAAGGAAAGGGTTCTTTACAGTAAGAGCAGTTAAAATGTGGAATTCATGACCCATGGAGACTGTGATGGCAGATACAAATGATATCTTCATAAAAAGGTAGGGCATCTTTTTAGAAAGGAAAGGTATACAGGGACATAACTAATAAATAAACATGGGAAGGATGTTGATCCAGGGAGTAATCTGATTGCCAATTCTTGGAGTCAGGAAGGATTTTTTTTTTCCCCTTATGAGAAATCATTGGATGATATTTCACTGTTTTTTTTTTTGTTTGCCTTCCTCTGGATCAATATAATGTAAGTACGGATGTAGGTTACAGTATCTTTCATCTAAATTTAGCATAGGTTGAACTAGATGGACGTATGTCTTTTTTCAACCTCATCTACTAGGTAACTATGTAATTAATCCTGGCCCTATTTAAATCACAGACATAGGAAGAGCTGAAGGTGTCCGTACTCCACTTCTCTTTCAATAAAATTATATTTCTAATATGAGTTGAGATAGTACACACAACCCCCAGCAGGGCCAGCTTGATGGGGGTGGTGCCGTCGATGCCACTGAACCGAGTTTTGCGCTAACCGAGTCTTGCGCTTATAGAGGCCCCAGCGGAGCCTCTGATGCGGCATCTCCTTTATCAGCATCCCGTTATCATGGTGCCTCAGCATCAAATGGCGTGGCATTGCCATGACACTTGACGCCACATGGCACCGTGACATCATCGGATGCCATGACGTCATAATGCCATGTTGTCAGAGGAGGAGATGCCGTGCTGGAACAGGTAAGGGGCCCCGCAAAAACCTCTGCACCAGCAAAAGCACAAGCTGACCATCAGTGTAAAGTGTGGAGAACATTTAAGGGTAACCAATGGCAAAAAAAAACACTTTAAAAACAGTTAACATTAATTACTGTACATTGTATTTCTTTTCTATTTTTTTCAGGCCGCCGCAAAGACTCAGGTATGTCTTGTATTTTATAAGGAATATATCCGTTAGTGCACATTTCCTTTTTTTATATTGGTTCCTTGCAGTTTCTATTCCAATATACTACTGCAGCTCTTGTATAGAGTTTGATTTTCATTGTTTAAAGGGGCAATCCCTCAGCACCAAAGTGTACTAATGACAGTCACCTGTTTAAATGGCTAGATTTGGGCGATATATTTTATCCTAATTTGACAGCTATAAGTATTTTTAACTATTTTTAAAAGTTAGTTTGTATACAGGGTGAGCTGAGACGTGGAAGGGCTTAGATTCTCCCTGGCTGCTCCCTTTTTCTGATGTCACTTTGTGTTACAACAGTACAAAATTACAATATTGACATATACAGGTGCAGAAAATAAGGAGGCCCTGCTCCACAAAGCTTACAATCCCTGGGAGAGGAGAATGGGAAGTGTGTGAAGGAAGATTCAGTGGTGATACTGCCGATTGATGCTGGAAGTGTTTGATTTCTGAGAAACATTTAGCCCTTGAAAGATTTGGGAACTGGTTCGCCAGAGAGACTGGGACAAAACTAGAACAACAAACTGGGTACCAGATTTATCAAAGAAAAAGTCCAATTGGGGCCATTTTTAGCACCAGTTTTGAAGCCAAGGGACTTTGATACATAAACGCCATCGTTTTCAGCACATGCCCCATATTTATAATCTATAACTGATTATAACAATAATGTCTCTGATGCATAAATGGGAAAGTTACATTTTTGGCAGATGTACAACTCCTATGTTTCCCAAATACTTCATTACACAATGTATAACTCAGTATTGTAACACTTATGTTGTCTCAATATGTAAATAAACCTCCTCACTTGCTGTAAATAGTTATTGAAATAAATGTATGTCTCTTTCCTCTCCTAGGTGAAAGTGATGAATTAGGTAATTTTTACATTGATTTTAAACACACAGTTACAAGATATAACCCGTTAAAACCTAAGTGGTCCCATGTTAATAAAAATAATAATGCAGCCGTACAAACTTAGACCTTATTCAATTTCATGAGAAGGGTTCCGGACTGTTCCAATGAATGAGACTAAAATCTTCTCCAGCATGAAGCTTCATAGCATATTATTATTATTAATAATAGTATTATATTTCACAAAGGAAAGGTTACACTGATTCCAAATCACAATAATCCCATTGGCTTCACCTAATTATTATTCTTTGCATTCGCAAATATTTAAAAGAACACGAAACAATGTTACTGTCCACGGGAGTGTTCATGTTTGAAATGTGAACAAAAGTTATTCCAGTTCCTCTCACAAAATGCATTTGCAATTTTGGCCAGAAATTCAGCCTCAAAAGTGCAATTCATAGATTTAATTCCTTACCATTAGAAATCTTTTGTAAATGTCTAAAATTCCTCATTTGTTAAAACAGTGTTTTTATCTTCTTATGTTTGGAGTTAATTACCTTTCCACTCAATAAAGTGAATGTTTATTTCCTAAAGGGAATGAAACACAAAAGCGCACCGAGGGTCAAGATTTAATTAAAACATGTTAGTAGTAGTAACAATAAAAACTTACATATAAGGGTAAGTACATCCAGTATTAAGGTGCAGAGGAAACAGTCCTGGTGGTTTCCTGGGCATAAAGAGATGGTGCAGAGGCTTACAAGGTAGACCCACGTGCTGGGGCTGCCTGGCTCAGCACCATATAGTTCTTACTTCCGGGTTGCAGCTTCTCGCAGGACCCGTGAATAGTAGCCCGCCTCAAATGCCGGTTTCCCAGAGAAACTCACTCCGGCGTGCCGAAGGGTCTCTGGTTGTTGATGGGACAGCTGGGGGTAGGTACACCTGTGGGCTGACTTCTAGCTGCACCGTAGGGCTTTCGCAACGCGTTTCACACAGTGTTGTGCTTCATCAGGCAATGGACGCGGTTTGACTTTCTTGTTTATTTCCTAAAGTTTTTAAATAAATATAGAGCTTGATAATATAGGCATCATCTAGTATTTTCATATATGCTTGTACATATTATTTAGCATTGTTAAATTAACTTTAGCTATATTATTTTAGGATCCTTTTTCCGATTGAGAACATAATTGTTTCTGTAAATAAATTACCCCTGTGTTCTAATAGCAAATGGATGTTATACAAATACTGGATGATATAACAGATATGTACAGTACACGAGGACAATGATAATGGAATGTAAACAGCACATTAGTCACCTTATTCTATTTATTATTTAAGATACATTTTAAGAAATCATTCATGTTACATCAAAACATAGTTTTTTGTGCAATATTAATTTAGTATCCAAAAACTCTTGAGAAAATAATTAATCAGGTTCGCAAAGTTGTATTAATATTCAACTCCTTGTTTTGATAGGAACCCATTTGACAGCAAAGGGATTACCAAAAACAAAACTTAGTATTGCTGTACACTGCAAAAAATTAATTGGAAGTGTCCCCAGGAAGCAGATTTATGAAATTGTCCCCAAGCACAAAGCAATGTTTTAGAATGCTTATTATTAATGACTTAATGTTAGTGTTGGACTAATTAGCATTGTTTTGTTATTTCACAGAAGCATGGTAATCCCGGCACTGTACATACACACACACACACACACACACACACATATATATATATATATATATATATATATATATATATATATATATTTTACATTTTTTTTTATGTTTACGCATTGTAGTTTCATATTATATTATTGTTGGACTATATGTCACAGCAGTGGTTTTCCTTGCCAGAGCCAGACATGTCATATATATATATATATATATATATATATATATATATATATATATATATATATATATATATATATATATATATATATATATATATATACACACACACACACAAAGGCAAGAATCAGCACTCCTAGTAAAGATAATAATATGGCCTGGTGCTTGTTCCTTAAAAATAAATGAATAGAATATACGTTACAATCCGAGGACTTTTTCAAATAATAAAGGGAGGGAGGGAAAGAAACTTATCTAGCGAGATTTTTCCTAAAATGGTTGCTCTAGCAGTTCTTTCCTGAGCCTAACTTTAATTTAAGATCTGTCCCTTATACATCCAATTCTAATCCTTTAATAATTTTTAATTCAAATTTAACTAATCATGGCAAAGTAGTTGTCACCTCTGTCATGAAACCCAATCCCCAGAGGTAGATGGGTATCTTATTTGTTTGCCCAATCAATAAAAAATCAATAAAAAAAAATGGACCTCCAAAAAGAAAGAATCTTGGCTTAATAAAAAGTGACAATGCAGGTTTATTCTGCACAAAAATCAATAACGTAAGAAACACACCAGGGGAATATATTCATCAAAATGATGCAAACTGTATTACTTCCTGTTTTAATATTGTACATAGATTGTACAACTTAATACATTCATATTCACAAAAACATCAAAAACATCAAACTGAGACCCTTAGAGTCATTGTCCTGCGAACATGTCCATTTGTAACCCGTGGTATATAGTACATTCCCAATAGTGCTATCAAAATGTGGATCAAGTGCAAAACCAGAGCTAAAACGATTCCATATGTATAACAAACAAAATAAATCCTAACGAGAGAAAATGGTTTGCTTTCCATGTTATGGATATGGTGATATCTCAACCCAGTTTTGAACTTATTCAGCATCAGGGAATCAGTGAAATTTAGATAGCCATTATGGGTTAAAAAAAAGATCAGGTCAGTTATGGGAGGAATATTGAAAATGTAGCTGTTTTGTGAATTAGATATTATCAGATCAAAATTACCTAAGAAACAAAAATGTTTAGGAATTTATGTATAAAATGGTAATCAAATAAACAATACCTACCCCTTCTTCCATCAATATCAATAGTTAATTTCAATTAAAAAATAAATTGGTGACTACATTATTTATTTTATTACAGAAAAGCCTGGCAAGCCGGATAAACCAGGTACTGTACACAGTTACTCAAACTGCTAGTTTAGAAGCATAACAGCTCTATTGTCGCTCTAACTTTTTCAGGGGCAAATGTTCTGGAAATATTTATATTAAAGAGCTTATGTAGAAAATACTAATCAAATAAACAATACTTAGCATTTCCCAATAGGGGAAATTGCAGGTGGGTGGGCTATGCATGCAGGCCATTTCGCTCAACACACACATATACAGTACTAAGTGTATACATCATCCACACATACACAATTAGATACATGAAACATACACACACCAGATACATGTAAAATGCCTACACCTAGGATTGGGCAATAATATCTTTTTTTCACAGCAATGGTATTAAGACATGTATTAAGGGATGCTTTGGGGCTCTGAATGAATAGTTGCACGCTCTGGAGAGAGTATTTAGCTTTTCGGAAACATTTTGCTACAATAGAGTTTTCTATGTTAAGTGCATAGATTTCTCTATTAGAAACACTGACCTGAGACCCTGGCAAATATATTAATGTCATATTTTTGCATATTTCTTAGGTGGTGGTAGTGGATAGATATGACTGCAATTGATTAAGGGGTTAATATTAACTAATTGAATGTTCCCTGTGTAGGAGAAAGGTGAGTTTGCTAGAGTAGCCGTGTATATTAACCCTGGTTGTATTTTTAAGTCACATGCTCACTTGTGTGCTGTCCATCACAGATGGTATATGGGGACTGATTTAGGGGAGATAGTGTCCATTTGAGGAACCTATATGAAGGTGAAAAGTGGGACAGCTTGCAAGTTACGTATTCACCCTTGTCCCGTATGCCCGTCACATGCTCACAGGTGTGCCATACATGACACTGGCCCTATTCAAATCACAGCTGTAGGCAGAGCTAAAGTTGTTTGTTCTCCACTTATAATTCAATAACATAATATTTCTATGAGTTGAAATAGTACACACAACCCCTAGTGTGTAGTATGCAGAACATTTATGGGTAACCAATGGCAAAAAACTTTTAAACACAGTTAACATTAAGTAATGTACATTTATTTTCTTTCCAGGTCCCCGCAAAGACTCAGGTACTGTATGTCTTGTATTTTATAAGGACTATATCCATGTTAGTGCAAATTTATTTTGTCTTCATTTTTGTTCCTTGTATTGTATTGTATGTCTTTATTTATATACCGTCATTAATGTACAGAGCGCTTCACAGTAGTAATACAAGTAATAACAAACAATACAAATAACAGATCATGGGAATAAGTGCTTCAGACATAAAAGTAAAATTTCGGAAGAGGAGTCCCTGCTCCAAAGAACTTACAATCTAATTCGTAGGGAGAATGTACAGAGATAGTAGGAGGGCATTCTGGTAAGTACGTCTGCAGGGGACCAAGCTTTATGTATCATGTGTATAGTATTAGCCACAGTGCTACTCATATGCTTCTTTAAGCAAGTGTGTCTTAAGGTGGGTCTTAAAGGTGGATAGAGAGGGTGCTAGTCGGGTACTGAAGGGAAGGGCATTCTAGAGGTGTGGGGCAGTCAGTGAAAAAGGTTTAAGGCGGGAGAGGGCCTTAGATACAAAAGGGGTAGAGAGAAGACATCCTTGAGCAGAACGCAAGAGTCGGGATGGTGCATAGCGAGAAATTAGGGCTGAGATTGTAGGGGAGACAGGTGAGAGGCAGGAAGGCCAGACAGCAGGAGGTTACAGTAATTGAGACGGGAGCGAATGAGGGCCTGAGTCACAGTTAACTAATTTGACAGCTACACTATAAGTATTTAAAAAAAATATTTTTAAAAGTTACTTTATAAACATGGTGAGCGGAGACTTGGGAGGGGTTATATTTCACCTGGCTGCTCCCTTTTGTCTGATGTCACTGTATGTTACAACATTACAAAATTAGAATATTAAGAGAATAACGAGACCCTGCTCCACAAAGCTTACAATCCCTTGGAGAGGAGAGTGGGAACAAAAGATACAGTGTGTGAGGGAAGCTACTTACAGTAAAACTAGCAGATGGAATGCATTGTTATGTAACAGAATATAGATGTCATGGTGAAGGGGACAATTTGATGTTGCAGTCGAAAGAATGATATCTATTGTGTGTGATACAGCCTAGGAAAAGATCTGGAAGTTGGATTGGAGATGTGCGAAGTTTTCATCTGATTAAGCGAACCAGGCGAAAATTGGTATTTTTGAAGTGAAACTTCTTTAGTGGCACCTAGTCAATTTTGATGGAACAAAACTCCTTCATGGAGGCGAAATGTGAAACGGAAATGACGTCACGCTCCTAATGGCCGCCGCTCCCCCCACACGCCCGCTGACATATGCCGCGCATGTGCAGTAGTGATGGCGCCGCTGACTGATGCCACGCATGCGCAGAAGCAGCTGGCATCGCTCAGTTCTCTGGCGCGCATGCGCAGAGGCTTCTGGAGCTCTGCAGTGCGTCGCGCATGGGCAGCAGAGGAGAAGAGGACACGGAGCACACACCACCCACCCACACCCCCTGTGTCACTCGCAAACACACACACACTGTCATACACACTGTCACACACACACTGTCACTCACAAACACACACAGACACACACACATATTCACACACACACACACATACTCACACACACACACACACACACACAGACACACACATATTCACACACGCACACACACACAAGGAATACACAGTTATGCGCAGAAATAAAATTACGTTCAAAATAATCTCAAAAAAATGATCTCAAAATAATCTCAAAAATAAAAATGGCTAAGACTAACACAGAAAGAGTGCGTGAGTAACGTGCTCGTACTAGAGCTACGAAAACACCAAAACAAACACCAATAAGTCACCTACAACGTAACAGAGAGTGGAGAGAACGAAAAAAACCAACTTGGAAAACGTGAAAACAACACCCACAACTGTGGCTTTACCTTCATGTAGCCCTACTCCGTCAGCAAGTACTAACAGTAATCCATCACATAATACTGAAACTACAGACCAGACTTCATTACCATATGACAATTATAATTTACATCCAATTGCTCATGGACACTTTGAAAGAACATTCTTAAACAACATGTTTGGATACGAATGTGACATTTGCCAAAGATTATGGTTCAAAAATGACATCAGAACACCTGCTGAGAAACATGCTCCACTAATACAAACTGTTTTTTTGTGTCAAAACAAAGTTGCTGATCCGTCAGAGCTGAGTTACATCACAGTCAAAATTGATCAAGCATTTTCAAGTAATGAGGCAAACTCCTATCCAGAGCCTGATATGGGGCTTTTTAGAGAGAGATAGAGAGATATATAGAGAGAGATAGAGAGCCCCATTTCAGGCTCTGGATGGGAGTTAGCATCATAAAACGAAAATGTAAAATGCTTGGAGAATCACTTGCAAATTTTGACTGTGCTGAGATTCATTGGCGATACTGCAGATTGGTGGTGGAAGGATTTGATTTCGGAGAAACTGGTTCGCCAGAGACTGGGGCAAAACTGAAGCAACAAACTGTACACCAAATTTATCAATGAAACGGCCAATAAATGCTGATTTGTGCCTCATTTTTACAGCCAGGAGACTTTGATACATTAACCCCTTAGTTTTCAGCAATGATTCCTAATCCAAAGCACGTCCCATGTCTGTAATCTATACCTGATTATAGCAATACGTTTTCTGAAGCATAAATGGGAAGGTTACATTTTTGGCAGATGTACAAATCCTATGTTTCCCAAATACTTCATTACACAATGTATAACTCAGCATAGTAACACTTATGTTGTCACAATATGTAAATAAACCTCCGCATTTGCTGTAAATATTTATTGAAATAAATGTATGTCTCTTTTCTTTCCCAGATGAAAGTCACGAATCAGGTATTTTTTATATTGATTTTAAACACACATTCACAAAATATAAACTGTTAAACCCTCAGTGGCCCCATGTTAATAAAATTAATAATGCAGCCGTACAAACTGTTAGACCTTAGGCCTCGATTATACCCGCTCAGGCTGGGCAGCCGTGTGATCCGGTGACATCATCCTTGCGATGCCGCCGAGCTGCATGTGAACTGCAGGCAGGAGACAAGCAGAGTAGACAGGGAGGCGTGGCCGTGAGTGGTTCACCCTCATTGGCTGAACCGCTCACGTGACGCGTCCATCGCCTGCCAATAACAAATTCACAAGTCTGCTCTCCAGCCTGCCGCCCTGCAGTTCCAGGCGGCGCGCACGTCATGTGAGGTATGTTTGCTTTCATTGGATTTCTGCAATTTGTTTTTGAGCCACGCAACGCGACACCGCTGGACGGTTTTGGTATAATCACTGCCTTATTTAATTTCAGGACTGTTCCAATGAATGTGACTAAAATCTTCTCCAGCATAATGCTTCATATCATATTATTATTGTTATTATTATTAATAGTATTATATTTCACAAAGGAAACAGTACACTGATTCTAAATGACAACGATCTTATAGGCTTCAATTCATTATTATTCTTGCCATTAGCAGATATTTATGAAACAATGTTACTGTCCACGGGATTGTTTACATTTGAAATGTGAACAAAAGTTATTCCAGTTCCTCCCACAAAATGTATTTGTAAATGTTTCCAGAAATTCAAAGTCTCACAAGTGCAATTCATATATTTTATTTCTTAAAATTAGAAATCTTTAGTAAATGTCTAAAATGCCAAGAATTTACTGTAGTTGTGTGTTTAACTTAGTTATAACACTTAAAATATGTTTCTTTCTTTAAAGATAAGATCAGTAGCCAGATAAAAGATACAGTATTACCTACAATGGTCATAATAGGGCTCACAGTGCCACTTAAAACATATTGAGTAATGTGTGCTGAGCAGTCTTCGGCCATAAGGCACCTGCTGGTGCAGGAAGATAACAGCCCATTCAAATCAATGCCTTGTGGCAACAGACTGCTTAGTAAACATGGGTCATTATGGTTATAATATAAGAACAGAAAGTTTGAATACAGTATTTGAAGAATCAGAAGCGTTAGACTAACTGCATTATGTTTTTATTACAGGAAAGCACGGAAAGCCTGGGAAAGCAGGTACTGTTCCCAGACTTTTAGTTTTTAAGGAAAAGATCAAATCTCTTTGTTTGCCCCAGAAATCAAAAAATGGATCTCCAGGGAAATACTGTATATTCATCAAAATGAGGCAAATGACATTACATCCTGTTGTAATATTGTGTAGAGATTGTACAACTTTTAGAGTCATTGTCCTGCCAACAGGTTCATTTGTCACCCATGGTAAACATTCCCAATAGTGCTATCAAAATGCATCACAATATATCATAATGTTCCTTAACATTCCTTAACATCCTTAACATCCTCTGCAAAACCAGAGCTAAATCTATACAAGATGTATAACAACAAAATAAGTCCTAATGAGAGAAAACGGTTTCTATAAGGGCCGTAAGTGCGTAGAAAATAAATTATTGTCAGATTGACGGCATTATCTATTTTATTGCAGGAAAGCCTGGCAAGCCCGATAAACCAGGTACCGTACACACATCCTCAAACGTTTCGTTTAGAAGCATAATAGTCACATTTCCTTCGTTTATACAAATAAGACAAAATGTAACACAGAAGGAATACAAATGTTTGCTCATTCGTCCAGGTCAAAATGTAAACATTCAGGTGTATTCAACAGAAAATCAATAGTACATTAAACCCACTAGGTACATGAGTTTGCGCTAACAGCAAATGTATGAACTTTGCGGCCTATGTGGGATGTGTTAAGGCAGAAGTGATGCAATTCTACACCAAAAAATCTGTGCCATCTATGTCAGACAAACAAATCACATTGAAATCAATAGGATTTTTTTCTTGGATACATTAGGTGCATTGAAACCTGCTAAAGCTGGTTTGAATCTTTTGTTCTTAAAAAACGTGTGAAGAGCATGCAATTCCACCGTCTCTTTTTCGCTGCAAGGTCTTTTTCTTTTTTTATTTCCCTTCACTTTTAAGCAAAACATTGCTTTCATTTAGTTGAATTTACACATAACTAAGAACATTTTTGCTTAGTCAAATTTTCACATAATTAAATAAAATAATAATAGTGGCGATTTTTAGAACTCAAATTTACAAAAAGTCAAACTTGCGAAGAAACGCCGTTTCCCAGCAGATTCGAGCTTTGGTGGAAAGTTCGTCCAATTTGTAATCTGAGTATCATGTAACTCCTCCCTATGTCCTCCTATTGACACTCCCAAAGAGATGCAAAATTAAAATAATGCCGTTTATGTCAATTTTGCTCCAAATTCACTTTGCTACTTCACCCCTTCCCCCATGGATTTGTTGCTATGACTTTTTCAGAGGAAAATGTTTTGGAAAAAACGTAAATTAAAAAGCTTATATCAAAAATACTAATCAAATAAACAATACTTAGTGAGCATTTAGCTCATTAGATCGGTGCAAATAAATGTCCCACCTTTCAATATATATCAAATAGTCCACAGTCCGGTTCTTTTCTCAATTTATTCAGAGACAAATAGAACTCATCTTTTACAGCACCATTTCAGTCAGTTACATCAGGTTTTCAGGCATATAGAATTTAGTTACAGTGTGGAGAGTCCTTAGCTTGGTTGCTCTTAGCTTGAGTGTGACATGATTCTGTATTCTACAAATCCAAATACAATCTTTATACATTTTAACAATAACAGATTTTTCTCACTGTCAGACAAATCTCCTTAGTCAATCATCAACATTAGAACACCTTTTCTTCATTTAGCAATATTTACTTTGATTTACAAAACCCTCCTTGTTCTGTCACTAAGTTAACTATGTTCCTTATCTTTTAAGACCGATCTCTATTGTATTGTCTTTTACTACTAACCAACTATTTAACTAACCTTTGAGTCAAAATTCACGATCCTATAATATTCAACTCAGCAGACATTAAACATATCAAGTTTCCTACAAAATAGAAATTAATAAAACAAGATAGATTCTTAAGTCACATAAAACATTTCTACACCTGCCTGACTTCAGACTGATTTATCTTTGCTGAGGCTGCTAATCATTTTCCAATATAATTTCAAATAATACAAAATTACTTGTTTTAACTAGTTACATGCTGAATATATATATGTATATAGACAATTTAACATATTTATTATTTAGGCTTGAAATCGTCCTATCTTCACTTAGCATTTCCCAAAAGGGGACATTTCAGACTGGCGGAAAATGCATACAGGCCCTTTCTCCCAACACACACGCATAAAGTACTAGGTATGTGCATCATCCACACATACACAATTAGATTCATGAACATACATGTACATAACTAAACACCAGATCCATACAAAATTACTACACCTAGGATTGGGCAATAATAAATCATTTTTCACAGTAATGGTTTTAAGACATTTATTGTGATATTGTAATGTATCGCAAAACAAAAACAGATAGTCACAGGAGACACAGGGCAGAGACAATCACAGGAGGCACAGGGCAGAGACAGTCACACGAGGCACAGGACAGAGACAGACAGATAGTCACAGGAGACACAGG
Organism: Ascaphus truei; assembly: GCF_040206685.1. Lineage (NCBI taxonomy): Eukaryota > Metazoa > Chordata > Amphibia > Anura > Ascaphidae > Ascaphus > Ascaphus truei. The sequence goes on along the minus strand of NC_134487.1, from coordinate 42,197,569 downwards.
GCAGAGACATACATAGTCACAGGAGACACAGGGATGAGACAATGACAGGAGGCGCAGGGCAGAGACAGACACATGAGGCACAGGACAGAGACAGACAGATAGTCACAGGAGACACAGGGCAGAGACATACATAGTCACAGGAGACACAGGGATGAGACAATGACAGGAGGCGCAGGGCAGAGGCATTAAGAAAAAAACACACAACAAGGCAGAACAAATACACACAGGACGGACAGAAAGAAATACAGACACACAGCCTCACCTCTTTATTATCCATACTGCTTCCTCCTCTGCTTGACCACACCCCCAGGTTCCCGACAAAACCTCATGAATGGCTTCATTACCTAGCAGCAGCCAATCAGGATGGAGGAAACTGCCCAGCCCCGTAGTAACTGTCCTGCTCTCTCCCTGCTCTGGCAGGTCAGGGAAATCCTGCAGCCCCTTTTGATCATCCCATGGAACCCCAGGGTGCACAGAACTTAAGTTGGGAAACACTATTCTAGATAGTAACTATATATGTGCTGACATGTTAGCACCTTATTAAACTATATGGGTAATATTGGTTTATTACTTATGTTAGTATCTTGTCTATATAGTTATGTATTCACTTATATGGTTACTTATATTAGTATCTTATATGTTAGTCCTATAAAAATGTGTATATACGTACATATTGCTACTGCTAAATAGAGCTGATTATACAGGTACTTATTTTCTATTGTAATTTCTAATACTGGTATATGTTTCGTGTTAGTATATGTTAATGCTTCATTTCTCTCATCCCGCAGTCCTACAAGTATTATGTTCATTAAAGGTTTAAACCAATTTCATTCATGAGCCCTATGGTACTTTCCCTGCACCCAAAGCAGTAGCTACAGTACTGTACAAATGTTTCTTCCCATAAACAGAGGGCATTGGGATCAGCAGCCTGACTCTTACAGCTGATTACCCACTCTGTGTGGAATTGAACTGTGTGGCTAGTGCACCTGTACCTCCCTCTCATGGGGTGTTGTGTTTTATTTGGAATAGCATAAGGAGAATAAGGAAAAAAGTTACATTCTCTGTATTACTTTGGGAGCTCTAATTCCACGGACTACATAAAACTGATCATTTATTGAGTGTTTCTCCTTAATATAGTAGGTCCTTTTTGCTATAGGAATCTTTAAGAAAATGAAACATTAGTCTATTAAAGTATAGGGTTGTGTCTCTAGGGCATTCATATTATTTCTACAACATAAATATTTATTATTAAATAGACAGAAAAAAATATAAACTTTTCTGATTCACCTTATTTTTTACAATGAGACTATGACTACTGTATGAGTTGCTTATTTATGAAAGACTCTTGATAGGAAATCTGGGGTAAAAAGTAATCTCATTTAGAGCACTGTTGCAGCCAAGTGGCTATTGTACTTCAAACAATAGTTTTATTAAAGCCAGTGAGTACAGGTATGTGGGCAGAAGCAACACTGCCTTCTACTGCCTACTAAATTCCCCTGCCTACTAAATTCAGCTATTCCTTGCCTACTGTATACAGAACAGATCAAACCCCTTTCTCCCCCCCCCCTCTTCCTATTGCTGTCTGCAAATACAGTATCTTATCACGGGCACTCACATTAATCTTTGCCCTCTTCAAACCACAGCTATAGGAAGAGCTAAAGTTGTGTGTACTCCACTTATACTTAAATAAAATTATATCTGTATGTGTTGAAATTTATGGGTTGAAATAGTACACAGAACCTCCAGTGTGTAGTATGCAGAGCATTTGTGGATAACCAATAGAAATTAAACAAAACCTTTAAAACACAGTTATCATTAAGTAATTGACATTTATTTACTTTCCAGGTCGCCGTAGAGACTCAGGTATGTCTTGTATTTTATAAGGAACACAGCTCAACCCCCTTATAACGCTGTGCTTGGGGTCCAAAGAATCACATCGCGTTATAAGCGGATCGCGTTAGAAATAATGTACAATTGTATGCATTGTACAATAAAGTATTTAAGATACCAATTATCGTGTTGTAAAGTATTCCTAAATATGCAAATTGGAGCCACACTTGCATCGCGTTATAAGCGGATTCGCGTTGTAATGGATCGCGTTATAACGGTGTTCAGCTGTATAGCTATGTTAGTGCACATTTATTTTTTCTTCATTTTTGTTCCTTGCGGTCTCTACTCCAATATACTACTGTATCTCTTGTAAAGTGCTTGCTGTTCATTGTTTAAAGGTGCAATCCCTCTTAGCACCAAAGTATACTAATGACAGTCACATGTTTAAATGGTTACATGTTGGTGATGTCTTTTTTTCTTCTTACTAATTTGAAACTTATACGTATTTTTTTAAAATATCTTTAAAAGTTAGTCTGTAAACATGGTGAGCTGAGACGTGGAAGGGGTTAGATTCCCTCCGGCTGCTCAATTTTGTCTGATGTCACTGTGAGTTACAACATTTCAATATTACAATACTGACATGCACAGGTGCAGAAAATAAGGAAGCCCTGCTCCACGAATCTTAGAATCCCTGAGAAAGGAGAGTAGGAAGTGTGTGAGGGAAGTTACTTACAGTAAAACTAGCTGCTAGAATGCATTGTTATTTAACAGAATATAGGTGTTATAGTTACACTCCTTAGTTTTCAGCACTGATTCCTAATCCAAAGCACGTCCCATGTCTGTAAGCTATACCTGATTATAGCAATACGTTTTCTGAAGCATAAATGGGAAGGTTAAATTTTTGGCAGATGTACAAATCCTATGTTTCCCAAATACTTCATTACACAATGTATAACTCAGTATAGTAACACTTATGTTGTCACAATATGTAAAAAAAACCTCCGCATTTGCTGTAAATATTTATTGAAATAAATGTATGTCTCTTTTCTTTCCCAGATGGAAGTCACGAATCAGGTATTTTTTACATCGATTTTAAACACACATTCACAAAATATAAACTGTTAAACCCTTAGTGGCCTATTGTGAATAAAATTAATAATGCAGCCGTACAAACTGTTAGACCTTAGGCCTCGATTATACCCGCTCAGGCTGGGCAGCCACGAGATCCAGTGACATCATCCTTGCGATGCCGCCGTGCGGCATGTAAACTGCAGACAGGAGGCAAGCAAAGGAGACAGGGAGGAGGGGTGGCGGAGGCGTGGCCGTGAGCGGTTCACCCTCATTGGCTGAACCGCTCACGTGACGCGACCGTCGCCTGCCGAGAACAAATTCTCAAGTCTGCTCTCCAGTCTGCCGCCCTGCAGTTCCAGGCGGCGCGCACGTTGTGTGAGGTATGTTTGCTTTCATTGGATTTCTGCAATTTGTTTTTGAGCCGCGCCACGCGACACCGCTGGATGGTTTTGGTATAATCACGGCCTTATTTAATTTCATGAGAAGGGTTCAGGACTGTTCTAATGAATGAGTCTAAACATCTTCTCCAGCAGGATACATCATAGCATATTATTATTATTATTATTAATAGTATTATATTTCACAAAGGAAAGGTTACTCTGAATCCAAATGACAACGATCTTATAGGCTTCAATTAATTATTATTCTTTGCCTTAGCAGATATTTAAAAGGAACATGAAACAATGTTACTGTCCATGGGATTGTTTACGTTTGAAATGTGTACAAAAGTTATTCCAGTTCTTCTTACAAAATGTATTTGCAAATTTTTCCGTAAATTCAAAGTCTCAAAAGTGCAATTCACATATTTCATTTCTTAAAATTAGAATTTTTTTAGAAAATATCTCAAATGCTAAAAATGTACATATGTGCTTGTACATATTATTTAGCATTGTTAAATAAACTTTAGCTACAGTATATCATTTTAGAATTATTTTTCAGATTGAGAACATAATTTTTAATGTAAATAAATAACCCCTGATTTCTAATAGCAAATGGATGTTATAACAAACACTGGATCATATAACAGATATGCACATTAGGGAAATGATAATTTAAGAAATCATTAATGTTACGTCAAAACATAGCTTTTTGTGGAGTATGAATTCTGTGTCCAAAATCTTTTGAGAAAAGGATTAATCAGGTTCACAAAGTTGTATTAATATTTAACTCCTTGTTTTTATAGGGACCCATCTAACAGCAAAAAGATTATTAAAACAATACTGTATTTAGGATTGCTGCACACTGCAGAACATTTATTTAATGTGCCCCCAGGAAGCAGATTTATTGTCCCAAGGCACAAAGAATTGCCTTTAAAATGGTTATTGTTAATTACTTAATGTTAGTGTTGGACTAATTAGCACTGGTAAACCTGGCACTGTACATGTGTATTGCATGTGCATGTGTTTAACTTAGTTATAACACTTAAAATATGTTTTTTTCTTTAAAGATAACATAAGTAGCCAGATAAAAGATACAGTACAATGGTCATAATAGGGCTCACTGTGCCACTTAAAACATATTGAGTAATGTGTGCTGAGCAGTCTTCGGCCATAAGGCACCTGCTGGTGCTGGAATAAAAAATAAATTTTTCCTGCATAGGATTGATGCCGGGAATCTCTGGAGCTGATATACATTAATATTAGCACCAGAGACCCCTGGCATGAACCCTATGCAATAAAAATGCATTTACAGTAAACTTCATTACCATAGCGGATAGCCCCAGGGACCCCCTACTTCCCGAGATACAGGCCCCGTTATAAGGTGCCGGTATGTCCTATGCATTTAAATGTCTGTGTCATGTGACCATGGGAATAAAATGCATAGGAGATACCGGCACCCCATAACGGGGCCTGTATCTCGGGAAGTAAGGTGTCCCCGAGGCTGAAACCAATGCAGTTCAGCTCAGGAGACGGCTCTCTCAGAGAAGCTCTCTCTGCAGGAGATACAACTCGCCGGGTAAGGTCTTTTCAGAAGGTCGTTCATCAGATTACCGGCTAATCGCCCGTTTTGGGAATTTTGCTATGACAGGTAATGAAGGCTTTCTGAATACTGTGATACCAACGCTCATAAAAATGGTGATTTAAATGGCCCGGGGGATTTTTTTTTATGAACCTTTAGTGCATGAGGCCCCATGTGTTCTAATAGCAAAAGGATGTTATAACAAACACTGGATATTTACATGAGGACAATGATAATTTAAGAAATCATTCATGTTACATCAAAAGATATAGCTTTTTGTGGAGTATGAATTCTGTATTTGAAAACTTCAATTCAAAAACTTTTGAGAAAAGGATTTATCAGGGTCTCAAAGTTGTATTAATATTTAACTCCTTGTTTTTATATGGACCCATCTAACAGCAGAAGGATTATTAAAACTATAACTGTTGTAGTGCTGCACACTGCAGAACATTTATTTCATGTGCCCCCAGGAAGCAGATTTATTAGGTTGTCCCAAGGAACAAAGAGTTGCCCTTACAATGGTTATTGGTAATTACTTAATGTTAGTGTTGAACTGATGAGCACAATTTTGTTATTTCACATAATTATGGGAAGCCTGGCACTGTACGTGTGTTTAACTTAGTTATAACACTTAAAATATGTTTCTTTCTTTAAAGATAACATAAGTAGCCAGATAAAAGATACAGTTTTACCTACAATGGTCATAATAGGGCTCACAGTGCCACTTAGAACATATTGTGTAATGTGTGCTAGCAGTCTTTGGCCATAAGGCACCTGCTGGTGCTGGAAGATACTGTAACAGCCCACTCAAATCAATGCCTTATGGCAAAAGACTGCTTAGTATCCATGGGCTACTATGTTCATAATCGAAGAACAGAAAGTTTGAATACAGTACTTGAAGAATCGGAAGCGTTAGACTAACTGCATTATCTTTTAATTACAGGAAAGCACAGAAAGTCTCAGAAACCAGGTACTGTTCCCAAACTTTTCTTTTTTAAGGAAAAGATCAAATCTCTTTGTTTGCCAAGCAATATTAAAATTGACCTCCTTTTTGGCTTCATAAAAAGTGACAATGAGAGTAAATGAGTCACAGGAGACACAGGACAAAGATAGTCACAGGAGACAGGGCAGAGACAGACATAGAGTCACAGGAGGCACAGAGCAGAGACAGTAAGAGGAAACACACACACAACAGGGCAGAACAAATACACACAGGGTGGACAGAAAGACAAACAGACACAGCCTCACCTCTCTACTGCCCATGCTGCTTACCCTTCTGCTTGACCACACTCCAAGGCTCCTGACAACACCTCATGTTTGGCTGCATTACCCGGCAGCAGCCAATCAGGATGGAGGAAACTGCCCAGACCCCTAGCAACTGTCCTGCTTTCTCCCTGCTCTGGCAGATAGGAAAAATCCTGCCATCCCTTTTGATCCTCTCACGGAACCCCAGGGTGCTCGGAACTTAAGTTGGGAAACACTATTCTACCTAGTAACTTTATATATGCTGACATGTCAGTACCTAATTAAACTATATGGTTAGTATTGGTTTATTACTTGTGGACAGTTCGCTTTTGCAGTGTAAAGGATGATATATATGTGATACAGACTAGGGAAGGATGTGGAAGTGGTATTGGAGATGTGCAAAGCTTTTGTCCGAGTCAGCGGACCATGTGAAATGCAGTATTTTTTTTATGTAAAATCAAAGTTGCTGATCTGTCAGAGTTGAGTTACATCATGGTCAAAACTCACCAAGCATTTCTATTAATGATGCTTTCTCCTATCCAGAACCTGATATGGGGCTTTGGAGAGATAGAGAGCCCATTTCAGGCTCTGGATGAGAGTTAGCATCATTAAACGAAAACTAAAATGCTTGTAGAATCACTTGCAAATTGAGACTGCGCTGAGATTCATTGGCGATTCTGCAGATTGATGGTAGAATGGTTTGATTTTGGAGAAACTGGATCGCCAGAGACTGGGGCAACACTAGAGCAACAAATTGTACACCAGATTTGTCAAAGAAAAAGCAATAAATGCTGATTTGTGCCCCAGTTTGGCAGCCTGGAGAGTTTGATACATAAAGCTCTTAGTTTTCAGCAATGATTTCTAAGACAAAACATAAGCCCCGTGTCTATAATCTATAACTGATTATAACAATACGTTCTCTGAAGCAATACTTATCGCTTGAAAAATAAATTGCTGTTGTATTGCATTATTAAAAAAAGATATTGCATTATAATTTTTATTGCAGTAAAGCCTGACAATCCCGATAAACCAGGCACTATAACATCCTCAAATGCTTATTTTATAAGCATAATTTACAAATTTCCTCAGTTTATACAAATAATACAGCATTAACTCCTAAAGCATTACAATATTTGCTTATTAATCCATGTAAAAATGTAAGCATTCAGGTTTATTCAACAGAAAATCAAATGTCAAATTTGCGAAGTAATGCCTTTTCGCAGCCGATTCAAATTTTGGTGAAAAATGTGCCCATCTTGGCATTGTAATCCGTGCACCATGTAACTCCTCCCTCCTATTGACACTCCCCAAAACCCAGCACAAAACCTGGAGCAAAGATCCTGATACAATGACCCAAAGAGACGCAAAACAAAAATAATGTAGTTTATGTCAATTTTGCTCCAAATTTGCTTTGATACTCCCCCCATGGCTCTGAAGTCGCTTTTCAGGGGAAATAGTCTGGGAAAAAATATATATTAAAGAGCCTTTGTCGGAAATACAAATAAACAAAACAATATCAAAAGTAATGCTCTATTGTGAATTTATACAAATTGAACTGTGATTTTTTTGGCATCCACATTATTGATGGGCATATTATTCTTATATAAAACTATAAGATGGAACTAATTATCTTTACTTGTTTGTATTTCTCACATATATTAGTAACAACTACCACTGCAAATGTACCAGGTATGTACAGTTTATTCGTGAAAATATGAATCTTCAGACTGCCGTAAAATAAGATACTGTAGTTTATTTTTCCATGCGCTTACACTTATGTTTAGTATCATTATCCCTAATTGTAGATTTAACTCCCTGTATCTTAAAGTCACCTGTATGCGGTCAATGTAAAGTGCTGCATACATGTTTGGAACTATAAGAAAATACATGACTACAGTAAACACAATATGTAATGGCTCAATCTCTTTGGGGACTACAACAGATTGCGAAGTCAATAATACAGTTAGGCCTTAATTAATGGCAGGAGGATGAATAAAAGACTTAATCAGCCTAACCCTAATATGCCAGTCTAACTCTACCCTAACCCTAATATGCCAGTGTAACTCTTACCCTAACCCTAATATGCTAATCTAACACTTACCCTAACCCTAATATGCTAGTCTAACTCTTACTCTAACCCTAATATGCTAGTCTAACTCGCCTTGACCAGCACGATCTGAGTCCTTATAATCTGGTAGAAAATCATTGCTGGATAAATAATGGAGGTGGGAGGAGGAGGATATAAAGCAGGTTGCCAGGTAAATACCATACAAGGTCCAATCCATCATTAGTCCTCAGATCTGTCTGCTCCTGTCATTAATTAATATAAACTGAACTTTTTTTTGACATTCACATTATTGATGAGCATTTTATTATTATATACAACTTTAAGATGGAACTAATTATCTTTACATGTTTGTATTTCCCACATATATTAGTAACAACTACCACAGTAAATGTACCAGGTATGTAGAGTTAGTTTTGCAAATATTCCTATTCAGACTGCCATAATTTTTTTTACTGTAGTTTCTTTTTTTCTTTGCGCTTATAATTAGGTTTAGTATCATTATCCCTAATTATAGATGTAACTCCCTGTATCTTTAAGTCAACCCCATGCTGTCAATGTAAAGTGCAGCATACATGTTTGGAACTATAGGAAAATACATGACTACAGTAAACACAATATGCAATGACAATCTCTTTGAGGACTACAACCGATTGCAAAATTAATCATTCAGTACAGCCTTATTTAATGGCAGGAGGATAAATAAAAGACTTCATCAACCTAGCCCAAATATTCCAGTCAAAATCTTACCCTAACCCAAATATGTAAATCTAACTCTTAACCTAACGATAACCCTAATATGTAAATCTAACTCTTGGCCTAACGATAACCCAAATATGCTAGTCTTACTCTTGCCTTGACCAGCACGAACGGAGTCCTAATAATCTTGTAGAAAATCATTGCTGCCTAAATAATTGAGAGGGAGGAGGTGATATATAATGCCAGCTGCCGGGTAAATAGATCATTTGTTCTGTTTTACCATTCAAAGTCCAATACATAATTAGCCCTCAGACCTGCCTGCTCCTGTTTTCATGATAAATTGAATAGTTGATTCCAGTTTAAAAAATTGTCATTGTTAGACTAACAGACCAAAGTTTATTTGCAATAACTAGTGTGATGCCTGATATAGCATGTACTGTACATATATTTTCTTCCTTTTCAGCTCATAGGCAAAAGAGAGAGTAAAAAGATACAATTTTTTTGTAGAGGAAATACATGATTTACCATTACACGTTTAATGATCATGCTATGGATAAAATGTATAATGTGGTTTAAAAATAGTAAAATAATAAAAATAAAGTGATGAATATTTGTAGGGTTACTTTTTTGCCATTTTCTTTAACAATTTCACACGTTAAGATACATGACTAACTTGATTTTTAGAGTGGACTCTGAGAAATGCATCTAGATAATATAATTTGGGGGGATAGGGTTACTATAAAACTTGTAAGTGATGTATGTATCTAGGCAAATGTAGTGTAGGTTTCATGCAGTAATACAATTATTTAATGTTCGTTGTGAATTTATATACATTGTACTGTGTTTTCTTGGCATCCACATTATTGATGGGCATATTAATCCAATAGTTTTATATAAGATGGAACTAATTATCTTTACTTGTTTATATTTCCCACATATAGTAGAAACAACAACCACTGCAAATGTACCAGGTATGTAAGGTTTGTTTGTGCAAATATATTTAGACTACCATCAAATAAGATACTATAGTTTCTTTTTTCCATGCGCTTACACTTATGTTTAATATCATTATCCCTAATTATTTATGTAACTCTCTGTATCTTAAAGTCATCTGTATGCGGTCAATGTAAAGTGCTACATACATGTTTAGAACTATAGGAAAATACATGCCTACAGTAAATACAATATGCAATGGCTTAATCTTGTTGGGGACTACAACACATAGCAAAGTCAATAATACAGTTAGGCCTTAATTAATGGCAGGAGGATAAATAAAAGACTTGATCAGCCTAACCCTAATATGCTAGTCTAGCTCTTACCCTAACCCCATTATGCTAGTCTAACACTTGCCCTAACCCTAATACTGTATGCTAGTCTAACTCTTACCCTAACCCTAATATGCTTGTCTGACACTTACCCTAACCCTAATATGCCAATCTAACACTTACCCTAACCAGCATGATATGAGTCCTAATAATCTGTTAGAAAATCATTGCTGGGTAAATAAGGGAGAGGGAGGAGGTTATAAAGCCGGCTGCCGGGTAAATAGACAGTTTGTTCTGTTTTACCATACAAAGACCAACACATCATTAGTCCTCAGACCTGCCTGCTCCTGTTTTCACGATAAATGTAATTAGTTGATTAAGTTTAAAAAATTGTACTTGTTAGACTAACAGCCCAATGTTTCTTTGCCGTAACTAGTGAGACGGCTGATCGAGAAAGTACTGTACATACACTGTATATTGTCTTCCTGTTCAGTTCATAGGAAAAAGAGAGAGTGAAAGATACAATTTCTTTGTAGAGGGAATACATGATTTACCATTATACGTTTAATGATCATACTATGGGTAAAATGTATAATATGGTTTAAAATTAGTAAAATAATAACAATAAAGTGATGAATATTTGTATGGTTACTTGGTTGTCATTTTCTTTAACAATTTCTCACTTTAAGATACATGACTTACTTGATTTTTAGAGTGGACTCTGAGAAATGCATCTAGGTAATATAATTTGGGGCCTATGAATGTTGCTGTGTTTGTCAATTACTGCAAGTGGGAAGGGGTGAGAAGGGAGTTTTGCCTGTGCAAACACTTACTGTAGAAGTAGGTTTTATGCAGTAATATAATTATTTAATGTTCTATCATAATTTTATACAAATATAACTGGTTTTTTTGGCATCCACATTATTGATGGGCATATTATTGTTATTTAAAACTATAAGGTGTAACTAATAATCTTTATTTCTTTTTATTTCCCACATATAGCAGGAATACCTACCACAGCAAATGTACCCGGTATGTACAGCTGTTTGTGCAAATATTCATATTCCGACTACCATAATATAAGTTACTGTAGTTTCTTTTTGCCATGCGCTCACATGTATGTTTAGTATCATTATCCCTAATTGTAGATGTAACTGCCTGTATCTACATGACTGCAGTAAACAAAATATGAAATGGCGTAATCTCTTTGGGGACTACAACAGATTGAAAAATCAATAATACAGTTCAGTCTTATTTAATGGGCAGGAGGATAAATAAATCCTAAGGGTTTATTAGCCTAACCCTAATATTTCAGTCTAACTCAAACCCTAACACTAATATGCCCATCTACCTCTTACGCCAACCCTAATATGCTAGTCTAACCCTTACCATATCTAACACTATCTGAGTCCTTATAATCCATTAGAAAATCATTGCTGTCTAAATGAGGGAGAGGGAGGAGGTTATAAAGCCGACTGCCGGGTAAATAGACCGTTTGTTCTGTTTCATCATACAAAGTCCAAAATATCATTAGTCCTCAAACCTGTGTGCCCCGGCTTTCTCAATAAATGTAATTAGCTGATTTCAGTTAAAAAAATAAGTAATTGTTAGACTAACAGCCCAATCTTTCTTTGCAGAAACTAATGAGACGCCGAATCAAGCAGGTACTGTACATATATTGTCTTCCTCTTCAGTTCCTATCCAAAAAAGAGAGTGAAAAGATGCAATTTCTTTATAGTGGAAACACCTGATTTACCATTGCACGTTTAACGATCTTACTAGTAGTAAAATAGATAATGTATTTTCAAAATATTAAAGTAATAAAAATGCAGTGTTGAATATTATTACTGTAGGAGTACTTTGTTGTTATTTTTTTAGCGATTCCTCTTTTTAAGATACATTAATTACCTGAATTTAAATGTCCTATGTATGAAAAAACAGATGCTTTCTTGATGATTCTATAGAATTCAATGACAATGTTGGTGCAGTATATAAATGTATAGGGCACCAGAGAGAACAAGCAAGCCTGCTGCACTGCATCTGGATGAATATTATTTCATTTGCTCTTATGCTTCAAATTCATAACCAAATACAAACATCTTAGAATGCTTTTCATAAAATGGAAAACCAGAATTTCCATATAATAATGAGATGATATGATATCAAATGAACAAGGGCTGAAGAACAGATGTCATTGTTAGAGCTGGGTGTGATTTAATAGTGAAATAACATTGTAAACCAACTGAAAATATATATTGCGGGAAATTGTATTTCTTTTGGTGGTGTTTTCTTTGTTTTTGACTTGGATTTCCATTGACTTTTTATTAAGTTTTCCAATTTCTTACATATCGTAGAGGTACATTTGTAAAATGATTCAGTTCCTCTAAGACACTATCCACAGTAAAAATGTTATATTCGTCTGTAAATAACCCAACTGGATTAGCATTCCATTTTCTTTGATTGACAGTACTATGGCCATAGCACACATGCATTCTAATAACCCAGTTTCAACAAAATACATTGGAATTGTACAGGTAACATGTATCCCATATACATATATCAAGAGTCAAGTGAAGTGTTATGTCAAAAGGCATAATAATTTGGAGAGACTAAAACAAAACACAGATAAACTTTGATAAAGGATAGGACACTAGACACATCAATGTTTTCCCTCTGTTACTTAAAGATGATAAACTAAACTCATGCCATATATGCAAGGATGTTATTTTCTATGTCAATTTAATTATACATGTATTTATTTCCATGCTGTTGCAATTGTTGAATAGCATAAATAAATGAAAGTATGATATATAATTGGTGGGTACATGTTGTTGCAGATTGAACAAACAATGTGCTCAATGATTCAGCCCATATCATTGTTTTAATCATTTTTTAATTAATTGAGCTGGGATTTGTTGAGGCTTCCAAATTATTGATGGACATATTATTCTTAAATAAAACTATGATATGAATCTAATCATCTTTAATTTTTGTATTTCCCACATATTTTAGTAAAAACTAACTCAGCATATGTACCAGGTATGTACAGTTTGGTTGTGCAAATATCCATATTTCAGACAACCATAAAATAAGTTTGTTTATCCCTCCCCCTTGTGCTAACAGTTATATTTAATGCCCTTAATCCTACTTGTAGATGTATGTCCCTGTATCTTTAAGGCATCCATATGCTCTCAATATAATGTGTTTTGTGCACGGTTGGCACTAAATGAAAAGAAATAACTACAGTTAATACCATGTAAATTTTTTCAAAATATGCAATGGCTTTACCATTTCACTGCCAGAGAGCACTGCAATGCTTTGCAAAGACAAAAACACAGTCATTCATCATTAATGCAGGTCCAACCAGTACTGGAAATTCTTTAAAGGTTTCATGTTTTGAATTTAAAAAGGACAGGGATGCAGGGCCGCTGACAGGGGGGGACAGCCAGGTCTGCTATCCCAGTGTGTTAGGGGGCACGACTCCTAGCCTGCACATTACCTCTCTGTGGGGGCCCAGAGATGCATCAGGGACATCACAGAGGGGAAATCCCTTCCTCTGAAGAGCCTTTGTAGGTGGGTGGGGCCTTGGTGAGTGGGCAGGGCCTCAAGTAGAGCAGTGTGGGGCTGGGCTGAGTGACAGGCTGAGAAAGGTGAGAGGGACAGGTTAAATCATGGGGATAAAAAGCAGACATAAAAAGGAAGAAGACAGAAAGGAAGAAAAAACACAAAGAGAAAATAAATTACCAGATAGAAATACATACGAAAGAAAAAGGAAAGAAAGAAAGACACGAGAAGGCAGAAAAGAGAGAAAGACACAAAGGGGGGGGGGGGAGGAGTGAAAGACATGAGGGGGATAAAAGAGAGAAAGACATGAGGAGGCAGAGAAGAGAGAAAGACATGAGGGGGAGAAAAGAGAGAAAGACATGGGAGAGAAAAGAGAGAAAGACACAAGGGGAGAAAAAAGAGAAAGACAATAGGGGAGAAAAGAGAAAAAGACATGAGGGAGAGAAAAGAGAAAAAGACGCGAGGGGAGAAAAGAGAGAAAGGCATGAGGGGGAAAGAGTGAAAGACATGAGGGGGATAAAAGAGAGAAAGACATGAGAGGGGCAGAAAACATATATTTACAACAGAGAAAAGAATCCCTAGTATAAGCACTAAACCTCTACTAATAAATAATAATGTCAAAACTTTTTTTATTAATGAATGTAGTATACGGAGAGAAACTCTTAAAAGAAATATGCTAATTTAAAAACCAAGAGAACATGAAGTACCAGACTGGGTCCTAATAAGCGTCCCTGAATGAGGGACAAATCTCTCAATCACATTAATGTATCTATATTATATGAGGTGATACAGTTGTATATACATGAGAGCTATGCTTTACAAGTTGGTTGATATCCTACTCCCAGCGTGTAGATGAATAATAGGTAGTTACACTGACAAATAGGCGCCAGTATAAAAGGGCAGTAATTGAAAAGACAAAATAAATCAAAACAGACTAGACTGTTTAAAGAACTGCGTGATCCAAATGCTATATACTATATATACAATGTACTCCATATCAGGGTATGTGAAAGTAGTGCAATATATAGGCTACCTATATTCTGCCTGATGTTAAGGATAGGGATATTACCGAAACAGAAAATGCTAAATGGGTGTAATATTACAGGCAGTGATTGTTAGTCATTGCCACAAGTACTTTCTAGAGAGTTGAAACATACCCTCCTGTTTCTGTCGCCTTATCAGTGCTGCTGAAGCCCGATAAAGATCTTATACTGTTGTAGATATGTTACGATCCAGGTTTAGGGTATTTTAACAATCTTAGGGCAATATCTGAGCTCAAAATAGTGGCTGCCTCAGAAGGTCCACATCACGGTTAGACTAGCTACAGTATTCAGCCGCGTCTATCACTCAAAGATGCCGGTACTTCCCGAAACCTAATGTTATGATCGCGTCTATGACGTCCAGATCACTGTGTCATCTCTACCCAGAAAAGAGAGAAAGACATGAGGGGGCAGCAAAGAGAGAAAGACATGGGGAGAAAAGAGAAAGATAATGAGGGAGAAAAGAGAGATAGACATGAGGGGGCAGCAAAGAGAGAAAGACAATGGGGGAGAAAAGAGAGAAAGACCTTAGGGGGAGAAGAGAGAGAAAGACACGAGGGGGCAGAAAAGAGAAAAAGACATGAGAGGGAGAAGAGAGAAAGACATGCAGGGGCAGAAAGGAGAGAAAGACACGAGGGGGGCAGAAAATAGAGATTGACAATGGGAGAGAAAAGAGAGAAAGACATGAGGGGGAGAAGAGAGAGAAAGACATGAGGGGCAGAAAAGAGAGAAAGACATGAGGGGGAGAAAAGAGAGAAAAACATGAAGGGGCAGGAAAGAGAGAAAGACATGAGGGGGAGAAAAGAGAGAAAAACATGAAGGGGCAGGAAAGAGAGAAAGACGAGGGTGAGAAAAGAGAGAAATACATGAGGAGATAAAAGGGAGAAAGACATGAGGGGAGAAAAGAGAAAGACATGAGGGGAGAAAAGAGAGAAAGACATGAGGGGGAGAAAAGAGAAAGACATGAGGGGGAGAAAAGAGAGAAAAACATGAAGGGGCAGGAAAGAGAGAAAGACGAGGGTGAGAAAAGAGAGAAATACATGAGGAGATAAAAGGGAGAAAGACATGAGGGGAGAAAAGAGAAAGACATGAGGGGGAGAAAAGAGAGAAAGACATGAGGGGGAGAAAAGAGAAAAATATGAGGGGAAAGAGTGAGAAAAAGATGCTGGGAAAACATACATCAGATTGTTAGGGAGAGGATGACATAAGGTAAAATACATGGAGGAATAAATAAAGAAAAAACACACACAGAGTGGCCAAGAGAGGTCACTAAAAGTCCCTCATAATTGCACTCATTCCTTAGTCTAATGTAAGTCCAAAAGTGCCAGTTAATTAACTGGTACCAATAATATAATCATTATGTGTAGACCAACAGGAAAAATAACCACTAAAACTAATCTATAGCTAGACAGACAATTCTGACAACTTTAATACAAATTAAAACAAGACGAAATGCATAAAATTACAGCTAATATACAAAAACTAAACCTAAACCTAAAAAGGTCCCCCTAATGGGCGAACAAAGAGCAGTAGGATGATGATAGGGGTTAATAAGACCTATATTGATATCCCCATGAGATGTATATATATGGAGAGAGGTCCAAAATATGTTAACTCGGCAAGTTTGTAATGCGTCTGATGTCATTGGTAAACGAGTGTATTACTTAGGGCAAGTATGCAGAGATAATACAATATAAGTGAATACAAGCAGGAAGAATACAACCTGGTGATTGTTGCTGCAGAAACGGCAATATGGTTGATGCCCAGTGTGTATAGCTGTGCGTACAGCATTCCTAGAGTTCTCCCAGTGGTGGGAGCTGCAAGCACGCTCCGTCGCCGCCCACGTGACCGTCAACGTAATGACGTCACTATAGTGCTACACTCGTTTACCAATGACATCAGACGCATTACAAACTTGCCGGGTTCTACTCATAGTAGTTACCATGATTACAGTATCGAGTGATTCAGCTGTGTTTTAGCAGTGCTATCTATTCAGTGTGTTCAGTTTTCCTTAATGTGGGATTTCCCCATAATTTATAGTGACTATTTTGCATATAGGTAAGGTGAGGCTATTTAGCCGGGTTAACATATTTTGAACCTCTCTCCATATATATATGTCATGGGGATATCAATATAGGTCTTATTAACCCCTATCATCACCCTACTGCTCCGTGTTCGCCCATTAGGGACCTTTTTAGGTTTAGGTTTAGTTTTTGTATATTAGCTGTAATTTTATGCATTTCGTCTTGTTTTAATTTGTATTAAAGTTGTCATAATTGTCTGTCTAGCTATAGATTAGTTTTATTGGTTATTTTTCCTGTTGGTCTACACATAATGATTATATTATTGGTACCAGTTAATTAACTGGCACTTTTGGACTTACATTAGACTAAGCAATGAGTGCAATTATGAGGGACTTTTAGTGACCTCTCTTGGCCACTTTGTGTGTGTTTTTGCGTAATTAGTTTCCCTTTGCACCGTCTTTATCCTCTTAGAGTGAGGTGAGCAAGGTGTTTCTTTGCGTTCTATTGGAATAAATAAAGAGAATGGCATGTGTGAGAAAAGAAAAGTGGGAGGAAAAAAGAAAGAATGAGATAAACATTGTTAGTGAGAAAGACATGCTGGACGGGGAGAGAGACATGCTGTGGGGGGGAGAGGAGAGAGACATGCTTGGAGAGGGGAGAGACATGCTGTGGGGGGGGGGGGGGGGGGAGAGGAAAGAAAGACATGTGGGGGAAAGAAGAGAAATACATTAGAGGAGGTAGAACGGAGACACAGAAAGGGAAAATATGAAATGACAAAAAGGGTGTTAGAGAGGGGAGAAGAAAGAGACATGAAGGGGCAAAGTAGACCAAATGTGATTTGCAGTGGTCCCGTTCTTTAAGTTTGTCCTGGGCCCCCAAAATTGTGTTAGCAGCCCTGCAGGAAAGTAATTAAAGGAAACAACTTTCACAATGAGCCCTACTATAGATCTATTAAAAACATGAAGGTGTAATGCCACATTCATCAATATAGTCATGTGACTTTCTGTTTTGGTAGAGGCTATTTGCCAGGCTGGGTAAATAGGACACTTGTTCAGATTTATGTAACTGATAGCAGAATAAATAAATGACTTGTTCAGCCTAACCCTTACACCAACCACAAACCCAAGCCTAAAATGTCCTTCTAAACTTACCCCAACCCTAACCGTAATATGCCAGTCTAACCCTTTTTCCAACTCTAATATTTCAGTCTAACCCAGTCCTCAACCCTAACCCTGCCAGACTAACCCATACCCCATCCCTAACCAGCACTCTGCGTTTTGATAATCTGGGCGAAAATATTTGCTGGCTGAATAAGGAAGAGGATGTTATAGAGTTTCCTGGTGATATTAGATACTTTGTTCTGTGTTACACAGAGTATTTCTCAAACCACTCCCATAGCTAGACCCCAAATTCTACTCATACTGTATGCAAACTATGTGACTTCACCTATGTGCAAGTGTATTGGGAATGTCTAAAAACTGGTGTGGCTGGTGATCTCCTAGTGGTTTAAAAACCACTGCTCTAAATTTATATTGAAGGTGTAGAGTAAGTCATGGAAGAAATCTAGAATAATTCAATAAAACAATTCTGTTTCTTTTTTTATAAAATATTTTCTCATTTGCAGTAGCAGAGTCATTCCGATACAAATGTGTAACTACTCTGTGTCAAGATTTTCTATTGATACTCTGCTTATGCAGGAATGGGTTGATGCTAGAAATATTACAATCTGTTTGAACTTCAGTGCACAGTATTATTACTGTGTGCTACGTATGCATGTAAAAGTAGTTTATATCTAATCCCATGTATTAAACTCGCTTTACAGAAAATGTAACAGCCGACGCATTAGTAGTAACATGTGAGTATTTTTGTACTTTAAAATTGTTTAACTTTGCTCATTTTCTGGAATCACTGAAAACAATTTGGATGTATTCAAAAGTATTAGAGAAAAGTAGACAGACCACCACATTGTTTATATGAATAAAATAATATGATATCAAATAAACAAGAGCTGTAGAACAGATCTCATTCATAGCTCTGAATGTATTTTAGGAGCGGAAATAACCTTGTAAATAAATTGTGGCAGAACTGAGGGAAAAAAATAGGGGGAAATGTACGTTTTAACAAGTTTCTTTGTTTTGAGTTTTCATTTTCATGAACGTTTTATTCAGATGTCCAAATTCTTATATATTGTAGAGATAGATCGGTAAAATGTTTTTTTTCACATGCTGTTGCATTTGTTCAACAAGATAAATACATAGAAGCATTACATATAATTAATTGGTGGGTCAATGTTGCAGTAGGTGGAACATACTGTAGAATATACTAAATGATTCAGCCCATATTGCTGTTTTAATCATTTATAGCTCCCTTAGGTTATTGTAAATTCAGTGATCAACTGTTCCATTTAGTTTTTTATCACCCAACTGCATGTACTGTAACATAATTACTCAGAAATGTTAATTAACAACAAAAATGTAATATTTTCAGCTGTACAGTGATCTTTTTGACTACTTAAGTTCCATTGGAAATCAATTACAAATTGCATTTCTTGAGGGACTCTGAATGTTGATGTGCTTGTTAATCAAATGGGGAACAGGGGAAGTGGTTTTGTTGGTGCAAGCTCTGACTGTAGAAGCAGGTTTATATGCAGTAATACAAACATTTAATGTCCTGTGGTGAGTGTATACAAATTGAGCTGTGATTTGTTTGGACATCCATACAATGGGCATATTGTGCTTCAATAAAACTTTAACATGAATCTAATTATCTTTACTTGTTTGTATTCCCCAAATATATTAGTAACAACTACATCAGCATATGTATCAGGTATGTACAGTTTGTTTGTTCAAATATTCATATTTCAGACCACCATAAAATTAGTT
The DNA here is from genome assembly GCF_040206685.1 of Ascaphus truei. Lineage (NCBI taxonomy): Eukaryota > Metazoa > Chordata > Amphibia > Anura > Ascaphidae > Ascaphus > Ascaphus truei. The sequence goes on along the minus strand of NC_134487.1, from coordinate 42,177,925 downwards.
AGGTTAATCCTTACCCCAACCTTAACCCTAATATGTCAGTCTAACCCTTGCACCAACCCTAATTCTAATATGCCAGTCTGACCCTTACCCCAACTCTAATATTCCAGCCTAACCCTAACCCTAATATGCTAGTATAACCATTACCCCAACGCTAATATTGCAGCCTAAATCTTACCCCAACCCTAGCCCTAATATGCTAGTCTAACACTTACCCCAACCCAAACTAGCACCCTCTATGTCTTGATAATCTGGGATAAAATAATTGTTGGCTGAATAAAGGGGAGAATGTTACAGAGTTGCCTGGTAAATAGATACTTTGTTCTATTTTACACAGTAGTTCTCAAACTCTCAAACTCAGGGCCCATAGCCAGACCCATCATTCCATTCATATGCAAACTACGTGACTTCACCTATGTGCAAGTGTATTGGCGGTTTCTAAAACCTGGTGTGAGTAGTGGTTTCTGAGGAGTGGTATATTTAAAATGCTGTTATGTTCATATTTCCAAAATCCTAGAATCCAAAATCAATGTCAATGGCACATTTTGGTTTATTTAGACTAAACCCATACACCCTTGAAGAAATGTAACACCCTCCTCTCGTGATCTTTGGGATAAGATAAACCATTCACTCCTTTTGTCACAGCATTCAAGTTTTGATAGCAAAGCAACTATTCTATTAGGCAATGGAAGAATCCAGATGCAGCAAGCCCATAATAATTGGTCAAACAACCTATAGGTGCTTTTCTATAGTGTCATGCTCTATACAGCCAATAAAATGTATATTCACAAGTTTTTTTTATTAGTTTGCATCATAAATCCAATACACATAATTTCACATTTCAAGCAACATATTTTTTTTATTACATTTGTAGCAGCAAATGGGGCATCAATGCAATATTTGAGCAAAATCCCATTATGCTCCATTTCTTTGGGGCCTATGTACGGAGATTTCCTTTTTAAAACTTTTTGTGTATCAAATTTCAGTGCTAAAAAGTATTAGAAACCTTCATAAAATGTGCATTATAGGGCTTCATACAGATGGTGCATAAAATATGATTTTAAATTATTTGTGACATATTGTGTCATGTTGCATACCTGAATAATACAATTTAAATTAAAACAGAATTATGTGTATTTGTTTCATTTATAACTAGTATTAGTAAATATAAGTCACTAATGTATTATTATTTATAATAGCCATACATTTATTTACTTATATAACAATATATTAGTGCTGCTTCAAATACATTTTTGAGTTGTTACATAGAAACTAAATTCTGAGCTAACAATATAAACAGACTTTTAGTGGTTTACATTTGGTGGATAATTGTGGCACACAGAAACATTCTATTTTAGTACATACCATTACCATCCAGTCACCTGGCATAATCTATTTCTGTGTGTCCCAAAAAAAATTTAAATTAATTTTTAACCTCGATTGAGGAAATTCAGGTTAATACATAGGTGCACACAATTACAATTTAAATATGTAGATTAACGTGCAAATATTTTACATCAATAAGGCAGTTTGTGACTCCTATACATAGGCCCCTCTGTGTCAATGTATAAAAATACGTTGCTCAGATATTGTCCTGTATCAACTTTTTAGGAGGCATTTGGGAGTGATTATCAGACACACATAAACACACATGCACTCATATATGAGCCGAGAATATAGCATTTCTTCTATAGTGACAAGAGATTTATGCTGTGATGTGCTTGGCGAAGTATTGTCTAATTCTATGGATTGGTTAGTGTAGAACAGAGGTTCTCAACTCCAGTCCTCAAGGACCACTAACAGTGCAGGTATTAAGAATACCTCTGCTTTAGCACAAGTGGTTCAGTCAAAATGATTGGACCACCTGTGGTAATGAGAGGATAGTTTTAAAACCTGCACTGCTAGTGGTTCTTGAGGACTGGAGCTGGGAACCTGTGGAGTAGAGCAATATTGAGAGATCTGAAAGATAGGGAAGGGCGGTATGACCAAGATGCCAAGCCCCTCACTATGCTCCTAGGGTTAGGGGATTAAAAAGGCCCCCGCCACCAATGTTGTGGATACTTGGGTGGGTATCTCCTCAACCCCTAACCCCCCTCCTTTTTACCATCGTCTTACTGTATAGGGATCTCGGTGGTGGAAAGCAGAGCAAGGATCAGGGGCCAGGAGCAGGGAGGAGGGGGTGAAGAGGTTAATTCATTGAACTAGTGGTCAGGAATTACCACTGGAAAGGGGCAGGGTGGTCTGACAGCAGCTGAATGGGGAGGAAGTAAGGAGTATCTGGGAGTGGGTGTCATGCGCTTCTCTAGGGAAGAAAATCTCCCGCCCTTCCATGTTTATATGTATAGTTATATGGTGTATGACAGTTACGGCATGGGTATGTTTGTACTGTCAATTTGATGTTGGGGGCATGTTGGGTTATTTGTGGGTGTTATTGTCACAGCTGTGGTAAGGTTGCGTGATTTTGGGGGGGATACATCCGTGCCAGAGTTGGGGGTTGATATTTGAGGCCTGCGTGGGTCAGTTGGTGAGAGGGAGCTGTGTCTGCTGGGTGGTGTGTAGAGGGAACTGCGTTGCACTGAAACCAGTATCACAAATGTCTCGAATTATTTGTCTTACAGATAAAATAACTGAGGCACCCAAAATAACAGGTGAATACATTTGTGTAATGTCAAGAAATGGTTTATATATTTAACTTTGATCAGTTCTTTATTCAGTTTCTTTTCACCCAACCATAGTAGGTTAATAATTACTCAAAAGCAAAAAAGACGTAATAATTACTCAGCAATTGTAATTAGCAAATAAAAAAATAGATATTTATGCCCCACTATTTAAAAATATCCCATAAAATAGTACAATTTTGCCACCAATAATCTGTATGATTAGCTGTTATTTTTTAAATCCTGTATGTTTATTGTGTGGCCACACTATAGCAGATTGTAACTCATAACCTCCCACTTAAAACCAGGAAGTGAGACGGGCAGGCTATTCCTATAAGAAGCTTTGCACTGCTAAAAATGTACATTTTTATAAGAACGTGAAAGTTCATGTAATGACTTTCTCTCCAGAATTGGATGCAACAGTTCCTCCAGAAGAGCGTGGGTCTTCCGGTAAATATATATGTCATTGATATGCATAAATGAAACTTAGAAAAAGTGGTGTGTATGCGTTTATATCAACCTATTTACTTTTTAGGGAATAATTCATTGTGTGTTCTATTCTAGGTGAATGCAGCACATGGGGAAAAGGAGCCTATAAAGATTTTAATGGTCAACTGTTCTACATAAAATCCAAGAGCACAATGTCCTTCTCACGTCACTGTGTTGAAAATGGTGCTGAGTTTAACATAGAGTTGAATCGCGATAAAGATGGACATATTAAAAGAGTAATGATCAAAATAGATGGCAACGAAGTCGAAATCAGTGGTTCTGACATTATTGTTAACAATAAAAAGTAAGAACAAAAAATGCTATTCATTCACAACAATGACCATTCTGTAAATGCAATAAGTGCTCCTGTGAATTATATTGTTTATTGTTTGGTGGTCTTCTTTCTCTAGCTAGATTAGATATATTTCTCTAGACAAATATATATCTCTATTGGGAAATACCTCCCACAAAAAGTGAACATTTATTTCTGAATATTCGACGGTTCATCCCCCTCACGGGCCTTTGACGAGAACAATTTAAAAAAAAGACGAAACATAACAATACAGTGGAATGCTAGCTGCACTGTGATTCATAGGCCTACTCCTGTGTTTATCTTTTTTCTTTTCTATGATGCTCTATAAGTGCTTGTTTGCATGTCATTACCCAGAATCCTTGACTGCTGTGGAAGAAGCACTGTCAAAATTTTTTAACATGCTCACAAGTGTTCTTTATAACTGCTGTATGATGGAGAGTCTTTGTAAAAAAAAAAAAAAAATGATTCACCATAACTTATTTATGTAGCAGGATATCCTCTCCATAGGAAAGTAATCAGCGGGCACTGCACTGCAGTGCCCGCTGATTACTTTCCTATGGAGAGGATATCCTGCTACTTTATTGCTCACAAGCCTGGAGCACGCCAACTGGAACAGACCAATGAAAGAACTGAGTAAGTTTATTTCTTATTCTTAAGCACCCCAGGGGAACAGCCACTTTTAGTGCACTATTTATACATTTGAGGGGTCCCTAGCAGGTTACTTAACCTACTGGGTCAACCCTCTGTATGTTGCCAGGCTGCTCCCATACTAGGGGGGAGTCAGTAGACTCATTTGCTGTTCATCATATGTGTTAACCCCTTATGGTCTGTTATCATGTTGCTGATTTAAATGGACTTCATATACCTGGAGTGAATCTCTGCAGCACAAGGAAATTTGAAGGGGGTCTACCCTTTCATGAGTGTTTCTGTCATAACTTATTTATGTACCTGGTTTGTAGCCCTGGCCAGTTTCATAAAGCACGGCCAACAACCATCCTCACAATAATGAGACCAAAAAAGTTTTTATCTGTTAGGTGGTTACCCCCCAGGCTTTGCTGTTAAAGCTGTGTAAAGCAGTAGGCTTACTCTTAAACTAAAGGGATCCTTGTCAAAGTGGCTAAGAAGCAAACAGTGATGCAAAATTAGTGCTTAATTGCATATCATTACACAGAATTCCTAGCTGCAGTAGAGGCACTACAGTATATCCTTTGTGCTTATAAGGTAGGGTAGGGTTGAAACATGGGAATGTGCTCACGTGTTTTTATCACTACTTTCCTTTTATGCACATATATTAGCTATGAAATTGTCTAATTTTTATTCTAGGGTTGAGTTAAGGTCAGATCTCTGTTGCCTAATTATTCAGCCAGCAAGCCTTTCTGCAGAATGTTTTTTTACATCACTGAAGGGGTTTAGACAATTATTAAAATGTATTATTACATGTAGAAAGTTCTGTGAAGCATCTCATTTAAGCAATTAGATATACAGTGCTACCAGTACCATACTAATGCATTACAAATAAGCCATCAAAGAATGTAAGAATAGTGACTTCTATGAGTTCTGTAGGTCAAGGCAAAGCCTGCTAAACAAAAAAGGTACATACTGTACTTTAGTTAATGTCTGTTTGTTTCATCTGTATTACCCTGTGTAACAACATTTTTCACCTAAATGCAGGGTTGATGTGCCATATATGAACAAGATATTAAGTATTCAAACATGTGGAATGTTTATACATGTCCACAGCCGTCGAGATATTATGACATTGTCATGGAATAAGAATGATTTATTCAGTGTAAGTATTTGCTTGTGCATTATTTGATGTTAGATACTGTATATTCTGTTATGTATGTATCTTACTGTATGAAAAGAAATATATATATTTGTACATTTCCCAGGCGGGATCGCTGCTTTAATTTTGGAATTAGTAATTTTGGGAGCTTAGACATGATTGTTTCTATGGTGAAGTTGGTTTTCAAATACATTAAATAAATGGGCAAAACAAGAAATATACAGTATTTTAATAACTCAATTCTCCCTTTCTTAAAATGTGTGTGGATTTTTTTAATGTGTTTTAGGTGAATCTTAGGAAGAAATATCTAACATGCGGTCTTTGTGGAGGCTCTCAAGAAAACCCAGGTAAAAATGTATATTGTGATAAGCCTTGTTCTAACATAGAGACAGCAAAAATTCTCATTTTTGAAGTCATATATCAGAAACATTTCCTTTTTTCGCTACCTATATTATATTCTCTGCAGACGGGGAATGTTTGGCAGTAATGTATTATAGACATGAATATCCTAGTAAAGAATGATTGTGGCAAATGGGAGGAGAATCGGCAAGCTTGATTAAAGAGTCAGAAGTTCTGACTTGAATTCTGCAATACTAGGAAATGTTTCTAATCTCAGTGAAAATCATTGTTGGGTTTGTCGTCTCTTGAGATTATTACTGAAATTAACACTTTCTATATGAACCTATAGTACATATACTAATGGACATTAACTGTTTGTTGTTTTGAAAAAGCTGAACATGTTAGTTCCTGTTATCCATGGTAAAGTATTAAAGAACACATGGGGGGAATTATTCTGTCTATATTTACTAAACAGTGATTTTGGTTTGCATGTTTGGTTTTGAGTGGTGAGAAGCCAGTGCAATTTAGTATATGTTTAGATTAGAGAAAGAGCGTAATTTTCATATGCATAAGTACTGTAGATACTGTATACAGCCTTAATCAGCAAACATTCATCACCAAACAGGAAGGCTGGATATCATGACACTGAAGAGCTAAACCCTCTGGCACCATGAGGTTGATATCCAATGACAATATTGTCAGTCTAATAGAAAATTATACAAAACGCTGTTCTTTATTAATAATAATTATAATAATAATAACTTTATTTATATAGCACTTTTCTCCCAATGGGCTCAAAGCACTTTACAGTTACAAAAAGAAAAGAAAAAAAGAAGAAAACATTTCAGGTTGTAAAATAGACCAAACACAAGGAAAGATACAATACACGATTGTACTGTAGCTATTAAATGCCGTACAGCTTGTGGTTCATTAATTAAATGCCTGGGTAGAATACATAGGTCTTGAGCCTGTTTTTATAGATTTCCATAGAGGGGGGCTCTCGAACTGTGCGTGGTAGACTGTTCCAAAGAGTGGGAGCAGCGTGCCTCAAGGCTTGGGCCCCAAAGGAAATCAAGTTCTGGGAACTGTTTTTAGTCCTTCATCTGCAGATGGATGTGAGCGAATGGGAGTGTAGTAAGCTAGAAGCTCTTTCAGATAGCTGGGACCTTAGTCATGTACTGTACAGTAATGCTTTGAATATCAACAAGCCTTTTTTGCCTTTTTAACTCTAATGTAAAAAGCAGGGCTACTTTGAAAACAGGCAAATGAGATATTTTAAGTTAACTCTAATACATTTTGTAAACAAAAAAAGAAAGGCTTTAAGAAAGCTTCAGTTTGATTAGGAAGTGTATACTTAAAGGTATAAAGGAACTAGCATTCAGAGACTTGGGACGGTAGTCTGACAGATTGCTGAATAAAGATCACTGTGTTTTTGTTTTTTAAATAACTTTATTTAAACATTTGCAGCATAGAGAAGCAAGCAAAAAAAAAATATTTCTTGCCTAAACATAGTTTTACAAAAATGTCAGGGTGCCAATTTTGAAAATGCAGCATATAAGCAGTTTCCTAGTAATTACTGTCAGGTAGATATTTTTTTTTAAATAAATGTATAGCATCAAAAGTTGTAGGAGATTGCATGAATTCATTTAAAAAATAATTATGTTTGCTTTAAAGTGCTAAACCAATACCCTTCACACAACATACTATACATTAAAAAGAGTAGGTTTTAAAGATTTCCATTGTTTTACCTACCATCTAAAGAGAGGGTGTCAATAACAAGAGGTTCTCAGAGAGTCTCCTGTTAGTAATCATGGCAGGAATTGTGTTATATTGGTATCAGTACAGATCATGAGGTCTCCCAGTCCAGTATTTTTGAGGTATTTTCCAAATAATTATGAGAAACATGGTGAGTGGGGAGTTTAGACAATAGAAATAATAATCCTTTTTTTCTTACATACATACTGTATGATTGCTACAACGGTAAAGATCGTAGAATCGTGGTTTGCTGCCCTCTCACGTGGTAACCCCTGTGTTATGGGGATAATTGGACAATTCTCTATTCCTATATAATATTGAAAACTAGTAGCTAAACCACTATGCTGAGCAATGCATACTCCTTATATGGTGGAATACGTTATAGATATTTAAGATATATTTTTCAAAAAGGTGACAACACTATTGATTAAATTATGGTATATCAAATACTGCCGTGCATAGGGCATTTTCCCATTTGTGTTTTCTCTAACTGTATATTAATAGCTATTATATTAACATTAAAATGTTTGCCTTTCAGGTGAAGACAAATTAGAATTCTTTGACAGGAACATCATTGAAAGAGATGGTGAATCTGAAGTTGTTGCAGGTGTCCCCAGCGAAATTGCAGTAAATGTAAAAAAAACATTCTCATATTTACTACTTGAATGAGTTAATGATTTAAGTAACATTAGGTTTCTAAAATGAGAGTTGCTCAGAATGTCCAAAAGATTGTGTTTGTGTTTCTAACTATTAATTTGTTTAGAAATTAACATATGTTATAATCTCATTATGCTGGTACAGTTTAAGGACCACAATGTTTAATGAAATATATATCTGGCTGAAACAATGCCATTTTTTTTAATAGCTCAGTCAATTTTTTTTTTACCAGATTAACTTTTGAACTTCTTCAGCCCTGGTGTGGCACATTGCATTTCACTTGCGCATAACAGGATACATGTTATTACAGAAACTAATTTTAACACATGAAAACAAAGGAATTTTGAATGTTATTTATCAGCCAAAAATACAAATCTAATACATTCTACCCAATGTAAATTATTGGAAAATATGTTAACAAAACCCCCACCTTTTTGTCTCTCTTACTTCTTTTCATACCCTGTGGAGTTACAATGGGTTAGGGACAGCTTATTAGTAGTACAAAGGAACGCAAGGTTTCCCTTATACAGTAATGTCCTAAGTAGACATATAGATAAAGTGTTACCTATTGCTGTGAATGGAATGTTGTTAAACATAAGACGGCATTCTTTTATCATATGAATTTATGAACCGATTCCTTTATTTGCTAGAATTTAGCTATGCTAAAAAATGTTAGGCTGTTTCATACTTTATTTTGACAAGCAGACAATGGAACCGTATAAGTCAATGGAAACTCATACCTAAAACAGTGATGTTACCTAAAACAGTCAGGAGTGGATGTTATCTGCTCTGAAGTAACACTGTTTCCACCAAACTAATTATTTGCAAAAACAAGAACAGATTTATTAGAATTGGATTAATGAATTCTAATTATTGTAGGACATTATGCAAATCTTTGTGGTGCACCTATCCAGAACCTAAAATATGGGTTTTGTTGAGTGGAAAGGGAGAAGAGAAAAACGCTGGGGAATAACTTTTCTTTTTTAAATTATGCCTAACTCTGATGTGACACATGTCCAGACACTGTAAAACCCTTATCCCAGGGTCTGGATGCGAGTAATGCCAAGTTTAGTGCAAGCTTACTGTAAGTAATGTAACTTTAAGTCCCTGCGTTAACTTTAACAGACTTTAGTGAAAAGGAGATAATATGATAATGCATACGATTTGCATCTCATTACCACTAACGACCATTATAGTCAATGCTATGCTCTTTAGTGGACAACACATTATGTTATTATCCTTAGTGGATACATTGTTACTATTAACATGACTTCAGTATCCTAGTGCATTTAAGCCGCAGAATCTTAAGAGTAAACCATAAAACAGAGATGACAAAATTATGGTTATATACATTACCCTTCAGGATTCTTTACCCTTTTTTTAGGCATACCGGAAACTTTATGTGGGGTACAAACCCATGGAGGGAGTGATTTGTTAGTAACTAATTCCCCCTCCCCCCAACAAAAGTAAAATCCCCCAAAACATCAATTTAATGAAATAGTAATTTGTTCACGGCAACTCCATTGTTAGAGTACAGGCTGTTAATATACACAATAGGTAAGATCTTTTTTAATTAATCATTTTAATCATACATCACTGTATGTCATTTTAGTATTGCAGCCATTTCTTTTCGCTCTACTTTTCTTCATGTGAATACGGGAGTTCTCCACCAAAGGATTTCATTGAGATATGTGCGCAAGAATACACCGACTGTAACGAAAAAGACAAAAGAATGTGCACATGTTCAACATTTACTGAATTAGCCCGGATCTGTGGAACTGCAGGATGTTCAGATTCATGGAAAGGATGGAGAGATGACTCATCTAGTGTGTGTGGTATGTTTATTTATGGCTTATAATGCACCATTTAAAAATAAACAAAAAAACATGCACATGTATATAAACGGAAATATAATTTTATGAAGTACTTTAGAAGTAGGGGATTGTATGTGATGCAGGTTTTGTTTTACTATAAACCTGATCAGTGTGGACAATTTTGTATATTTATGCAGTGCATGGAAAGATGCTTTGATATCTACATGATATACATAGTCACCAATTACAGTTTAAAGTAATATTGCTGAGAACATTTCTTTGAGTGTTGGTGGCTTTGATGGAATTAGGAACACCTTTGCAGAGTTGAAGGAACTTTAAGAAAATTAAGAATGACCAGAATGTATTTTTCACCGCGCTTCACTGCTGGCCCCTCTAGTTAAAGAAACATTTAAAAAATATATGAAACCATTTATATTTTGTAGTTAAACCCTGTCCCATATTATATATACAATTTGTTTTCGTGATAACTGAGGTCTCTTTTTGGTATCTTTCTAGGTGTACCTGAATGTCCAGAAACACAAATCTATGATGAATGTGCTTTAATTTCTCTACCAACATGCTCTAATCCAACTCCCTTCCAAGAAAAAGGCGTTATTGGGGGTTGTACTTGCCCTGCAGGTAAGTGTGTATGTAAAATGCTAAGAATTGCTAAATATGCCTACTTCCATTTCTGTTCTATGTTTATAGTTACCATTTAAGGCCAACGTAAAACAGCAGTTAGACTAGTTAATGACCGCTGTTAGAGATGCAATCTTGCAAATGCTGATTTAACCCATATTCTCAGATCATTCCATTAAATACCTTGCTAGAATACTGGCCCATATGCACTAAAAAGTGCTACACTTTAGCATGCATTAACTCCCTTTCAAGTTAATAGTAGTTGAGACGGGCTAAAGCTTTGTACCCTTTAATGCATATGGGCCACTATATGTATTATGTAGCTATTTTGAGATATTTCATTATTATTATTATTATTATTATTATCTTTTATTTGCATGGTGCCAATATTTTCCCCAGAGCAGTACAATAAAAAAAATTCACAAAAGAGTACATATATGTCAACACAAACTGAGACAAAAGAAAGGAGGTGCTTGCCCTAAGGAGCTTACAATCTAGAAGGAGGGAAGTTGAGACATAAGTAACAGTGTGTGAGCTTCTTAGCAAGGGTTTGGCTATGAACATCAGGACTCTGAGTAGGAAAGTGTTGGAGAGGCCTCCTTGAAAAAGTATGTTTTAAGGAACTTTGAAATTAATGTATGTATGGTCTGATTGTGAATGGTAGAGAATTCCAGAGCTGGGGGTGCAACACAGGAAACGTCTTGAAGGCAGGAGTGAGAGGAAGTATTAAGGGAGATGGAGAGACGTAGATCAAGGCCACAGCATAGACTGTGTGTGGGAATGTATTTGGAGATTAGGTCAGGGATGTAGAGAGGAGCAGTGTTATGTATAGCTTTGTATGTAAGCACAAGTGAGGGTATGAGCAAGAGTTTTGATAGATTGTTCTGAGAGGAAGGGACGTATTTTAGCAAGAAATACTCCCCCCCCCCTCATCTCCCCATTCATTCGCACCATCTTCCCCCATTCTCTTCCACTCACAAGTCCCTACCTGTGGAGCGAGGTTCCCCATCCTAGCGGCAGACAACGGAAGTTGTTACTTACTTCCGGGTAGGACTGCTGTGACCCTCCTCTCCTCTTGCCACCGCAACCATAGTGCTGCATCCTCCGCTGCATTCCTCCTCCGACCACCTGACCTGCACCCACTAAACTTCTGTGCCCGGGGCAGCTGACCCGCTTGCCCCTCCCCCCTAGTTCCGCCTCTGCTTATAACATTCATAGTATAGAAGAAGGGTGATATAAATAAAGAAGGGGAATATGAATAAAGTTAATTTGCAGATTTTATGCAGAGAGAAGTTATATTAACAAAGTTCATAAAAAATAGATTTTTTTTCTAAATTATGTTAATTAGTTATTTCAGTTTTCTTATCTTGTGAGTATAATGTATTGGCACATATTGAAAATGGCCCAATGTTACGGTTTTTTCAATTTATTAGGTCTTGTGGTTGATGACTTGGGAGGAAGCAAGGCATGTATGGCCAAGCCTAAATGCCCATGTGCATATGGTGGAAAAACCTATCAATCAGGAGAAAAGCGTCAGAGTACTTGCAAATCCGAGTGGTAAATATTCACAGTGCATGTATTGCTTTGTAATAAGTGAATTCTGGCTGAGATAAGAAATTATTCAATGTCAATTCACTGCTAGTTCCTCCAACACTAAAGGGATCATACATATGTTGATAACTGAGTCCACGATATACAGGTAGACATGATTTTCTGGTTTTGTATATTATTCAGATTTATTCTGCCCTTTTAAAACTTAATCTAAACTCTGAGAGATCAAATCGGCCCATGGCATACAGTGCACTGGTAATGAACAAATTAGATTGAAGCTGCGTAGTATTTTGTTTTGTTACTTTTTGATATGGGTTACATACTGTAAATTAATTTAAAATGCCTTTTGTATAACTGCAAATACCATTTACAATATTTCAAAATGTTTTGCAACTTACTGTATCTAACACAAGTGATTGTATTTGAATATTTTGCCAGCATTTGTGCAGGTGGAACATGGTCTTGTTCTGAAGGTGCATGTCCTGGAACATGTAAAGTGGAAGAGGGATTACATATAACAACGTATGATGGCAAAACATACAACTTAAATGGAGACTGCAATTACGTGTTATCTTATGTATGTACAATGTTTTATCACTGGACAATATAATATAAGTATTCCTGTATAAAATGTATAGCAAAAATATATATATATATAAATGTATTCATTTGCCATGCTCAATGGCTCTCCTTTTTGACATTTATATTCATATATTTTTGTGCGGGCTCAGGGGTTCTGTGTGTTGTATATAAATGTAAAGCTGCAATCCAGATTGGTTCAGTTTAGTTTTTTACTGAAATTGGTTGCGTCTTTATAATACATGAACATAGTGACTCATCGATCACCTAATAGTAATAGGTAAAAAACTTGATGCATAGGGAAAATTTGACTATCTGACACTTGAACAAGCGACCACCGGGGGTCACTATAAGCCTACAAATTGCACTCTAAAGTTGCAACATCCAGTTATAGACGTAGTTAATGGATGGATATTGTATAATTAATAGGACCATTAGGGGATCCAGAAGACCCCTTACAACAGACTCATAAATAGTATTTAAAATAAAAAAATCATACAATTTTATTAAATCAATAATAAACAAAACAACAAATATAGGGAACATGTAGACAAAGAATATTCAAATCCCCAACGGGAGAGACGGCTGAATATAGGGTGAGCTGTGTGTAAATACAGCCTATGCTCACAAGGAAAGGTATCCTGTGTGTATATACGGTATAAAGCAGTGTTTCCCAACTCCAGTCCTCAGGGAACCCCAACAGGTCAGGTCTTAAGGATATCCCTGCTCCAGCACAGGTGGCTCAATCAAAATGACTGAGCCGCTGATTGATCCACCTGTGCTGGAGCAGAGATATCCTTAAGATCTGACCTGTTGGGGTTCCCTGAGGACTGGAGTTGGGAAACACTGGTATAAAGGGTGGATAAGGGTGTATATACAGATATACTGTTGAACTTCACACCAAGGATTAATTGCCTTGATAGTAGTTATAACCACCTAAAATAGCGCATATTAAGGACATAGAAAAATGGGGATTTTAATATCCTTTGTCTACATGTTCCCTATATTTGTTGTTTTGTTTATTATTGATTTAATAAAATGTTATCGTCTGGATCCCCTATTGGTCCTATTAATTATACAATATCCATCCATTAACTACGTCTATAACTGGATGTTGCAACTTTAGAGTGCAATTTATAGGGCTTATAGTGACTCCCGTGGTCACTTGTTCAAGTGCCAGATAGTCTTTATAATACAACAAGATTTATAATAAAAAAAATGACAAAGGAGAAAAGGGCTTGAAACTATTTTTTTGAGGGGAGCAAATCTGGAATATCAATGTTAGTACAACGTGTTGGCAAGAGACACAAAGGGCCATATGTTAAGGCATAAGGGACTTTTACGGCCCATTCAACTTAGAAAGCTGTAAGGTGACTTATTACTTGGCACCACTTAGTAAATATGGCCGAAAGCATTTTTAAAAACTAATGTGCCTCACTAACTTTGACATTCCTAGATGCCTGATCAGCACATAAGTTGCCAGCCAAATATTTTTTCTCTACTATGATTTACAAAACTGGGATGCACCTACAGTAAATTATGACTCGTGTGCTTAACCTGGAAAATACACCAGATCCTACTACATCAAACAAAAAATGATTGCAGGAATTGCTGGTTTTATTCAGCAGACAGAGAATTAAGTTATTTTGGGTAAAATTACAAAAAGCAACCTCTGTGTAATGTTCAGCAGACTGAAACAGACTTGGGAAACATGTATTGGGTCATAGAGATACACTTACCTATTTTTTATTGTAAAAATACATTTTCTCAAAGGTTCATATCCTGAGTTTAAAAGCGCTATGCAAATACTGTAGATTCAATAGAGTATTTACAGCATTTGTTTAAACGCTTTCTCTCCTTTGCAAACATAATGTAAATTACAGATGTAAATTTGGGTTAGTCTAGTTTACATTTAAAGCAGTGGATTTTCTGCCATAAATATACTACCTTGCTATGCAACAACATCATAGCACATGGCTGTTTATGACGCCCTCAGAACATTTCATACCTGTTTGTTTCCTTGCTTGCAGCCGAGTCAAATCAGAAACCTGCTCAGCAATTTTTATAACTGGCACCTTCTACTTCTATTCTTCAAGTTATAACCAGTACCACTTTCTAAACCACTCACTAACACAAACAAAGCATTATACTGTACAATGGTATATTGATATTAAAAAAAAGTTTTCAGTATCCGTTTTAACAGCAAGAAAAGCAATGTTGCAGTAATACAGTAATACCCCGTTGACACCCCCCCTCCCAAAGTACTTTTTATATGCAGATGTTGAAGGGGTTAATGCCCCCCATTGGTACATAATATTGGGATATTCTGCATTATCACTGCCATTTAATTCTATGAAAAAACGGAAATATTCTGCATTATGAGCCGGCGCCATAACCCTGGCTACATACTGTATGTAATTGATGAAAATAAACGTCTTGCACCAGTGTGGCAATACTGGGGGAATACAGGCGACTAAATACTGTAAAACAACACCCGCATAATTTATCATAATTATAGACTTATTGAACAATATTTCTGATTTTATTTTCATAATGTAGATGATCTGATGGAGCATAAAATCTAAAATTAGTCATTTTTGCTTACTCATTAGCAATCGAATGTATTATGATATCACATGTTTACGCTATACATGTACATTGGCTTTTCTTTTCCAGTACTGGTATAAAACATGTACAGTAACATGATGCATCTTTCTCAACAGGATAGTGATTGGTACATTTCTATTGAGCTTCG
This sequence comes from Ascaphus truei, assembly GCF_040206685.1. Classification (NCBI taxonomy): domain Eukaryota; kingdom Metazoa; phylum Chordata; class Amphibia; order Anura; family Ascaphidae; genus Ascaphus; species Ascaphus truei. The sequence goes on along the minus strand of NC_134487.1, from coordinate 42,162,594 downwards.
TCAGACCCAGAACGCTCAGTCAAGAACTTACTTAAACAGTGTTACTCTCATTCTTAATAGGGTAAGTGTGAAATAGCCAATCATCCTGTCATGTTAAGTGGCTATTGAAAAGTAAGCAGAGCATTGAAAAGTTCATCAGCTAAATTTGCAATACTGTACAACAATCGGGAGGCAGGAATGTTCAGAAAGCTGCATGGCAAAAAATAAAAACCCTGCATCGAGTAATCTTCTTCCCACAAAAGAATGAACTACGATTTTAAGAAAATAAAATGCTGAAACTTGGGATATGTATCGTAATAGACAAAAAGCTGGCATTGGGAAATGTAAGCTTCAGCATCCTATAAATGATCTATGATATTGACATTTGAAGTGTAGCGAGTCAGATCCTTATGGAAACCCCTATTCTACAATGTATATATAAGTTCATTCATTCTGTGTGTTTTCCCATATTTCCTGCAGACAATCAACTCATGGTACTGTACTTACATAACAAGGTTTCAAGCAAGATTCCACTAGTAACAGGATAGTACACAACCCACTAGTACTTAAGTAGTCATTTAATTAAACCTGAAACTGACTTTTCAACCCCACACAGAAGACCTTCTTTAAGGCAAAAATCATAATGGAAACAGTTATGATTTTTGCTTCGAGAAAGACCCCAAGGGGTGTAGGGGTTACAATCTAATTTAAAACAATCAACTATTCTATAGCAGAAAACTATTTTTGCGTGAGCACTTATAGCCAATAAAAATAATGCTGTACAATTAGAAACATTTGTCACAAAAATAATGATTTAAAAAATATATTTTAAAATAATATTTCTAAAAACAAACAGCAAAGAGAGTCCTTTATGCCCTTGCAAATGTTCTCTTTACAAGCCTAGGTGAGATACCCCGCTCCTAGGATCACTCCATAGCCCTAGGCACCTCTGATATTTGCTGCAGAAGAGCCCCCATGATTCAAGGGTGTTTGGTACTGTAGCTTCTCTGCTGCCTTTGCATTTTACCCTTTCTTGGCCATGCTGAAAAACCTGAAACAAAAGGTGAAGCACACCTGTGCCCACCAATGAAAAAGAAGTAGCTTAAAACAGTGGTCGACAAATCACCAAAAAATCTACTCGCCGAACAAAAAAATCTACTCGCCACCTAGTACCACATGTGTGCTGCTTCGGCCAATAGGAGCTCTCCACGATATTAAATCCACTCGCCCGGGGGGTGCAAATGTATATGTTTGTCGAACACTGGCTTAAAATATATCAAAAGAATCCCATGATGACGCAAGGCAACTTGAGAAAAATGATGAGGTGTTAGTGGTTTCTGAGTGTCGGTTGATGATGTCACATGTCTGCAACAGCCGTCAGAACGTAGTTATGCTGGGCGTGGAGATATAAGCTTCCCCTAATGTGCTTATTTTGGTACCTTTATTATCCACCCCCATTTTGATTGACTCACCCAAAGCCATTCCTGTAGCTAATACAAATAATTGAAACTTAAGTTGTTCCTTGAGCATGTTAATAACTGAAACCAAAAATAAATCAACTTTTTTTTCCGACTTAAGTTAAAGGTGTTCCATGACCCATTATATTAGTGTCAAATGCCAAACTCCAAAATTCGATAATTAAATCACAGGGAATTTCCAAAAAAACAACGTGTAACATGCTTTCCTCTTAATGTTTGGGAAACTCTGCGTTGCGTCTATTCAGTGTAGTCCAGATTCACAATTTGGGAGGATTTTTATTATCTCATATTCTGTAAGCAGCACTATCTAACAGCATCAGATTGAATACATTGAAGAGCATTCTTTTTTTTCTCTAAGGGACATGAAGAAAACACATTTGTGTTCAACAAGGATGGCAGCATTTCCAACAACAACATAAAAAACCAAAATTACTATACGTCGGGTAAGTACTGTATGCACTTTGTATGATTTTTTTGAAATGTAAAGATATGTCAAATACTATGTACAAAATAAACAATATTGAAAATATGTTTCCTTTTAGATATGATAATTATTTTTCGATTTGGTGCATACATTAGCTTGCAAGTATACAATGGTCAGTGTATGCTCATAAAGACTGGGTCTACTATGCAACTATATGTCAGTGCTCCAACATCTGGATTTGAAAAGGCAAAAGGTAAGGTCTCTATTTGTGTTTGTGGAGAGACCAACTATTTTAGTTTGTCATCAAATGAACAATACCTCCTCCTCCTTCATTGCTCAAATACAGTACTGTCTATCTACGTAATGCATTGAAAAGTCACTATTATTGGCCGAGACACCCCTATAATATAAAACAAAAATCCCCAGGTTTCACAATGATCATCGAGTTTTGCAATAAAAAATATTGCTCAACGTTTTAACAAATGTCAAGGTCGATGTGCATTCAGATATTTTCTGTTGGCAGTTTTGGTTAAGTTTCAGATATGTGTAATATTTTTGCTACATGTTCAAAATTTGTTGTCAACACAAATGTGAGCATTTTTCGCTCAGCGCTGTTGTTGAGAAGAGGGCTGTGTGTTTTGAGAGTAGGGGGAAGTTTCTACATGTACAACTCCTTATTACAGTACTTACATTTACATTACGTATGTTTAATTACTGTGCATCCCTTTTGTTTTTATTAACAAATGACAATGATTATCTTGGGGGTATACACATGTAGCATAGTGCATCATTACTTAAATGTTACATGCATTTGAAATACAATAGTACATAGAGCACTGGAACATTTATCATTTTTTTTTCTGTCTTTCTTAGGGCTTTGTGGATCATTCAATTACAACGCAGGAGATGATTTTATGTCTCCCTCAAACATAAAGGAGTCTTCACCAGAAGCATTTTCCAAGTCCTGGAAGGTGACAAATTGCCCTGATCCACCTCAAACTTCTTGTATTAACATGGATAATGGTAAATACTGTAGTAGAAAAATATCATACATATTTCATATTTTGCTTTTGCATTTTCAGTTAGACTTTTCAAATCACGTGATGTGGGATTCTAGACACCTTATATTTGTACCAGCGACATATTGGGAACATAGGCAAAAATGGATTTAGTTCTGCACCCTGCCTTTGATTGGCAAATGTACAATAGCTTTTAAATAGCACTATTCTGTATGTCAGGAGGAAAATCTTTATCGTGGATGTAATAGGTTTTCCTCCACACGGCAGGAAACTCACTGCTACCTGATGTTGTTGTGCTGCTCACCTGCTAGGACAGGATACTGAGTGTCCGCCGATGGTAGTGGGGATGAACAGGACAGGCTTTAGGGATATTCACTGCTCATCACTCGGTGTTGCAGCACCTCCATTCCCACAGGGCTTATAGGGATAGGTGCAGTCCCTTGTGTAAAACACTCACACTCCCTCCCTGAAGAACTGCAGCCTCAGACAGGAGTATAAAACAGTGGATGGTCCTTTATTCTTCACAGCATACAATGTGTACACTCTTTTCTCTCTTCTCTGGATGGTCCCTGAACTCAACACCCAGGGCTTGAGGCCCTAAAGGTCTATCCTTAGCTCCCCTATTCCCTGGTGGAATAAGGGGTAGTATCCCCTGAGGGAGGGGAAGGAAGGTGGGCAGAGCCCTGGCTCCATACTTCCCACACAGAACAGAACCCTCAAATGTAGGCCTGGTGCTCCTTTTGTACCCAGGTCAGAGCCCCTGATAGGGCAGCACACGGGCCTTAGGCCCACTCCCACTCAAGGGAGTTGTTTACTGCAGTGGAACCCAGATTAACCCTAACACTGCCTGCACTGTACCAGGGCTTATGTGTTAGGCAGGGCAGATTAGTAGCCAAGAGCCATGGCTACACAGATGTAAAATGATGCATGCCTATTGTTAGGAAAGAAGCTGAAATGTCCCAATAGAACTTTATAGGGGACTGTGACCATTTTTTGATACACAGCCTGATACCCCATTAGTATTAAATCCAAGATTAAAAATGAGTATTTTTCAAAGGATTTATTTAAAAGTGACTGGCTACAGACAATAAAATGTCAGTGATTGTACTACACAATGTAAATATAATAATATTAGCATGCAAGAACAAATGTCCAGTGACAAATAGGAATAAAGTAATGAATTTCACAAAATCTCTTTGCAGAACATTTTGCAGAGGAGCACTGCTCTAAGATGAAAGATTCTAATGGACCCTTTGCCAGTTGCCATTTTGTTGTGGATTACAGACCATTCTATGAGGTACAGTATGTTGCATCGAAATTATTAAATAAGTAAGGGGTTGCCACAAATTTCAAGGTCAGAGCTAACTTTTGTCCAGGGTTCCTTGACATAAATAATTACAGTGAACATCAAGAAATGTATGATGTGACCTTAACAACAACATGTGATCACTGCAACGTATTTTCAAAATGACTAATGTTTTATTTGAAATTCCCAGGAAGGGTAATGAGGCATGTCTTGCAAAAATATGAAAATGTAGAGTCGTGGTCCTTTATTGTGCTATAGTGACAATACTTTGTATTACGAGATCATTTAGAACAGAATATAACAGTACTGCATTAGTTTTACAATTTCTAATTTCCCCACTCAAAATCAAGAGGGTTTTCTATCAAGGCAAAATCAATTATAGGGCAAAAACGACTCCACATGTATTGCTGAAACAAGACATTTGGGGGCCTATGTGCTAAAACCATTTTAGATTTTTTTTTGGTGCTTCGAAAGTTAGTACGAAAAATCTTCACAAAAGGTTAGTACAAACCTTCACAAAGATTGCATCCTTATGTGACTTCCCATAAATCACGCATTGTTCATTGTTTGAAATTAAGTTTGACACATTGCATTAAGTTGAACACCTAATTGGTACAATTTAAATGAAAACGGAGTTGTGTGTATTTTTAAAAAAATATATAACTGGTATTATTAAATATCAATTCTTAGTGTTTGATATTAGGTATAATCACCATACTGTTAAAATAATACATTTAATTAACCTATATAATGTGAAACATCTGTGCTGCGTCAAAAATATGTTTGGTTGATACATACAGGAGCAACCTAATTGTGGGCTAACAGTATAAACAGACTTTTTAGGTTTTATGCAAGGTTCAACTTTGCAGATGATTTTGATGCAAGTTTAACTTTTTTTAGCACATTCTGTTTGCAGCTGAGTGAAAATTAAAGTCTGCACATAGGCGCGCACACAAACACAATGTAATTTGTGATTTCCGTGCATACATTTTACCCCAACAACTAATTTTGCTACTCTTAGTACGAAGGCCTCATAGTTTGACAAGTATTTCACTTGTGGTACTTTATGTTTTGCCATTTCAGAAATGTACTTCATTAACCTGTACATGTGAGGATGTCACCAGCTGCATGTGCACAGCGTTAGGGAATTATGCCATGGCCTGCGCTGAAAATGGAATATTCTTGTCTGACTGGAGAGGCAAAACATGCCGTGAGTTTTCTGTGTATTAAATGCTCTTATTACAATGCCGCAACTTTTTATATAGTACCATTATTTTACAAAAGAACATTCTTATCAAAGTGACATTTTACCAAGTTACAATAATATAACACATCCCAACAGTCAAACTACTCAATAGTTACAAGCCCAATTTATTTGAATCCTAACAGTCACTACCCCTTTCCCAGCTACATGACTCTCATCTCTGCAATCATGTGCCCCTTTTCTTAATGTCCACAGGGCTTACTATATATTTAGGATCTACCATAAATTGACATTTTATGATTTAATTTTGTGTTTTAACAGCGCAACCGTGTAAAAACAACCAGGTCCTCCAATACAACTACGTGTCCTGCTATCGTACCTGCCTTTTAGTCTCACAGGTTGAAAAAGAGTGTGATGGGCAAGATCTTCAAGTTGAAGCATGTGGATGTCCAGAAGGACAGTATTTAAATACTGAAGACATTTGTGTTAACGAAGAAGACTGTGACTGTCACATGGGTTATGATATACTAAAAGCACATGAGCCAATTACAATTAATGGCAATTTATGGTAAGAAAATAATGCTTTCATTTTTTATCCATGCTGCACAGTAACACCCAGGTATATAACATATACAGGTCATTAGTATTGTTCCAAAATGTTAAAACTGCACTCACACTGTTGAAGGAAACAAAATACGATTGAGAGTGCAGGTGTTACAGGGGGATGAGGAGAGAAAACAGAAGACTTCCTCTTCAGTAACTGGTTGGAATGAGCTGGGGATTGCTGTGTAAGCATTGAGGGTACTGTTTTGTGCAGATAGAGCTGAACAAAGTGTATCATTAAAGTGGTTGGTGAGATCCTGAGCAGAGGGAAGGTAAGTCATGACAACTGGTGTTGGTGGGCAAAGGAGAGAGTTGAAAGTACAAAAAAGGCATTGTGGAGTGGAGGATATGGTAGGCATGAGGGGGTAGAAAGTAGTGTTGTTTAGAAAGGGATAGGCAAAAAAATGAATTTGTAGTGTATGAAATTTGCTGTAGAGCATGATTTCCTCCATTGGTGTTCAGCATTGCAGGATCATCTCTGGAGGTATCATGTTTTACTGATGTTCCATGGTTGAGGATTGATGGGATGGTAGCAGCAAGTTATGGCAGGAGCAATCTGGTTAAAGCTAGATGAGAGAGAACTTCTGTATAGGGAGGTGATTAAATCAGGGTAAGAGAGGGTGGCTAGAGGAGAGAGAAGGGTTTGCAAAGAGCTACAAATGTGAGAAACGTCTATCTTATGTTAGTTCCAGTAGGTGGGAGAAGAGGTTGTGTGTGGGAGGAGCAGGAAATAGGGTGTGGGAGATGATGAGATTGTGATCACAGAGGTTACGGTGAGTTAGAGAAATTAGAGATGGAGTAGAAATTACAAAACCCAAGGTCAAGTTAGTCACCATCACAATGCACTGGAGAGCTGGTCCACTGAAAGAGAGGTTAGGGAGGGGAGATGAATGGTTGCTAGAGCATTAGGATTGTCAGTCATATTAAAGTCCATTAGAATAAGAATGAGGATACCAGAAGAGAGGTTTGTGGAAGCCAGGCAGCAACATTATCTAGGAACTGAGACGTAGGTCATAGGGGACAGTAAATGACAGAAACATGAGAGCGACATAGAAGAAAATATAGATTGCTTGCTTCAAATTATGAAAATTAGAGGGAATGACAACAGTGTCTAGCTTCAAAAGTGCATTGAGCAGAAGAAGAATGCCTTCTCCTCCGCCATTTCTCTTGGCTAGTCGGGGGGTATGACTAAAGGAGAGACCACCATGAGAGAATGCAGCAGGTGAAAGAGTACCAGAGGAGGGTGAGTCATGTCTCCGTGATGTCTAGTAGTTTGAAAAAATGAGAGAGAGAAAAGACATGAACTGCAGTAAGTTTATTGCAGACAGAGTGGTCATTACATAGTAAGCAGGAAAATGGAAGGAAGGCAGGGGATCTGAATAAGGTTGGAGTGGTTGGCGGTGTGAGGAGGGTAAGGTAGGGTAGGTATATGTGTGGGGGACCAGTGTTTGGTGATATGTCACCACAAAGCAGTAATAGAAATAAAGAAAGATAGAGGTAATAGGGACGTGATTTACAGGATATTTTAGGTTGGTGGGCTTGGCATTTGAAGAAAATTTGGAATTCATAGCTGCACAGAGAGTAACATTGCAGTACTGTAGGAAAGATGATATTTGAAACTGGGACTTTTGGGACAAGGTGTCTGAAAGCTATTATGGAGTGTTATGGAGACTTTTAGAGAACATATAAAAAGTTAACAGAACAGGGAAGTGAGAGTGCAGAGATGAAGTGAAGCCATAACCATTTTGTTATTTTACAGTCCAATGGCATACTGTATAAACAGTAGTCAAATAGCATAATGTGGGAAGCACTCAACGGGTGGCATTAGTTTGCTTCCTTGGGCAAGTCCAGAGGGTGAAAAGGAGAGAGTCATTTTATCTAGTTATTTAGTATAGTCCAGTGTGCTGTCAGGTACAGTGCAGGAATAGCAGCCAATTGAATGTTTTAAAAAAAAGAGTTCTTTGTATGTTTCAGAATAAAACCAAAATTAGAAATATATATGTAATATGTATTTTGTTGTATAGGCTATTGACTTGTGATTGAACAAATAATACATAAATGAAAAAATAAAATAGAGATTATCTCGACATTATTATGACGATATAAAAGATAAATAATTACAACATACGTTTTTTGAAGAAAGAAAAAGAACTACAGTTCAGTACTTATTTTAAAAAACAAAGTGAATAGGAGGAAATCAAGTAACAACATTGTAATAGTTAAATTATTAATATAATGGTTAAAGCTGCATTTCCTAATATGGCAAAGGGAAATGCTTCTTTAAACACTGAGCACATACAATACATTTGGAACAATCTGGTGCCTTTGTTAATAAACAAGATGAAAGGCTTTTTGTTTCTATATTAGCAAATTTACAAATGCTATTTTTTTTTTGTATTTTAGCCATTGCACAGAGGGAAAGATAGTATGTCAACCACATGGAACGCAAACCCCAGGTAAAGATTGAGTCTTTCAGTCTTATACTCTTCTAAACAAAATGATCAAGTCAATTATAAAAAGGATCAAAGCATACTTTGGAAAACAGATTCCTACTACTCAATGATGCTGGCAAGGCAACAAGCACGAGAGCTGTGATTCCCAACAGAGGGGTTGGGAACACTAAAGTGTTCGTGAGGTTTGCCAAAACAAATATCTAATTGCAGTTCCCAGGCAACACCACCCATACTGCCTGCACACACCGGATCAGATGGTTTTACAGCTTGGAGCCCGGACCTCCGGACACTTCTCTCTCTGCTCGCGATTTATTCCTAGACTTTCACCTCTTGGGCTTCATCAGGATTCTAAAGTGCATGTGTCTGGCTAACATTTATATACTCTATATGGCTAACTTTTAATAATTGCTCAATTAGAGAATAAATATTTTAAATACATCCAAATTACATTGTATCCTTATAAATTTACAAAAGGCAGCCATACAATCATATCTTACTTCTTATAAAATGGATACAGCTAAGATTTTAAAAAGCAATTTATACATATTATCCAATACATTAAACATTAAGAAAGATTCTCTCTCTCTCTCTCTCTCTCTCTCTCTCTCTCTCTCTCTCTCTCTCTCTCTCTCTCTCTCTCTCTCTCTCTCTCTCTCTCTCTCTCTCTCTCTCTCTCTCTCTCTCTCTCTATATATATATATATATATATATATATATATATATATATATATATACATATATAGAGAGAGAGATTGTATTTTATTTTTCTTAATATTTAATGTTTCATGTATTGGATAATATATATAAATTGCTTTTTAAAATCTTAGCTGTATGCATTTTATAAGAAGTAAGATGATTGTATGGATACAGATGTAGCCCAACTGGTGCATTTTAGTCATATCTGTGGTCCTTTTCCCAGGCTGCAAGAATGTTAGTAGGGTTACACTAATGAGTTGGACAACTCATTGACTGAGCCACTGTTTGAGCCACCTGTGCTGTAGCTGGGATATCCGTAAAACCTAGCCTTTGAGGACTGCAGTTGGCCACCCCTGGGTTACACCCACATACAGTATTGGTCAAAACAACAACAGGACAAAAGATCTGAGGCTTAATTTCAGCACATCAATGATTGAGATATAAGATAAATATCTGAAACATCTTCTTAATATGTATGCAAAGATTACAGAATTATTTTTGAAAAGTGGATGATATTTTGAAATACAGTAAATACTGATTCAAATGAAGCAGCTCATAAAAAGAGCAATAAAAAGTAGGAAACTGTCTACAGTGTTTGACTTAATTACAACTATTACTACAGAATATTATTTACAGATAGTTTTACATTGTGATTAATGGTAGGAATGGTTCATTGAGTTTGTATTCCTCTAAAAAATAAGCTTATTGTTAGAGGAATAAACACTCAATATTTAGTTGCAGGATATTACTGCTTTTAATAACGCATTTTTACATTTTATTTTTGTGAAGATATGTGCACGGGAGGTGCAGAATTTGTAGACTGCATTTATCCGCATAACCAGAGAAGAACTGAAGAACAATGCAATACTAAGAACCTACCAAGCCTATATGTAAGTCCTATACTATTTGTTAGTAGTATGGAAAAAGAATGGTATGCGGAGAAAGTGTGCTATTTTGTGGGGAAAGTATCTCGCAAGTGTTTCATTTCCCATGATATGCAATTCCATGCTCCTAGATATTCAGAATCCAGAAGTCAATCATGAAAGTGGTCACATCTGAAAAAAAAAGAGTGGTGTCAGAGGAGCCCATCTCCTTCTTCCTCCTCCCAATGATAGACTTATAGTTTTTCATGCTTCTGTTACTTTGCATATTTGAGACTGGACGTAATAATAATAATAGTAATAACTCTAGTGAGATGTTGGCATTCTAGATCTAATGACCCATACTTACTAAACGGCGGAATTCCACAAGACTCCTTGGGACATCAGAAGACACTGTATGGCCCATTCACTTATATGGACCATAAGGTGTCTTCTAGCCCAAGAAAGAGTCTTATGGGATACAACCGCATAGCAAATTGTGGTCTACAGTATGGTGTATGGGATCCACAGTTTGGCAATTTCCATGTCTGTTAACTATTTTCCTATTGACGGTTTTCAAAAGCTGTTTTAGGGTAGCATTGCAGGCCCCTCTGGCAGTAACAGGGTTAAAACCACAAGATTGTGAATTTAAGTGAGACAAGTTTTTTGTAAATGGTTTAACAAAGGCAAACGTTATCATCTTTATCTTTTTTCTTCTTCTTTTTTTAAACAGCATGGAGGAAATTGTGAACGTGGATGTTACTGTCCTGTAACTATGGTTAGAAACACTAAAGGAAAGTGTGTAAAGCCCACTGAATGCCCATGTATTTATGGAGGTGTAGAATACCAAGATGGACAGACTGTCAACGTTATCTGCAATGAATGGTAATTGCACTTGCTATGATTTTAGATCATCAGCATAATACAGCTCAACCCCATTATAACTCGATCCGTTACAACGCGAATCCGCTTGTAACGCGATGCAAACGTGGCTCCCAATTTTTGTATTTATGAATACTTTACAACACGATTATTGGCATCTTAAATACTTTATTGTACAATGCATACAATTGTACATTTTTTCTAACGCGATCCGCTTATAGCGCGATGTGATTCTTTGGACCCCAAGCACGGCGTTATAAGGGGGTTGAGATGTATAATGTGTATGCATTGTTAACCTTAGGTGATTTAATTTAAATAAAATACAAAGTGTGTTGGTTGAACGGGAAAAAGTGCTAGGTTTTGAGAATATCTCTATATCTATGTAATCATGTACTATATTATAGTGTATTAATAATATCAGCTATAATCACTTGAAATGACACTCATGCTTAGTACTATAGTTTCTATACATGGAAAAAGCAAATGGTTAACTCTCAAATACCGAGCTTCCTGTTTCCCTTATATATTTTTGGGAATAGAAAAAATTAATATTATTATTAACGTTTATTTAAAAAGCTCCAACATATTCCGCAGTCAGTACAATGGTTTAACAGAATGATATAAATTACATAAACAGAAAGACATATCAAATAATTGTTTTCCATGGGGATTCCTACTCAGCCAGATTCCTAAATGTTACTTAAAAGGTGGTGCCATGGTTTGAAACCCTTTAGTACTGTAGCTAAAAAAAAAAAATGTGATTATGCGGGAAATGAATACTTGAATATACAATGACAGTGTGTATTTCATGAAATAAATCTTATTCTGAACAGCACTTGCAACCAAGGCTTATGGCAATGCACAGAAAATAAGTGTCAAACTTCCTGCCACGTCTATGGTGATGGACATTATCGCACTTTTGATATGATGTCGTACAGTTTTGATGGCCTCTGTCAGTATACAATTGTTGAAGTAAGTATGCACAGGAAGGCTTGTTCCTTTTTAAATATAGTACACCTCAAGTATACTGTAACTTAGGTTTAACATACACAGCCACAACAGGAAACTGAGCAGTTTACTTACTATACAGATACAAATAAGAAAAATAATCCTTTTCTATATTACTCTCCATCACATGCCAAGACAAACAGGCATGTTTCAGCCTTGAATAGTATTAATAATTATATTATAGTGCTACTAGTGTATGTAGTTCCACGCAGTCAAACCCTTCTGGAAGAGCAAACAATCTAATATTTGTGCGATCACATAAAGTTGATGGATTAAACAATCCTATCATGACCAAGAATAAGATTGGGTATATTTAACTGGTCAGGACCCTAAGGTTTTAACTTGGCATTTTATTAAGTGAAATGTCGGTTAGCATTGAGGGTAACAAAACTTGGCTGCAGTGTACAAGTGTTTAAGTTATGAAGCTGAAGACCCAAACTTTGGTCCATATTTACTAAGCAAGGCTGTTCCTTAAAACATATTTAGGCATATCTTGGTAACTAGGGCCTCTTATAACTCATTCGAGTTAATTGGGCAGTAAGGTGTCTTCCAGCATGGAAGGTGTTTTATACAGTAGAGTATCACCAATTAGTAAATATAGTCCATTTTAAATGGTTTACTTAATTAAATGGGCCGTACGGTATCTTATAGCATGGAAGGTATCTTAAAATTCAACACTTCTTAGTAAGAAATAACCTTATAAGCTGATTCTATAAGTGCCTTCAATGGGGAATTTCACCCCAAAACTACCTTATTGGTCACTTTGGCACATGTACAGTAAAATAAAATAAAGTAAATTCTAGGAAAGGTTCATGAGCTGGGTTACATCTCTTAATCATCAGGCATCATATACCCACTTCCACTTAGAACATATAGACCAATCAAATACATCTCACAATAAAAAATGGCTAATATCATTAACCACTTGGATACCATTATGCCATAAAAACGAAAAGATACAATCAATATACAATTACCACAGACCGGCTATTCACCAGAATGGTCATGTCTTGACTCGGCACACGTAATACGATAAGATTAACCCATAGCACGACTCCCATCTCCTAAAAGGGTAATCCAAATAAGAGTGCAAGACAAAAACAGTGGGTTGTAGGCCCGATTACAGCAAATCAGACTAAATCAGTGGCTCAATCCTTGACTGAGCCAGTGATTTAGCTACCTGTGCTGAAGCAGGGATATTCTGAAAACCTGACCTGTTGGTAGCTCTTGACTGGAGTTGGCTACCCCTGACGTAGAGTATTAGGCTCTACTTTGTAGGTATAGTATAGTATAGTAATATTACTAATACATTTATCATTTCAGGATTATTGCAATAAAGATCATGGAACGTTTAAGATTTTAGCACAAAGCGTTCCTTGCTGTGAAGATGGACTGACCTGTGCTAGAAAAATTGTAATTTCTTTCGAGGTATGTTTTTCTATTAAAAACTATTTCATGGACGTCCGCAAAATGTAAAAAAAAAAACCCTCCACATTTTAACAACAATATTTTCTTGCATCTACAGGAGATAAATATTGTCCTTCAAGATGGGTTTGCAAAAACAGAATATACTGAAACATCTAATTGCTATGGCAATGAAGAAATAAATTACCATTCAATACATACTGTTGGTCTGTACCTGATTATCCGCTTAATAAATGGAGTTTCTGTAATTTGGGACAAAAATACACGACTTTCAGTTGCACTTGACCCACAGTGGAATGTAAGTAAACCATTTAAAAGAATGTGTTTTTGTTTTATGGACCATATTTTGAGGGTGATAAAATCCCATTGTTATAGGACCAAGATAACTTTGTACAATGAGACAAGCACTCATTCCCTTTTAAATTTACCATATTGTGGTTAGATAATTTTGCATGGCAGATATTTTATTTAACTTCAGATATTCTTTCTAATGTAAAAAGGTATTGAGAGACTGTGCTGACAGGAGTTGTTTATCCTGTTGACTATGTCAAATGTGCTGACAGGGAATACTTATTCAAAATGTACTGATAGAAATTCTTTGTAACACAAAATTATAAACAGCACTCACAATAGAGAATAGATATAATTTAGGGAGTGCTGGACTATTTCAGTATTGTGATAGAAATGCTTGTTCAGATTGTCGATATCACCTATGAGTACACACATGGACATGCCCACACCAATTGTTAGTCAAATATTGTTTATTGAAATACTTAGCTTTGGGTTACAGCAGTCAGGATATCACACGCACAGTTTACCAGGGGAACCCCTACACCTCTCCTCAGGTACCTTCAGTGAGTGCTGTGTTCTCTGCGATCACGTATTCCTGGACACTGAAAGCATGGCTTGACTGTTAGTCTGTTCATGGATGATGTTCTGCCTCCACTGCTACCGAGACAAAGCTTATATCTCGGTGAACAAGTGGGAAGGGGGGGGGGGCTTCCCTACTGAAACTGTCACTGGGATGTTAACTATTTGAGTGACAGTAATGAGACTTAACCAAGTAAAAGAGGAACTAAACTCAAGCATGAAACAGTCACTGAAAAGAGGAAGTAAGCTGTCTGAAACTCACAATAAACTATATACTGGAAGTTTTAGACTATGTAAGCATTATTAGAGCAACATTAGACATTTTTACTAAGAGACTAAAATTAACCCATTAGATGGCTAAAGTTAACCCCTTACATGCCAAGGCAAACAAAAACAAGACAAACTTAATTCTCCTTACATTCCACCTGTTGTTTCTGGGGCCTAGGATGTTAATGAAGCATACTGAACAAAACACTTTGACTAAATATTTGCAAGCATGTACCATTTTCCTTACAGGGACATTAGTTATGTGATTGAACATAACTGTGCCCTGGGATCAATTACACTTTTTAGTCTCTTAAAAGAATTGTGCTTTTCAGATTCTAAAAATATATATTTATTTTAACTATGAGAAATACTGTACCAAATGTAACAGTTGCTGTGCATGAAATCTATTTCCTGATCACTAGTTGATTCATTACAAGTTAAAATGTGTGGAGAAACCATCGAAATTCTGAGAAATTATGAGAAAATACAGCAATGTACTGAAAATAGATCATATACAGTAGTCTTTTCTATTTCCTGATGCACAGAACAGGGGCAATATACACAGTTTTTTTAATGTATTACTAATTAGAAATGGAAAATGTCTTGCTTTTTCGGGAAGTGCTGTAAAATAGGTAGGTCATACTGTAAATGTACTATGAAGATTCTCAGTTCTTATGTTCTATATTGTTTTCAAGTTACATTTTCAACATTTTTGGCCAATTTGAATGCTGCTCTATGACCAATATTTGTTTAGGCTTTACCCAGGAGTGGTCAACTCCAGTCATCAAGGGCCACCAACATGTCAGGTTTTAAGCATATCCTTGCTTCAGCACAAGTCACACAATCAGTGTCTCAGTCAACAATTGAGCCATTAAATGAACCACTAAATGAGCCACCTAGGCTAAAGAAGGAGTATCCTAAAACAAACCTGACCTGTTGGTGACCCTTGAGGACTGGAGTTGGCAACCACCCTTGCATTAACCTTTTGGGTGCCCTTGAGATGTAGCTACTATATCATTAGGTCTGGCACTCCAGGGGACACATTACATAGTAGCTACGTCATAAAGTTCCTGCTCGTTTCTTTAGGAGAGATCGCGTTCCGAACTCATGTAGAGCACAGAACATGATCTATCTGCCAGTGGGACAGAAGGAGAAGGTCTCCTCCCCTGCCGTATCGCATCCGAGAAGTAGTCACATGTTCACAAGTACAGTGACCCTTCTGGCACTCAAAGGGTTAAGGGAGATCTTTTACATTTTATAGCAGTCTAAAACATTGATGCATGTGTTGTTCTTCATGAACAAGTAAAGTGAATGCTGCACACCTTAGAAAAAAGAAAATGTAAGTGATGCAATTACCGGTGCTCCTGTGTTTGAACGAAAGCCTGTTTTCAGTCCTGCATCAGTAAGAGAGGGAAGACAGGGCACAATGGATTTGAACCAAACACACAACGTTTTGACCGTCAAGGTCTTTATCAAGTGACATACTGTAGTGGCACTATGTCACTTGATTAAGACCTTGACGGTCGAAACGTTGTGTGTTTTGTTCTTCATAAATCCATACATAAATTTGTCTTACCAACTCCAATTCTCAACTCTAAATGTTTATATTTTCAGTCAAAGCAGCGGTTTCCCTTGGTCCTTGCCTTTTTCTTATTTATTTACATGTATTGGATGCAGGGGGTCTCCAGAGCTAAATCACATCAATTTCCGAGGACCCCATGCTGCCCAAGATACTTACCGGAGAAGGTGCGGCCAGTACTTAATGGAGGTTTAAATCCCTCACATCACATAGTCAAATAGGAAGCCCCAACAGATTGTCCCAACTTCCTATTGGCCAACATGCACAAGATTTAAACCTCCATTTTCTTTCCTCTGAAAGGACACAGTACCAGTGACATCTTCCCAGGTAAGTATTTGGGAATCATCAGGTCCCCTGAGCTGAAATGAATGTGGTTCAGCTATGGAGCCCCCTGTCTACATGTACAAAAAGGGACAGAGGGCAAGCAACAAAAACAAAGTAGGAAGAACTTCTCCTTTCACCTCCATATCTGTGTCTCATGGTATGAAATGAATCTCCCTATTAGCATTTGTTTATGTAGCAATTTAAAAAAAGGATGTTTGCTCTGTCTCTTTATCATATAGGGAAAGGTTTGTGGTCTTTGTGGAAATAACAATGGGGACCTGAAGGACGATTTCACTGCAAGAGATGGATCCACGCTTGTTGAACCCCTGATATTTGGAAGTAGCTGGAAAGTTGATCCATCTTGCCAGGATACTACAATCCAAATATTCCCGTGTGATGCCAATGAATACTGTAAATCATGGGCGTTAAGAAAATGCCAATTGATGAAAGACGAGACATTTAAAAACTGTCACCAAAAGGTAATCCTTTTTGAAAATGTTTATAATATATTTTAAAGCATCTGTCCATGCTACCATTTAAAACAAAATTATTTAATTTTTTTTATTTTCCCCATTTAATATGTGCATTAATACAATCTACACAATGATAAGTAATTAGTGAAGCTGCTGATCGATCCGTTCTCCTGTGATCGATTGACAAAGATTCAGCTTGGGGGTTCAATAAAAGGCTGCAGAGGAGTATTGACTAAGTATCTGTGTTTGTAATGGTTGCTATAGAAACAAAAAAGGCTTGGTACATTATAATACTGTACATTAAAACTGTAATTCAGAGTTGTTTAAAAAAAATGCTTCAAGTATTTTCTCACTGTACATAACTGATTTTTTTTTTAAACAGACACATGTAGGATATTGCTTGATCTGCAACTTTAAAGAAAATATTGGTAGAAAACAATATTATAGTAACATCATGTTCCCTAATACTGTCCACATAGCATACCATAAACCCAATAGTGTGTTTACAGGAAATTCGCACGTCATAAACAGTAACTGACAGTGAAATTAGTAAAGATCTGTCAATCTGCGAAAGATTCGCTTCACCACTGTTTCGATCGAACGTTCCAATAATTTTAAAAAACAGGGAAAATGTAAAATGTTATTTAATTAAACATAGTAGGCGGAACCACACATTTAAAGTACCTGCACAGAAAGAAGGTAGAAAATCCATACAATATGAGAAGAAAAAAGGGGTATGAAAGCATAGGATGATAGGGGGAGACTTACCCTACCAATCGGGGTGAGAGACTTAAAAAGGCCATTATGGGAGCCATAGAGTCAGATTGTGCTAGGTTTCAGCTAAGGAAAATAGGTGAAGAGGTGAAAGCTGAAGAGGTCATGTACAGTCAGTGCGTTGTTATGGACAAAGAAAGGATACAGGGAATAGGTATTAGCTGAGAGGTGATGACATCTCCAGGGCGATATGAGGAGGAGAATGGGAGGCATTGGCAAGAGTAGTTAGAGATATAGCAAGTAGAGCTAAGGAAGGTTGGAGGGAAAAGTTAGAGCCTCCCTGAACCTCTGCTGTCCAGACAACTATATATAAAGTATATTTATAGTAGCCCCATATGTCCGTATATATATATATAAATATATATATACATATATATATTTACACACCCACACAGTATATAGACAGACTATTGAGGGCACTCACGGTTACTTTATATCAATCATCTGGGTGCTCTAATTCAGGAATTATTTCAATAACATTTTAGAATGAACAGGGCACTACTAAGTATTTTAAGCAAGTGATATATATATCATATTTTCTCGATTCTAAGACGCACATTTTTCCGATTTTCACATCTGAAATCAGGATGCATCTTAGAATCGATGTATTAAAAAAAATAAAAAGTGCTGGAGGGGGCGCACAGAGGTGCTTGTAAGAAGGGGCCTGCTTGAGGGGGCACACAGAGGTGAAAGTAAGAGAAAGCTGATGGGAGAACATAAATCAGAATCTGCTTGCCCAGACATAAATAACTATGAATGAGTTCTGGAAACAGCAACATCCTACATTTTAAATGACCACCGTTTAACTTCTCAAGACACTTGCAATGAGGCACAGTCTAGTGTTACTTGAATCAAGGGAGTAAAACTATAAAGGTGAATTCCACATCATCCTCCTATGCAACCACCCCCCCTCCCATTTTTTTCCATGAGTGCAAAGCAGGGGGTCCCTGGAGCTGAAGCTCATTCATTTAGGGAGGGACTACTTCTTTAAAGTTCTTTAAAATTCACTTTGAGTTTAGTAAATCTGTCTGCTTCAAAACATTATAAACTGTAATACAAGTTATGAGTGTTCTCAAATTGCAACCCAAAATGTGCAGATGGCATATTTCAAAATGCTATACACTACATATCCAAAGGAGCTGGCACTCTTCTGAGCAGCAAGCAAACATAAATATATTAAAATAATACTTATGCTAACATTTTGTTGTTAATCCATGCCATCATTAAGGCAGCACATACACATTGTAGGTTACTAACTGCTCTGTATTAAACTCTTTAGCACTGGAGGGGCCAATTAAACATTGCACAATAAAACAATGCTAAACAAAACTGACATAACACGCCCTTATACCTGAAACCATTCTGGAGTGTTAACATGCAACACAATTAAACATAATTTTCCATAATGTTGCTCTGGTTTTCACAAATCCACTCTCTTTTAGGTCGATCCAACACCTTATTATGATGCATGTGTCAGAGAAGCCTGTGTGTGTGATATGGAAGGGAAATATCAAGGGTTTTGTACCACTGTTGCAATGTATGCCGAAGCTTGTAATGCTGCTGCAGTGTGCATTCAGTGGCGTACTCCAGAACTTTGTCGTGAGTATCAGCCTTACTGTTTTGTTTGTTTAACTGTATACATCTACATTTCAAATATTTCCCATTTTTAATGTATTGACATGCAGGTGGGTAACCATCACCTTCATTTTTGGGAAAAGGGGAATTTAAAGAAAATATATCATCGTTTTACATGGCGTGGCCTGTGATTTAGTGATGTATAGTGTAAAAACTGTGCTACTAATTTGTATTTAAATACATGTAGCTTTCAGTTTAAATAGTGAGTAATAATGCAAATTACATGACAGAGTTTTTTTTATCACAATGTGTATAGAGTGAAATTGATTATTTGATACATTTTATTTGCAACCACTTCTATTGCAGCTGTGTATTGTGATTACTACAATGGGTATGGGGAGAACGTTTGGCGCTATGAACCCTGCGGAACAGTACAGACAAAAACATGCAACAATCAAGAACTTGGCAACACATTATCATCTTTATTAGAAGGTAAGGATCTATTTCCAACCTAACTAGAAAATCATATGCCATAAAACAAGGATTTGTTATTATCAAAGATATGTTGTTGACATCAGTTGTATCTCATGCACTTCAATATGCAACTTACAATTTGACAAGTTTTGTTAAAAAACGGTCATAATATCTACTTGATTTTGTGTGCATGTGTACTTGTGTACTTGTGTATCTTCCATCTCTTCATGTTTGTTTGTCTCAAGCTCTAAAATAGCGTAGTTAATGAATTCATGTTCAGAGAATAATGATGAACATGTCTCTTCATTTTCATTTAATAAAGTCTTCCAGCTGATACACGTGGGCACTAAGCCCCTATTGTCATGTATATAATATACAGTATCCATGTGTCCTAATACTATTTTATATTTTGTATTGATAAACTGTTATATGCTGGTAAGGAAGCATGCACAAAAGGTATTGGCTAATAGTGACAATGATAGTTTATATAGACATTTTGTGATGTTTTACCTGGAAATGTGCAAAACGTTTACACAAGTTCATAAAACTGGTGAATGTTGGACGTTCACCGCTCGCAAGATCATCAACATGTTTAGCAATAATCCTGCAATCTTTAGCAACTAATTATGCACTGTAAAATCTGGTGAGAAATGGGCCCTGTTTAGCAAACGTTCTTGACATGTGTTTCTGCAAATAGCATAAGTTGGCACAGACATACCTGAGTACACCATTAGCCTATTAGTATTTGAGTGGATTATGACGAGTAGTATGAGTGGGACTGTGATATACCTCATAACAGACTTTAGTCTCCTGGAACTGCCCCCATTTCCCCATCTTAACCTGTAATCTTTGGTGTAAGGTGTCTCTTCCTGGGTAGCAGTAGAGAAGGGAGGGAAAGGAGTGAGTCATACTGTTGACTCTCTGACCCTTACACCTAGGTGCAAAAGGAACCCCATTAATGATTTTTGTTGACAAGATACGACAGAACAACTTTTTTTATTTAATTCCATTCAGTGGAATATTGTGTTAAAGTAACAGTCTGAATTAATGACAACAGTTATGTTAGCATATATTGAATACTGTCTTTAAAAAATTACAATTCTGATATACTGAGTCATTATGGATTTATTGTATTGGACCAGTAATCATGCAGCTACAGAAGATAATGGTGCCTGTATTACTTCCAGAAGTGTTATCTATCTACAGCTGGACTGGAAAATCCATCTGAAGAAAGACAGAAATTAATGTCCCAAATCAGTCCTATCATATCTCTCCAAAAAGAGCCATTGTGATATCTGTGACTGAATTACATTGATGACTACATAAGCACAATTACCTTCCTTCCACAATCCAAATAAACACAGAATAACAGCCATAGCTGTTCATTTAAAACATAATGTGGCATAAATACAAACCTACCGGAATAACAAAGAGTTGCTGTGGCAGATAACCAAGCCAGCAGATATCAATTAGATCATCACTTAGAAGAACACCCCCCAGGCCTGAACAGATCCCAACACTATTTAAGAGTGCATACCAAAATTCCATCATGGGCCCAGTCTTATTTAATGTATTTCAGATAACTGCGACAATAGTCACACTTCCCGCACAAAACAAACGGGCAATTATTCACAAAACAGCCTCCACAACATGTGCTCGGGTTCTACATTTATTTTGTATTATTAGTTATGTACATACAGTATTTATGTATATATATATATATATATATATATATATATATATACAGTGGTCGACAAATCACCAAAAAATCTACTCGCCACACAAAAAAATCTACTCGCCACCTAGTACCAAACGTGTGCTGCTTGGGCCAATAGGAGCTCGCCACGATGTTAAATCCACTCGCCCGGGGCGAGCAAATGTATAGGTTTGTCGAACACTGTATATATATATATAAAAAGAACAGGTTGCACCAGGGCCATGTTGTTTTAATTCACCCAGAACTTTCTGCCCATATCTGAAGTATAACTACAGTATGGTCCCATCCTGTATTGTATCTTTCCTTGTGTTTAGTCTCTTTTGTACCTTAATGTTTTCTTATTTTTTCCTTTTTGTAAATGTGAAGTGCTCTGAGTCTCTTTGGAAGAAAATGTATATATAAATACAGTAATTATTATTATTGTTGTTATTATTATTTATTATTATTAAGTAGTCCCTGAATCACCCATCCACTTTAACACTTACTCTTCCTATCTTTCTACCCAGAAGACCTAACATCGGAGAAGGATGTGCCTACAAGTAAAATTGCCCCAGCCTGAGTGCTACTTCCTCCCTTTTAAGCTTTCTAACTCAATTAGTACACACTGCGTAACTTAACTAACATCTTCTTCCAATATACATTATCTTGTCTATCTGCTTTTATTTAGGTTGTTATCCAAGATGTCCTGAAAGTACTCCCTATTTGGATGAAAATACCATGAAGTGTGTTCCTCTTTCTGAGTGCAGCTGCTCCTATAAGGACCAGATAATTACATCAAAGATTACATTCCAAGATGACTGTGGTAGAACCTGGTATAATGCTTACTTTTTATACACATTTATTCCAAAAATAATTGAATGTTGTTACCATTGATTTTGGAAGTTATTAATTAAATTCCGATAGTAGCAATTAGAGCACTATCGCATGGAAACTCTTATTGACTTGATTGGAAGTTTCCATATGATAATGCCCCGATCTGCACTTTTGTGGTCTAATAAATAACTCCTCTAACTTTTTTATTGAGCTTTTCTTTTTTGGGTACAGAACAAAGAAAGACAGGGGAAAATCGTAAGCGTGCACACTTATGCAGGGCAAAACAAGTATGCAGAAATTCAGTCATTCAATTGCACACCCAGAAAATGTCCATTTTTATCTTTATATATTGATTTATTTACAATTTCGTGAATTTTTTTCCATAATTCAGGCAAGAGAAACGGTTCCCATAATAAGATTCAATCAACCACTTATAAAGTGGTTTACATTGAAAAATGTACAGCATGAGATTTATTTTTTTTACCAAATACTGTGAAATGTATTTTCTACCAGATACTAATTGCCCCCCACTTTAGCAAAATATATATATTTTTTTAAAGTGGCATTTGTTTATCAAGGCAAATTTATTGTTTTTAATTATTTAAAATACATACACTTTTTTTATACCTAGGCTTTTTTCATGCACCATTTACCTACATGCACCATCTTAAAAATATCTCTACTATGTTTGGCCATAGAAGGAGCAGGAACACCATTAATGGAAATTCTGTTTCATCATTTTTAATTATCAGCACAAAAATACATAATGAAAATATTAGGAATGATGATGGCGATCTTACTGGGAGGGGATAGATACATTTTGTGCCATATTTAAATTTAAAGATTTAAAGATGGATTATTTATTTTAGCCACTGTACATAGACATTTGAAACACTTTTCTCCCATTTCCTTACATTGAGGAGAAGAGTTCCTGCAGTGTTGATGAAGACAAGGATAATTGATAGGGATAAATGAATCCCATTGTCTAAACCAGTGGTGATCAACTCCAGTCCTCAAGACGCCCCAACAGGTTAGGTTGTAAGGCTATCCCAGCTTGGGCACAGGTGGCCACCTGGGCTGAAGCTGGAATATCCTTAAAACCTGACCTGTTGGGGAGTCTTGAGGACTGAGTTGAGCACCCCTGGTCTAAACAACAAGAAGGAGAAACAGACTATAGAAAACTATTGTAGTCAAAGGTTAAACTTTGGTACATATGGGTTTTGAGCTATGAAGCAAAATGTGTTATGATGTGGACTAGTTGTAATCTTACAATTTTAATGTCAAATGTATGGGGTATTTTTTTTAATAAATTCACCTTAACTATACTTTTGATAGTTTAACCTGAGACATGCACTTTATCTTTGAACCTTTTTGGTTTTGCTGCTTTGTGCCTATTGCATTGAGGGGCTGAGATACCTTTTATTGGATCGACCATATGAAGATATTGTTTTACATGGGCCTTTTAACCTATAAATATGTGTAGAATTGGGTATAGATGGAACATGATACATCTCCACCCTGCCCGGCACTTGGAGCGGGTGAACCACGGCACAACTGCAGCCTGATCTCCAGCTAAATATATAGTACTGTACATGGGCACTAGAAAGAGTGTTCATGATTTATGTTCAGTTATGAAGGATGGGATAGAATGAAAGAGTGGCTCAGTAAGTAAAGACACTGACTCTGTGAACAAATCCTGGTGTCAGCTCCTTGTGACCTTAAGCAAGTAACTGTGAAGCGTTTTGAGTGCCATTCGGAGAAAAACGCTATATGAAATAAAGGTATTATTATTATTATTACTATTATTAAGTTTGAGTAATACCCAGCATCAGGAGTGTGGCTGATAAAATCACTGGACAGCCTAAAAAGCCAGTTTACAGATGAGGCCCGGTGAAACACTATCTTTGGTACATTAGAAATATGGGTGACTGCTGATACATTATGTCTCAGTTCTTTTTGTAATGTTCCTTTCAGGCTCTTAAATCACCAGTCTTATTGTTTCTCTCCATTTTTAGCTCCTGTATAAATGGAAAACTCACTGGCACATGTACGTATTATTTTCCTTTTTTTTTCTTTCTTCCATAACATGATCTATGTAAAGATCTTTAAGAAGACACAATTCATAGAAGAATATGCACATGCCATAAGACACTTTCTGATGCCATAACCCTCTTATATCCCATAGCAGTGAATGGGCATAAGGGGCATATGGGTCTTAAGTAGTGCTCCTCCATAAAATGCCTTTTGTCATTGGAGAGGCTTTATAAGCAAATCAAATGAAGGGACTGTTCAGTGGCTCAAGCAGAGCTGCCAGTGTAGTGCTGCTTAATAAATATGACCTAAGGTGTTTTTGGCATCAGAAGGTGTCTTATGGAATAGCACCACTTACTAAATATTGCCCCATGTTGACATCAACATGCTCTACTTATAAGTATTATTATTGCCCTGGAAGCTTTGTGTTCGTGAGAGGGAGAATGGGGTGATGCAAGGGACATTACTTTTTTGGTATGTCATATTTTTGGAACGTTGCTCAATTGAAAAAAATATATATCTACCACCTGGAGTTTTTTATAATACACTATTTTATTTTCCTACTCATAATTTCAAATCTTGTCTACCTTTCACTTGTGTAAAAAAAGTGCACCACTGGGCAGGTCCCCCACAAAGTTTCTTGGGGCCCAGCTTTGAAGCCATGAACTGGGCTCTGGCAATGTTGTTGAGCAGTAGTGGGATGGGGTGCCGAGGCCCATTACCTGACCCGTGTAGTTCCATCTGCGGTGAGGGGAAGCCTGTCGGAGGAAAGTGAGGCTCCAATGTTTGTGGTCATCTGGGCCTCTTCCTCCACTAGCCTCCACCTGTCTCCCTAGGTTGACGGCCCTGCCATTGGATCATGCATCATCAGCTGTCAGTAAAGCATATGAGAGTGGAATGGGCCCACAATTTTTGGAAGTGCATTTGGAGCACATTTTAAAGAACTTCTCATTACAAAGGTGTTAACAAGATTTACTGTACTAGACAGAATAGTCAGCAATATAAATAATTTAAAAGAAATGTAAAGGAAATCCTCTTTTTGTGATTCTGTATTGTTAACATGGGGCTCTGGCATTAACACAGGTCCCATCAAATGTAATACTGGCAACTTCAGATACATACTGGCAACTTCAGATACAAACTGGCAACTTCAGACACACACACACACACATATATATATATATATATATATATATATATATATATATATAAAAATAACTGGTACCCATAATCTAGAAGTAAGCATGGAATATACTAAATAATAGCGGTACTCCAGGGATAAAGACAAAAAGACAATATATAAATGACAAAAAAGATTCCCAAAGGAGTATACCAATAGCAATGTCGTATATATATAAAACCCACAATTGAAAAAGACAAAGACAATCCCCTTAATAGCACACTAACTTAAAAACATAAACATACTAGTGACAGCCAAAAATATATGGAAAGTGACTACTAATAAAGAAATACTGTTTGTGAACCAAAAAGCTAGAATGTATCTAAATGGAAAAAAAATAAATATATATATATATATACATTAAATGATGACACAAAAAAGCTTAATAAGACAAAAATAGAAAAATATATATATGTATATATCCCTAATGGCAGATATGCCTGATTACAGGATATGAAATGTAAATCAAGGCATAAGGAAAAGTATGTAATCAATAACCCAATATACAACCAAATATATAGGGGAAAAAAATATAATTTATAGCCAAGGGAAAGAAAAAAGGGGGCACACAGGGGAGAAAAATGTATAACTCATAAAATGTATAACTCATACCCTGAACAACAAATCCAAAAAATAAACAATGAATACTGATGAATACTGATGCAGCAAAAGGATACAAAATAACTATGATAGACATATGAGCAAACAGAAACAGTGAGTGTGGAATACACAGCAGTGCAAAGCACCGCAAGGACAAATAGTGCCAAAACAGCAGGGGGAGATAATACTCAGCTGTAGCTCAATAGCAGGAGGCATCAGTCCATAGTAGTTGTAGTAAATGTATTCCAACGCTTGCTCATGACGAAATTAGAAAAGTCCATAGTGCTGCATCAGGTAATGGAAAAGTCACACCAAAAAAATCATATAAAGCTGTCTATAGTAGACACTCAACGCGTTTCACCCGTCGGTGGGCTTCTTCCCGGAGTGGTAAAACTAAAGTGAAGGCGTGCTAGTCTTTATAGAGGTGAAAGCAATTGATTGCAGCACTGCCCAGAACTCCCCATCCAATTAAAAATGCAGGGTTGGATTGATAGCGTCACGCACACCAGTGCAAGCAATAATATAATTACTTAAGGCACAGACAATCCGAGCCAGTATGTTTGCTGCGGTGCGCATGCGCATCATCTCCAGCTGATCTGCTCCCAATGTCAGAACCGCCAAAAACATACACATTATACACATAAATGCAGGCAGTGAATGAGAGGAGTCCCTGAGTCTTTGACCTTACAGATGCATATATATATCATCTGCACCACTTCTCATCCCGTTCTCAGTGATACATATGACGTCATGATACCGACATTAGCTGAGATTGAAGGCATATTAGGCTCAGAAGGCAACTGATGCAGGCAGTGAGTTATATAATATCAGTACATCTGAATAAAGAAAGTCCCCATCACTGTTGTAGCTCTGATGCAGGAATTGCACTGGTTCACATGCCATTTTTACTGTCTTAATTGACGTCATCAAATCATCACATCATCAGGGACTGGAGCAGATAGTGCTTTCAATTCATTATTTATGCACTGATAAGAGAGACAGAGATGTTAGAGATACAGAGCTATAAAGCACAAAATTCTAATATTAAATACAATAAAGTACAAAAGGGGGAAGAAAGAGTAGAGGATCATAATAAATCATAGGGAATAAAGGTAAAATTAATGAGTTTAAATTTGAGAGAATAAATAGTAAAACAGAGAAGGGGGAAATTCACATATCGGCAGCAGGAGGGGCACATAGCTCAGCACACATATAAAACAAATTATAACCAGAATATTGCTGAGAGTGCAGATAACCAATAGCAAACTACAGAAACATAGCAAACCCTAGGGAATCATTTAATCCCCTGGGTTGCATGGTATTAAGAAGAACGATCCAGCGACATTCCTTCTTAAGGAGTGCTTTCTCCAAATCCCCACCCCTTATGCCTAAAGACACTCTATCAAAAGCAAATGCTGACATACAAGTGCTGTCCGAGGCATGATATTGCAAAAAGTGTCTGGCTACAGATGTGATTTTTTTTAAAAACGTCCAAGTCCCGCTTGGCTGTTCTGATATTTCTAGTGTGTTCTAGAACCCGGAACCGAAGTTCACGTGTAGTCATGCCAATATATTTAAGTTGACAGGGACAAGTTAAACAATAGATGACACCCCTAGTTTTACAGTTAAGGGTATATCCGATATTGTAATTCTTTGTATGATCACTGTTTGAGTACTTATCAGTCTGTAACATATATTTGCAGGCAGAGCAGCTGTTACATTTAGAAAAGCCCTTTTTTCTAATAGTCAGGAAAGTTTCGCTGGTATGGGGAATGTAATGACTGTGCACAAGTCGGTCTTTAAGGTTGGGCGACCGTCGACTCGTCAAGTTGACCCTGTCACCTACTACCTCCCTAAGTTCTCCATCAGTACATAAGACAGGCCAGTGTTTCTGGAGAATAGATTTAAGATCTCCCCATCTGTCATTATATGTACCAATAAAACGGGTTTTAGAATCGCTCATCTTCTTTTTGGGTTGTAATAGTGTTATACGTTGATTCTTCGCACTATGTTGATACCCAGCATGAATGTGTTTACTGCTATAGCCTCTGGATGTAAATCTATTGCGCATCTCTGCAGCCCTGGATTCAAAGCATTCCTCTGTAGAGCAGTTGCGTTTCAGCCTCAAAAATTCGCTACGAGGAATGCCCTGAATCTGATGCTGCTGGTGGAAGCTTGAGGCATGTAAAATGGAGTTGGTAGAGGTAGACTTTCTAAATATATCAGTACCAATATTGCCACTCTCATCAATGAAGATCCTGAGATCCAGGAAATCCACCGATTTGGTGCTTGATTTACAGGTAAGTCTGATATTAAGTTTGTTGTGGTTAAGCACATCGACGAAACTCCTAAGCTCTATATATATCAGCTCCTTATCAGGCAGTCCCAGAATCCCAGGGCCACAAAGCAAAGAAGAGACAGCACACTCAGTAGTATCAAAAAAAGAGGTGTATTAGGAGAAAACTGGCACATTCACCAAAATGTACACATATATATAAACCATATGATACCGTTTGAAGCACGAGATCAGGAGACAGCACTCTGGTAAGTTTGATCACAAGTTTTTGTATTGAAAAAGACACATAATATATATATATATATATATATATATATATATATATATATATATATATATATATATAGGCAGGGGTGTTCCTCACAGCAGTGATGCAGCCGCAGCAATGCAATAGGAACGAGACAGCACTCATATATATTTATATAGGCAGGGGTGTTCCTCACAGCAGTGATGCAGCCGCATCAATGCAGTAGGAACGAGACAGCACTCAGAGGTAATTTTCAAAAAGGTTGTATTAGAGTAGGTGGCACAAATGTTGGCACAAATTTTGAAAATTACCTCTGAGTTCTGTCTCATTCCTAATGCATTGCTGCGGCTGCATCACTGCTGTGAGGAACACCCCTGCCTGTTAACTACTGCTAAAGGACATGCACCTGCCTTTAACTGCATACACGTGAGTGCCAACTACTCTCCATTGACTATATATATATATATATATATATATATATATAAATATAAAACTATATGTATAAATATATATATAGACAGAGAGAGAGATACAGATATATATATATATATATATATATATATATATATATATTTACAACAGACGACAGAGAAGCCCAATGCTACATCCAACATGACAGAAATATATTTACACACACACACACACAC
The DNA here is from genome assembly GCF_040206685.1 of Ascaphus truei. Classification (NCBI taxonomy): domain Eukaryota; kingdom Metazoa; phylum Chordata; class Amphibia; order Anura; family Ascaphidae; genus Ascaphus; species Ascaphus truei. The sequence goes on along the minus strand of NC_134487.1, from coordinate 42,133,390 downwards.
GCACAATACTCGATGGGGACTAGCTCACTTTAGCAAATAAGGAAAAAAAATTATAATTATTTTCTGTTGTTTATATATATATATATATATATATATATATATATATATATATATATATATATATATATATATATACTGTCATTAAGGTTATGGTGGGTAAAAAAAGTGACAAAAACCCTCCACAGTAAAGCATAAAGCAACTGTAAATATTACTGTATGTTCATTTGCATGTCTTAGACAGGTCTGCAACCCTGTCTTTCCCCATTGTCACCCAGCATACAGCGCTTCCACTGCAGCCAGGGATTCTGGGAAATGACATGTAAACGAGCACTCAGTGCCACCTTTTGTCTCAAGCTCGTATTACACAAGCCAATCCTCAAGCCAATGCATGCTGTTTTAAACACAGCTTTTAGACAGAGGCTGGGATGAGATGCAAAGCCATTAGACCCACTCACATACATGTTTCAACCTTGATGGGTATCATCAGTGTGAGGTTGGTCTTAATGGCTAGCAGGTTTGAGACTAGACTAGGTAATCACCACTGTCATTAAGGTTATGGTGGGTAAAAAAAGTGACAAAAACCCTCCACAGTAAAGCATAAAGCAACTGTAAATATTACTGTATGTTCATTTGCATGTCTTAGACAGGTCTGCAACCCTGTCTTTCCCCATTGTCACCCAGCATACACAGCATACAGCGCTTCCACTGCTGTGTAATACGAGCTTGAGACAAAAGGTGGCACTGAGTGCTCATTTACATGTCATTTCCCAGAATCCCTGGCTGCAGTGGAAGCGCTGTATGCTGGGTGACAATGGGGAAACACAGGGTTGCAGACCTGTCTAAGACATGCAAATGAACATACAGTAATATTTACAGTTGCTATATATATATATATATATATATATATATATAAATAACCTTTTTACTCATCTATACTTCCGTACTTACCATACAGTAAGTGTATATGGTATGAATGCTCTATGAACCTATGATTCATAGATGATGATTCATAGATATTATTAATACACAACTTTATTCATGCTACAAAAGTAGAAAATTGGTGGGATAAGGAAAAGGGGGGTGGGAAGGGGGAAATGACTCTCGCTTTAGCTTAATTTAACAGGCTAATGGATGGTAACAAAGGTGCATGGGGGGAATGGGGTAATAGTGTAATGAAAGAAAAAGGAAACACCCTTTAACATGCACTCATTGTCTGGATTGATATGGTGAATAAAAGTTAATACTTATTATTGTATTACTTTAATTAAAATAAATGGTGATATTCTATTTCAGTTTCTGTCGTTCATTATTGGTATTTGTATATCACCATTTATTTTAATTAAAGTAATAAAATAATAAGTATTAACTTTTATTCACCATATCAATCCAGACAATGAGTGCATGTTAACAGGTGTTTCCTTTTTCTTACATTACATTAATGCTACAAAATAAAGATCATCAGGCTGCAAGTTCTTGAATGAATTTAAGGACTTACGTGTTACTTAATATTACTCTTCTCATAAATATTACTGCATAATTTATTTCAATTTTAAGTTGCTTTCATTCTAATACTGAAAAGTGGTGTGTACACCGTTAACATGTATAATAACTAATATCATAATACCAAACTAAATACATACCAAAATAAAAACAAATTGAAGTTACATAGTTACATAGTAACATAGTAGTCGAGGTTTAAAAAACACATATATCAATCAAGTTCAAATTTAGACGACAGATATGTAACCTACATTTGTATTTACAGTATTTTGGTCCAGAGGAAGGCAAACAAAAAACCACAATGAAACATCATCCTACAGTATTATTTATTTATTTATTTATAAAATATTTTACCAGGAAGTAATACATTGAGAGTTACCTCTCGTTTTCAAGTATGTCCTGGGCACAGAGTTAAGACAAATAATACATGGTTACAAATAAAGTTACATAAGTGAACAGGGTATACATTATATACAAGACATTGCATGCACAGTTAAAGAAAATTTATGTTATAGGCATATGTAACAGTTACACACCAGATTAAAATCTGAGACAGCCTTAGTTTTGAAAGAACTTAAACTGGTGGTGGATGGGAGAGTCTCAGGTAGGTTGTTCCAGTTTTGTGGTGCATGGTAAGGGAATGAGGAGCATCCGGATACTTTGTTGAGCCATGGGACCATGACCAGTCTTTTGGAGTCTGATCTCAGATGATAAATCCTGCATGTGGTAGGGGTGAGGAGATCTTTCAGATAGATGGGTAGCTTGGCCAGAAAGTATTTGAAGGCAAGACAGGAAAGGTGAACTTTGTGCCTAGACTCAAGTGATGACCAATCTAGTTCTTTGAGCATTTCGCAGTGATGTGTGTTGTAGTTATAAAATGTATCTTTGCATAAATTACATTATTAGAAAGGATTTGGTGGATTAAGATATGAGTGTGGCGTTATCTATATAGAGAATAAGGTTGAAAACATGAGAGGAAATAGGATTGCATTGCATTGGATGCAATTTGAAAAATATATAGATAGTGTTTAGAATAAATTTGCCTACAACCTAGATTTGAATTGTACTTGTCGTCTAAAATGTTTTAATATCTTTATTACAGGGACTACACCGGGAGGCTCAGGTAAAATATTTTCATTATGAATAAACTCAAGGAATAATAAAAATAATAATACAAAACTAATAGTTGTACTATATGTAGAGATACATGAAAAACATAATATGAAATTAGTTACATTTTAATACATCAGTATAACTGCCTTTTTTGTGATGTTCAAAATGTTGATACTATGTGAAAATGTGACTGGGTATAAAACAATACTTATTTATTTTATTCTATTCACCTCATCCATAAAATTATATTATTCTAGTTACATTGGTTAAAAATCTATTTTTTAGTCAGCGACTCCCCCTGAAGTTAAAGGCAAAATATTTTCATTATCAATACTCTAAAGTAACAATATTATTTAATGAAAGGATGCCCTAAAGAATTCTTAAACTCATCAGATTATATCTGTGTGTATTTTTCTGATGCTGTAAATATCCCTAGTTATTCATTTTCAATTCCCATTTATATGGTCATAATTATCAGAGTTAACACGACAATTTTGTTAAAGAAACTCAGCATAACTCCTACAGGTAGCTACACTGGCAACTATGTTGATATAATGTGACAATTCAATTGGATGTATTTTTTTTATATCAATAGGTTTTAATTATGATAACTTCACCCCATCTCTCTGATAAAATTATTCTAGTCACCTGTATTTCTTCGCTATCTTTTAATTACAGGGCACTCACATGTAGTTTCAGGTCAAATATTTGTGTTATTAATACCTTTAAGTAACCATAATAATAATAATTTTAAAAACAGAAACAATTTTAATTATTTGTACTGACATGTGAAGGTATCAACATAAATTGGTAAATTCATCAGATTATGTTTCTGAAATAATGCAATATTTTCTACTGATTATGTAAAATATGCTAATGACATTGCTTCATTTTAGTTAACAAAGAAAATTCATGATCAACAATTTAATGCTTTAGTGTAACTGCCTAGTTGTTGAAAATGTTAGTACAATATTACAATTCGATTATCTGTAAAAACAAATTTAATCAATATCCCCAGGCCCCTATGATAAATTATTCTAGTTGACAAATTTTTTTATATCTCTTTATTACAGTAACTCCAACTGAAGTACCAGGTACATTTTGTTCCATTAGCAATACCATTAAGTAATAATGATAAAAACCATAATTATAATAATATTATTGAGTAATATGAGAAAAAATCCTCTGAATCTGTTTTACTCCTTTCATGTTTTGTTTTGTAACTTTTTTTTGCATGAATTATGTAAAATATCCTAAACATAGCTTTCGATTCTTATATACAATTGTTGCTACTTTTCATAGAATTACAAAACACAAACAAGTGACCACAAGGGATCACTCAAGTCTTGATACAAAAGGAAATATGTATACATAAAGTAACAGTTTAATAACTGTTACCACAATTGCAAGCTGATAAATGGCAGTGTTATTGACTGTGATGGAATCTAGTGCAATTATGCCTGGTTTAGGCTGGTTTATATTACAACAGTCTAAATGCTTAGCAAAGCTATCCATGATGTAGATGCTATGTATAAATTCAATTATGTGCATTTTTTTAAATCAATAGTTATTTGTTGTGTTAAATGCATCCCATCCCTAAGATTACATTATTGTTGTACATTCCTGAAGTATCTCTTTTTGTTACAGCAACGACACCTGGAGTTACAGGTATAATATTTTGATTATAAATACTCTCATCTAACAATAATAACATGTACAAGGATAATTGGAAATCCTTAAACACGTCAGATTATATTTGGGTGTAAAGAAATACTTGTCTCCATGTGAAAAGTAATAATATCTTGAATCAGAATATGTTTGCCTCCACTGAGTGTGAGAAACAACCTAGTCCCATTATTTAGAGTAATGTATGGATATAGTTTAAGTTATAAAATGTATCTTTGCATAAATTACACTATTAGAAAGGATTTGGTGGATTAAGATATGAATGTGGCGTTATCACACCATCTATATAGAGAATAAGGATGCAAACATGAGAGAAAATAGGATTACATGAGGGGAGGACATTAGTGGAAAATAATGTGTGTGAAAGAAATTAGCCGGAACAGTATAAGGAAAGACATGGGGATTTGTATGAGGAGATATGAGAGGGCTTTGAAAAATAAGCATTGATGGAAGGAGGCAGGAAGACTAGTGAGATGATCCAAGAAGAGCATCATGAACAATGATGGGTCTGAAAGTTTAATTTCTGTAAAGTAAAAGTGTCTCAGTAGGAAGGCTCTTTGTATTCTCTCATTTCTTAGCTGCACTTACTAGTATAAATTTAACAAAGATTTTTCAAAAAATATCCACAGATTGGATGCAATTTGAAAAATATATAGATAGTGTTTAGAATGAAGCGGTCCTAGCCTGAATGGGCGACACAGCACATGACCGGGGGGCTCGGCCTCCCCGAACCGGATTGGCCGCAAGAGCGGCTGAGGGAGGGGTCTCATGGTTAAAGCAGGCAGCCCGGAGGGAGGTCCGGCCTCTTGCTCCTGGCTGGCCAAGGATTGATTATGTTTATTATTAATAAACAAAGCCGCGGCCATTTTACCTACAGACTGTGTCCTCTCGTTATTGATACATTACACATAAATAATTCTAGGTGAGGGGGGGAAGCTCGCGCCTCCCTGGTCATAAATTTGCCTACAACCTAGATTTGAATTGTTCTTGTCGTCTAAAATGTTTTAATATCTTCATTACAGGGACTACACCGGAAGGCTCAGGTAAAATATTTTCATTATGAATAAACTCAAGGAATAATAAACATAATAATACCAAAACTAATAGTTATACTGTATGTAGAGATACATGAAAATCATAATATGAAATTGGTTACATTTTAATACATCAGTATAACTGCCTTTTTTTGTGATGTTCAAAATGTTGATACTATGTGAAAATGTGAATGGGTATAAAACAATACTAATTTATTGTATTCTATTCACCTCATCCATAAAATTATATTATTCTAGTTACATTGGTTAAAAATGTATTTTATAGACAGCGACTCCCCCTGAAGTTAAAGGCAAAATATTTTCATTATCAATACTCTAAAGTAACAATATTATTTAATGAAAGGATGCCCTAAAGAATTCTTAAACTCATCAGATTACGTATATCGTGTGTATTTTTCTTTTCTGATGCTGTAAATGTCCCTAGTTATTCATTTTCAATTCCCATTTATATGGTCATAATTATCAATAGGTTTTAATTATAATAACTTCACCCCACCTCTATGATAAAATTATTCTAGTCACCTGTATTACTTCGCTATGTTTTAATTACAGGGCACTCACTTGTAGTTTCAGGTCAATTATTTGTGTTATTAATACCTTTAAGTAACCATAATAATAATAATTTTAAAAAAAGAAACAATTTTAATTATTTGTACTGACATGTGAAGGTATCAACATAAATTGGTAAATTCATCAGATTATGTTTCTGAAATAATGCAATATTTTCTACTGATTATGTAAAATATGCTAATGACATTGCTTCATTTTAGTTAACAAAGAAAATTCATGATCAACAATTGAATGCTTTAGTGTAACTGCCTAGTTGTTGAAAATGTTAGTACAATATTACAATTCGATTATCTGTAAAAACAAATTGAATCAATATCCCAATATTCTAGTTGACAATTTTTTTATATCTCTTTATTACAGTGACTCCAACTGAAGTACCAGGTACATTTTGTTCCATTAGCAATACCATTAAGTAATAATGATAAAAACCATAATTATAATAATATTATTGAGTAATATGAGAAAAAATCCTCTGAATCTGTTTTACTCCTTTCATGTTTTGTTTTGTAACTTTTTTTTTGCATGAATTATGTAAAATATCCTAAACATAGCTTTCGATTCTTATATACAATTGTTGCTACTTTTCATAGAATTACAAAACACAAACAAGTGACCACAAGGGATCACTCAAGTCCCTATAAGCTGCACTCTTGATACAAAAGGAAATATGTATACCTAAAGTAACAGTTTAATAACTGTTACCACAATTGCAAGCCGATAAATGGCAGTGTTATTGATTGTGACGGAATCTAGTGCAATTATGCCTGGTTTAGGCTGGTTTATATTACAACAGTCTAAATGCTTAGCTGAGCTATCCATGATGTAGATGCTATGTATACATTCAATTATCTGCATTTTTTTAAATCAATAGTTATTTGTTGTGTTAAATGCATCCCATCCCTAAGATTACATTATTGTTGTACATTCCTGAAGTATCTCTTTTTGTTACAGCAACGACACCTGGAGTTACAGGTATAATATTTTGATTATAAATACTTTCATCTAACAATAATAACATGTACAAGGATAATTGGAAATCCTTAAACACGTCAGATTATATTTGGGTGTAAAGAAATACTTGTCTCCATGTGAAAAGTAATAATATCTTGAATCAGAATATGTTTGCCTCCACTGAGTGTGAGAAACAACCTAGTCCCATTATTTAGAGTAATGTATGGATATAGTTTAAGTTATAAAATGTATCTTTGCATAAATTACACTATTAGAAAGGATTTGGTGGATTAAGATATGAGTGTGGCGTTATCAAACCATCTATATAGAGAAAAAGGATGAAAACATGAGAGAAAATAGGATTGCACGAGGGGAGGACATTAGGGGAAAATAATGTGTGTGAAAGAAATTAGCCGGAACAGTATAAGGAAAGACATGGGGATTTGTATGAGGAGATATGAGAGGGCTTTGAAAAATAAGCATTGATGGAAGGAGGCAGGAAGACTAGTGAGATGATCCAAGAAGAGCATCATGTACAATGATGGGTCTGAAAGTTTAATTTCTGTAAAATAAAAGTGCCTCAGTAGGAAGGCTCTTTGTATTCTTTCATTTCTTAGCTGCACTTACTAGTATAAATTTAACAAAGATTTTTCCAAAAATATCCACAGATTGGATGCAATTTGAAAAATATATAGATAGTGTTTAGAATGAAGCGGGCCTAGCCTGAATGGGCGACACAGCACGTGACCGGGGGGCTCGTCCTCCCCGAACCGGATTGGTCGCAAGAGCGGCTGGGGGAGGGGTCTCATGGTTAAAGCAGGCAGCCAGGAGGGAGGTCCGGCCTCTTGCTCCTGGCTGGCCAAGGATTGATTATGATTATTATTAATAAACAAAGCCGCGGCCATTTTACCTCCAGACTGTCCTCTCGTTATTGGTACATTACACATAAATAATTCTAGGTGAGGGGGGAAGCTCGCGCCTCCCTGGTCATAAATTTGCCTACAATTTAGATTTGAATTGTTCTTGTCGTCTAAAATGTTTTAATATCTTCATTACAGGGACTACACCGGAAGGCTCAGGTAAAATATTTTCATTATGAATAAACTCAAGGAATAATAAACATAATAATACCAAAACTAATAGTTATACTGTATGTAGAGATACATGAAAATCATAATATGAAATTGGTTACATTTTAATACATCAGTATAACTGCCTTTTTTGTGATGTTCAAAATGTTGATACTATGTGAAAATGTGACTGGGTATAAAACAATACTTATTTATTGTATTCTATTCACCTCATCCATAAACTTATATTATTCTAGTTACATTGGTTAAAAATCTATTTTTTAGTCAGCGACTCCCCCTGAAGTTAAAGGCAAAATATTTTCATTATCAATACTCTAAAGTAACAATATTATTTTATGAAAGGATGCCCTAAAGAATTCTTAAACTCATCAGATTATATCTGTGTGTATTTTTCTTTTCTGATGCTGTAAATGTCCCTAGTTATTCATTTTCAATTCCCATTTATATGGTCATAATTATCAGAGTTAACATGACAATTTTGTTAAAGAAACTCAGCATAACTCCTACAGGTAGCTACACTGGCAACTATGTTGATATAATGTGACAATTCAATTGGATGTATTTTTTTTTATATCAATAGGTTTTAATTATGATAACTTCACCCCACCTCTATGATAAAATTATTCTAGTCACCTGTATTTCTTCGCTATCTTTTAATTACAGGGCACTCACTTGTAGTTTCAGGTCAATTATTTGTGTTATTAATACCTTTAAGTAACCATAATAATAATAATTTTAAAAACAGAAACAATTTTAATTATTTGTACTGACATGTGAAGGTATCAACATAAATTGGTAAATTCATCAGATTATGTTTCTGAAATAATGCAATATTTTCTACTGATTATGTAAAATATGCTAATGACATTGCTTCATTTTAGTTAACAAAGAAAATTCATGATCAACAATTGAATGCTTTAGTGTAACTGCCTAGTTGTTGAAAATGTTAGTACAATATTACAATTCGATTATCTGTAAAAACAAATTGAATCAATATCCCCAGGCCCCTATGATAAATTATTCTAGTTGACAATTTTTTTTTATATCTCTTTATTACAGTGACTCCAACTGAAGTACCAGGTACATTTTGTTCCATTAGCAATACCATTAAGTAATAATGATAAAAACCATAATTATAATAATATTATTGAGTAATATGAGAAAAAATTATCTGAATCTGTTTAACTCCTTTCATGTTTTGTTTTGTAACTTTTTTTGCATGACTTATGTAAAATATCCTAAACAGAGCTTTCGATTCTTATATACAATTGTTGCTACTTTTCATAGAATTACAAAACACAAACAAGTGACCACAAGGGATCACTCAAGTCCCTATAAGCTACACTCTTGATACAAAAGGAAATATGTATACATAAAGTAACAGTTTAATAATTGTTACCACAATTGCAAGCTGATAAATGGCAGTGTTATTGACTGTGATGGAATCTTGTGCAATTATGCCTGGTTTAAGCTGGTTTATATTACAACAGTCTAGATGCTTAGCTGAGCTATCCATGATGTAGATGCTATGTATAAATTACATTATCTGCATTTTTTTAAATCAATAGTTATTTGTTGTGTTAAATGCATCCCATCCCTAAGATTACATTATTGTTGTACATTCCTGAAGAATCTCTTTTTGTTACAGCAACGACACCTGGAGTTATAGGTATAATATTTTGATTATAAATACTCTCATCTAACAATAATAACATGTACAAGGATCATTGGAAATCCTTAAACACGTCAGATTATATTTGGGTGTAAAGAAATACTTGTCTCCATGTGAAAAGTAATAATATCTTGAATCAGAATATGTTTGCCTCCACGGAGTGTGAGAAACAACCTAGTCCCATTATTTAGAGTAATGTATGGATATAGTTTAAGTTATAAAATGTATCTTTGCATAAATTACACTATTAGAAAGGATTTGGTGGATTACGATATGAGTGTGGCGTTATCACACCATCTATATAGAGAATAAGGATGAAAACATGAGAGAAAATAGGATTGCATGAGGGGAGGACATTAGGGGAAAATAATGTGTGTGAAAGAAATTAGCCGGAACAGTATAAGGAAAGACATGGGGATTTGTATGAGGAGATATGAGAGGGCTTTGAAAAATAAGCATTGATGGAAGGAGGCAGGAAGACTAGTGAGATGATCCAAGAAGAGCATCATGAACAATGATGGGTCTGAAAGTTTAATTTCTGTAAAGTAAAAGTGCCTCAGTAGGAAGGCTCTTTGTATTCTCTCATTTCTTAGCTGCACTTACTAGTATAAATTTAACAAAGATTTTTCCAAAAATATCCACAGGTTGGATGCAATTTGAAAAATATATAGATAGTGTTTAGAATAAATTTGCCTACAACCTAGATTTGAATTGTTCTTGTCGTCTAAAATGTTTTAATATCTTCATTACAGGGACTACACCGGAAGGCTCAGGTAAAATATTTTCATTATGAATAAACTCAAGGAATAATAAACATAATAATACCAAAACTAATAGTTATACTGTATGTAGAGATACATGAAAATCATAATATGAAATTAGTTACATTTTAATACATCAGTATAACTGCCTTTTTTTGTGATGTACAAAATGTTGATACTATGTGAAAATGTGACTGGGTATAACACAATACTTATTTATTGTATTCTATTCACCTCATCCATAAACTTATATTATTCTAGTTACATTGGTTAAAAATCTATTTTTTAGACAGCGACTCCCCCTGAACTTAAAGGCAAAATATTTTCATTATCAATACTCTAAAGTAACAATATTATTTTATGAAAGGATGCCCTAAAGAATTCTTAAACTCATCAGATTATATCTGTGTGTATTTTTCTTTTCTGATGCTGTAAATATCCCTAGTTATTCATTTTCAATTCCCATTTATATGGTCATAATTATCAGAGTTAACATGACAATTTTGTTAAAGAAACTCAGCATAACTCCTACAGGTAGCTACACTGGCAACTATGTTGATATAATGTGACAATTCAATTGGATGTATTTTTTTATATCAATAGGTTTTAATTATAATAACTTCACCCCACCTCTCTGATAAAATTATTCTAGTCACCTGTATTTCTTCGCTATCTTTTAATTACAGGGCACTCACTTGTAGTTTCAGGTCAAATATTTGTGTTATTAATACCTTTAAGTAACCATAATAATAATAATTTTAAAAACAGAAACAATTTTAATTATTTGTACTGACATGTGAAGGTATCAACATAAATTGGTAAATTCATCAGATTATGTTTCTGAAATAATGCAATATTTTCTACTGATTATGTAAAATATGCTAATGACATTGCTTCATTTTAGTTAACAAAGAAAATTCATGATCAACAATTGAATGCTTTAGTGTAACTGCCTAGTTGTTGAAAATGTTAGTACAATATTACAATTCGATTATCTGTAAAAACAAATTTAATCAATATCCCCAGGCCCCTATGATAAATTATTCTAGTTGACAATTTTTTTTATATCTCTTTATTACAGTGACTCCAACTGAAGTACCAGGTACATTTTGTTCCATTAGCAATACCATTAAGTAATAATGATAAAAACCATAATTATAATAATATTATTGAGTAATATGAGAAAAAATCATCTGAATCTGTTTTACTCCTTTCATGTTTTGTTTTGTAACTTTTTTTGCATGAATTATGTAAAATATCCTAAACATAGCATTCAATTCTTATATACAATTGTTGGTACTTTTCATAGAATTACAAAACACAAACAAGTGACCACAAGGGATCACTCAAGTCCCTATAAGCTACACTCTTGATACAAAAGGAAATATGTATACATAAAGTAACAGTTTAATAACTGTTACCACAATTGCAAGCTGATAAATGGCAGTGTTATTGACTGTGGTGGAATCTAGTGCAATTATGCCTGGTTTAGGCTGGTTTATATTACAACAGTCTAAATGCTTAGTTGAGCTATCCATGATGTAGATGCTATGTATAAATTCAATTATCTGCATTTTTTAAAATCAATAGTTATTTGTTGTGTTAAATGCATCCCATCCCTAAGATTACATTATTGTTGTACATTCCTGAAGTATCTCTTTTTGTTACAGCAACGACACCTGGAGTTACAGGTATAATATTTTGATTATAAATACTCTCATCTAACAATAATAACATGTACAAGGATAATTGGAAATCCTTAAACACGTCAGATTATATTTGGGTGTAAAGAAATACTTGTCCCCATGTGAAAAGTAAAAATATCTTGAATCAGAATATGTTTGCCTCCACTGAGTGTGAGAAACAACCTAGTCCCATTATTTAGAGTAATGTATGGATATAGTTTAAGTTATAAAATGTATCTTTGCATAAATTACACTATTAGAAAGGATTTGGTGGATTAAGATATGAGTGTGGCGTTATCACACCATCTATATAGAGAATAAGGATGAAAACATGAGAGAAAATAGGATTGCATGAGGGGAGGACATTAGGGGAAAATAATGTGTGTGAAAGAAATTAGCAGGAACAGTATAAGGAAAGACATGGGGATTTGTATGAGGAGATATGAGAGGGCTTTGAAAAATAAGCATTGATGGAAGGAGGCAGGAAGACTAGTGAGATGATCCAAGAAGAGCATCATGAACAATGATGGGTCTGAAAGTTTAATTTCTGTAAAGTAAAAGTGTCTCAGTAGGAAGGCTCTTTGTATTCTCTCATTTCTTAGCTGCACTTACTAGTATAAATTTAACAAAGATTTTTCAAAAAATATCCACAGATTGAATGCAATTTGAAAAATATATAGATAGTGTTTAGAATGAAGCGGGCCTAGTCTGAATGGGTGACACAGCACATGACCGGGGGGCTCGGCCTCCCCGAACCGGATTGGCCGCAAGAGCGGCTGAGGGAGGGGTCTCATGGTTAAAGCAGGCAGCCAGGAGGGAGGTCCGGCCTCTTGCTCCTGGCTGGCCAAGGATTGATTATGTTTATTATTAATAAACAAAGCCGCGGCCATTTTACCTACAGACTGTGTCCTCTCGTTATTGATACATTACACATAAATAATTCTAGGTGAGGGGGGGAAGCTCGCGCCTCCCTGGTCATAAATTTGCCTACAACCTAGATTTGAATTGTTCTTGTCGTCTAAAATGTTTTAATATCTTCATTACAGGGACTACACCGGAAGGCTCAGGTAAAATATTTTCATTATGAATAAACTCAAGGAATAATAAACATAATAATACCAAAACTAATAGTTATACTGTATGTAGAGATACATGAAAATCATAATATGAAATTGGTTACATTTTAAAACATCAGTATAACTGCCTTTTTTTGTGATGTTCAAAATGTTGATACTATGTGAAAATGTGACTGGGTATAAAACAATACTTATTTATTGTATTCTATTCACCTCATCCATAAAATTATATTATTCTAGTTACATTGGTTAAAAATCTATTTTTTAGACAGCGACTCCCCCTGAACTTAAAGGCAAAATATTTTCATTATCAATACTCTAAAGTAACAATATTATTTAATGAAAGGATGCCCTAAAGAATTCTTAAACTGATCAGATTACGTATATCTGTGTGTATTTTTCTTTTCTGATGCTGTAAATGTCCCTAGTTATTCATTTTCAATTCCCATTTATATGGTCATAATTATCAGAGTTAACATGACAATTTTGTTAAAGAAACTCAGCATAATTCCTACAGGTAGCTACACTGGCAACTATGTTGATATAATGTGACAATTCAATTGGATGTATTTTTTTATATCAATAGGTTTTAATTATAATAACTTCACCCCACCTCTATGATAAAATTTATTCTAGTCACCTGTATTTCTTCGCTATCTTTAAATTACAGGGCACTCGCTTGTTGTTTCAGGTCAAATATTTGTGTTATTAATATCTTTAAGTAACCATAATAATAATAATAATAATAATTTTAAAAACAGAAACAATTTTAATTATTTGTACTGACATGTGAAGGTATCAACATAAATTGGTAAATTCATCAGATTATGTTTCTGAAATAATGCAATATTTTCTACTGATTATGTAAAATATGCTAATGACATTGCTTCATTTTAGTTAACAAAGAAAATTCATGATCAACAATTGAATGCTTTAGTGTAACTGCCTAGTTGTTGAAGATGTTAGTACAATATTACAATTCGATTATCTGTAAAAACAAATTGAATCAATATCCCCCGGCCTCTATGATAAATTATTCTAGTTGACAATTTTTTTTAAAATATTTCTTTATTACAGTGACTCCAACTGAAGTACCAGGTACATTTTGTTCCATTAGCAATACCATTAAGTAATAATGATAAAAACCATAATTATAATAATATTATTGAGTAATATGAGAAAAAATCATCTGAAACTGTGATTGGCTATAAAACAATACTTATTTATTGTATTCTATTCACCTCATCCATAAAATTATATTATTCTAGTTACATTGGTTAAAAATCTATTTTATAGACAGCGACTCCCCCTGAAGTTAAAGGCAAAATATTTTCATTATCAATACTCTAAAGTAACAATATTATTTAATGAAAGGATGCATTAGCAATACCGTTAAGTAATAATGATAAAAACCATAATTATAATAATATTATTGAGTAATATGAGAAAAAATCATCTGAAACTGTTTTACTCCTTTCATGTTTTGTTTTGTAACTTTTTTTTGCATGAATTATGTATAATATCCTAAACATAGCTTTCAATTCTTATATACAATTGTTGCTACTTTTCATAGAATTACAAAATACAAACAAGTGACCACAAGGGATCACTCAAGTCCCTATAAGCTACACTCTTGATACAAAAGGAAATATGTATACATAAAGTAACAGTTTAATAACTGTTACCACAATTGCAAGCCGATAAATGGCAGTGTTATTGACTGTGACGGAATCTAGTGCAATTATGCCTGGTTTAGGCTGGTTTATATTACAACAGTCTAAATGCTTAGCTGAGCTATGCATGATGTAGATGCTATGTATAAATTCAATTATCTGCATTTTTTTAAATCAATAGTTATTTGTTGTGTTAAATGCATCCCATCCCTAAGATTACATTATTGTTGTACATTTCTGAAATATCTCTTTTTGTTACAGCAACGACACCTGGAGTTACAGGTATAATATTTTGATTATAAATACTTTCATCTAACAATAATAACATGTACAAGGATAATTGGAAATCCTTAAACACGTCAGATTATATTTGAGTATAAAGAAATACTTGTCTCCATGTGAAAAGTAATAATATCTTGAATCAGAATATGTTTGCCACCACTGAGTGTGAGAAAAAACCTAGTCCCATTATTTAGAGTAATGTATGGATATAGTTTAAGTTATAAAATGTATCTTTGCATAAATTACACTATTAGAAAGGATTTGGTGGATTAAGATATGAGTGTGGCGTTATCAAACCATCTATATAGAGAAAAAGGATGAAAACATGAGAGAAAATAGGATTGCATGAGGGGAGGACATTAGGGGAAAATAATGTGTGTGAAAGAAATTAGCCGGAACAGTATAAGGAAAGACATGGGGATTTGTATGAGGAGATATGAGAGGGCTTTGAAAAATAAGCATTGATGGAAGGAGGCAGGAAGACTAGTGAGATGATCCAAGAAGAGCATCATGAACAATGATGGGTCTGAAAGTTTAATTTCTGTAAAATAAAAGTGCCTCAGTAGGAAGGCTCTTTGTATTCTCTCATTTCTTAGCTGCACTTACTAGTATAAATTTAACAAAGATTTTTCCAAAAATATCCACAGATTGGATGCAATTTGAAAAATATATAGATAGTGTTTAGAATGAAGCGGGCCTAGCCTGAATGGGCGACACAGCACGTGACTGGGGGGCTCGGCCTCCCCGAACCGGATTGGCCGCAAGAGCGGCTGGGGGAGGGGTCTCATGGTTAAAGCAGGCAGCCAGGAGGGAGGTCCGGCCTCTTGCTCCTGGCTGGCCAAGGATTGATTATGTTTATTATTAATAAACAAAGCCGCGGCCATTTTACCTCCAGACTGTCCTCTCGTTATTGGTACATTACACATAAATAATTCTAGGTGAGGGGGGGAAGCTCGCGCCTCCCTGGTCATAAATTTGCCTACAACCTAGATTTGAATTGTTCTTGTCGTCTAAAATGTTTTAATATCTTCATTACAGGGACTACACCGGAAGGCTCAGGTAAAATATTTTCATTATGAATAAACTCAAGGAATAATAAACATAATAATACCAAAACTAATAGTTATACTGTATGTAGAGATACATGAAAATCATAATATGAAATTGGTTACATTTTAATACATCAGTATAACTGCCTTTTTTTGTGATGTTCAAAATGTTGATACTATGTGAAAATGTGACTGGGTATAAAACAATACTTATTTATTGTATTCTATTCACCTCATCCATAAAATTATATTATTCTAGTTACATTGGTTAAAAATCTATTTTTTAGACAGCGACTCCCCCTGAAGTTAAAGGCAAAATATTTTCATTATCAATACTCTAAAGTAACAATATTATTTAAAGAAAGGATGCCCTAAAGAGTTCTTAAACTCATCAGATTACGTATATCTGTGTGTATTTTTCTTTTCTGATGCTGTAAATGTCCCTAGTTATTCATTTTCAATTCCCATTTATGGTCATAATTATCAGAGTTAACATGACAATTTTGTTAAAGAAACTCAGCATAATTCCTACAGGTAGCTACACTGGCAACTATGTTGATATAATGTGACAATTCAATTGGATGTATTTTTTTATATCAATAGGTTTTAATTATAATAACTTCACCCCACCTCTATGATAAAATTATTCTAGTCACCTGTATTTCTTCGCTATCTTTAAATTACAGGGCACTCGCTTGTTGTTTCAGGTCAAATATTTTTGTTATTAATACCTTTAAGTAACCATAATAATAATAATAATTTTAAAAACAGAAACAATTTTAATTATTTGTACTGACACGTGAAGGTATCAACATAAATTGGTAAATTCATCAGATTATGTTTCTGAAATAATGCAATATTTTCTACTGATTATGTAAAATGTGCTAATGACATTGCTTCATTTTAGTTAACAAAGAAAATTCATGATCAACAATTGAATGCTTTAGTGTAACTGCCTAGTTGTTGAAGATGTTAGTACAATATTACAATTCGATTATCTGTAAAAACAAATTGAATCAATATCCCCCGGCCTCTATGATAAATTATTCTAGTTGACAATTTTTTTTTAATGTTTCTTTATTACAGTGACTCCAACTGAAGTACCAGGTACATTTTGTTCCATTAGCAATACCATTAAGTAATAATGATAAAAACCATAATTATAATAATATTATTGAGTAATATGAGAAAAAATCATCTGAAACTGTTTTACTCCTTTCATATTTTGTTTTGTAACTTTTTTTTGCATGAATTATGTAAAATATCCTAAACATAGCTTTCAATTTTTATATACAATTGTTGCTACTTTTCATAGAATTACAAAACACAAACAAGTGACCACAAGGGATCACTCAAGTATTGATACAAAAGGAAATATGTATACATAAAGTAACAGTTTAATAACTGTTACCACAATTGCAAGCCGATAAATGGCAGTGTTATTGACTGTGACGGAATCTAGTGCAATTATGCCTGGTTTAGGCTGGTTTATATTACAACAGTCTAAATGCTTAGCTGAGCTATGCATGATGTAGATGCTATGTATAAATTCAATTATCTGCATTTTTTTAAATCAATAGTTATTTGTTGTGTTAAATGCATCCCATCCCTAAGATTACATTATTGTTGTACATTTCTGAAATATCTCTTTTTGTTACAGCAACGACACCTGGAGTTACAGGTATAATATTTTGATTATAAATATTTTCATCTAACAATAATAACATGTACAAGGATAATTGGAAATCCTTAAACACGTCAGATTATATTTGAGTATAAAGAAATACTTGTCTCCATGTGAAAAGTAATAATATCTTGAATCAGAATATGTTTGCCACCACTGAGTGTGAGAAACAACCTAGTCCCATTATTTAGAGTAATGTATGGATATAGTTTAAGTTATAAAATGTATCTTTGCATAAATTACACTATTAGAAAGGATTTGGTGGATTAAGATATGAGTGTGGCGTTATCAAACCATCTATATAGAGAAAAAGGATGAAAACATGAGAGAAAATAGGATTGCATGAGGGGAGGACATTAGGGGAAAATAATGTGTGTGAAAGAAATTAGCCGGAACAGTATAAGGAAAGACATGGGGATTTGTATGAGGAGATATGAGAGGGCTTTGAAAAATAAGCATTGATGGAAGGAGGCAGGAAGACTAGTGAGATGATCCAAGAAGAGCATCATGAACAATGATGGGTCTGAAAGTTTAATTTCTGTAAAATAAAAGTGCCTCAGTAGGAAGGCTCTTTGTATTCTCTCATTTCTTAGCTGCACTTACTAGTATAAATTTAACAAAGATTTTTCCAAAAATATCCACAGATTGGATGCAATTTGAAAAATATATAGATAGTGTTTAGAATGAAGCGGGCCTAGCCTGAATGGGCGACACAGCACGTGACTGGGGGGCTCGGCCTCCCCGAACCGGATTGGCCGCAAGAGCGGCTGGGGGAGGGGTCTCATGGTTAAAGCAGGCAGCCAGGAGGGAGGTCCGGCCTCTTGCTCCTGGCTGGCCAAGGATTGATTATGTTTATTATTAATAAACAAAGCCGCGGCCATTTTACCTCCAGACTGTCCTCTCGTTATTGGTACATTACACATAAATAATTCTAGGTGAGGGGGGAAGCTCGCGCCTCCCTGGTCATAAATTTGCCTACAACCTAGATTTGAATTGTTCTTGTCGTCTAAAATGTTTTAATATCTTCATTACAGGGACTACACCGGAAGGCTCAGGTAAAATATTTTCATTATGAATAAACTCAAGGAATAATAAACATAATAATACCAAAACTAATAGTTATACTGTATGTAGAGATACATGAAAATCATAATATGAAATTGGTTACATTTTAATACATCAGTATAACTGCCTTTTTTTGTGATGTTCAAAATGTTGATACTATGTGAAAATGTGACTGGGTATAAAACAATACTTATTTATTGTATTCTATTCACCTCATCCATAAAATTATATTATTCTAGTTACATTGGTTAAAAATCTATTTTTTAGACAGCGACTCCCCCTGAAGTTAAAGGCAAAATATTTTCATTATCAATACTCTAAAGTAACAATATTATTTAAAGAAAGGATGCCCTAAAGAGTTCTTAAACTCATCAGATTACGTATATCTGTGTGTATTTTTCTTTTCTGATGCTGTAAATGTCCCTAGTTATTCATTTTCAATTCCCATTTATGGTCATAATTATCAGAGTTAACATGACAATTTTGTTAAAGAAACTCAGCATAATTCCTACAGGTAGCTACACTGGCAACTATGTTGATATAATGTGACAATTCAATTGGATGTATTTTTTTATATCAATAGGTTTTAATTATAATAACTTCACCCCACCTCTATGATAAAATTATTCTAGTCACCTGTATTTCTTCGCTATCTTTAAATTACAGGGCACTCGCTTGTTGTTTCAGGTCAAATATTTTTGTTATTAATACCTTTAAGTAACCATAATAATAATAATAATTTTAAAAACAGAAACAATTTTAATTATTTGTACTGACACGTGAAGGTATCAACATAAATTGGTAAATTCATCAGATTATGTTTCTGAAATAATGCAATATTTTCTACTGATTATGTAAAATGTGCTAATGACATTGCTTCATTTTAGTTAACAAAGAAAATTCATGATCAACAATTGAATGCTTTAGTGTAACTGCCTAGTTGTTGAAGATGTTAGTACAATATTACAATTCGATTATCTGTAAAAACAAATTGAATCAATATCCCCCGGCCTCTATGATAAATTATTCTAGTTGACAATTTTTTTTTAATGTTTCTTTATTACAGTGACTCCAACTGAAGTACCAGGTACATTTTGTTCCATTAGCAATACCATTAAGTAATAATGATAAAAACCATAATTATAATAATATTATTGAGTAATATGAGAAAAAATCATCTGAAACTGTTTTACTCCTTTCATATTTTGTTTTGTAACTTTTTTTTGCATGAATTATGTAAAATATCCTAAACATAGCTTTCAATTTTTATATACAATTGTTGCTACTTTTCATAGAATTACAAAACACAAACAAGTGACCACAAGGGATCACTCAAGTATTGATACAAAAGGAAATATGTATACATAAAGTAACAGTTTAATAACTGTTACCACAATTGCAAGCCGATAAATGGCAGTGTTATTGACTGTGACGGAATCTAGTGCAATTATGCCTGGTTTAGGCTGGTTTATATTACAACAGTCTAAATGCTTAGCTGAGCTATGCATGATGTAGATGCTATGTATAAATTCAATTATCTGCATTTTTTTAAATCAATAGTTATTTGTTGTGTTAAATGCATCCCATCCCTAAGATTACATTATTGTTGTACATTTCTGAAATATCTCTTTTTGTTACAGCAACGACACCTGGAGTTACAGGTATAATATTTTGATTATAAATACTTTCATCTAACAATAATAACATGTACAAGGATAATTGGAAATCCTTAAACACGTCAGATTATATTTGAGTATAAAGAAATACTTGTCTCCATGTGAAAAGTAATAATATCTTGAATCAGAATATGTTTGCCACCACTGAGTGTGAGAAACAACCTAGTCCCATTATTTAGAGTAATGTATGGATATAGTTTAAGTTATAAAATGTATCTTTGCATAAATTACACTATTAGAAAGGATTTGGTGGATTAAGATATGAGTGTGGCGTTATCAAACCATCTATATAGAGAAAAAGGATGAAAACATGAGAGAAAATAGGATTGCATGAGGGGAGGACATTAGGGGAAAATAATGTGTGTGAAAGAAATTAGCCGGAACAGTATAAGGAAAGACATGGGGATTTGTATGAGGAGATATGAGAGGGCTTTGAAAAATAAGCATTGATGGAAGGAGGCAGGAAGACTAGTGAGATGATCCAAGAAGAGCATCATGAACAATGATGGGTCTGAAAGTTTAATTTCTGTAAAATAAAAGTGCCTCAGTAGGAAGGCTCTTTGTATTCTCTCATTTCTTAGCTGCACTTACTAGTATAAATTTAACAAAGATTTTTCCAAAAATATCCACAGATTGGATGCAATTTGAAAAATATATAGATAGTGTTTAGAATGAAGCGGGCCTAGCCTGAATGGGCGACACAGCACGTGACTGGGGGGCTCGGCCTCCCCGAACCGGATTGGCCGCAAGAGCGGCTGGGGGAGGGGTCTCATGGTTAAAGCAGGCAGCCAGGAGGGAGGTCCGGCCTCTTGCTCCTGGCTGGCCAAGGATTGATTATGTTTATTATTAATAAACAAAGCCGCGGCCATTTTACCTCCAGACTGTCCTCTCGTTATTGGTACATTACACATAAATAATTCTAGGTGAGGGGGGGAAGCTCGCGCCTCCCTGGTCATAAATTTGCCTACAACCTAGATTTGAATTGTTCTTGTCGTCTAAAATGTTTTAATATCTTCATTACAGGGACTACACCGGAAGGCTCAGGTAAAATATTTTCATTATGAATAAACTCAAGGAATAATAAACATAATAATACCAAAACTAATAGTTATACTGTATGTAGAGATACATGAAAATCATAATATGAAATTGGTTACATTTTAATACATCAGTATAACTGCCTTTTTTTGTGATGTTCAAAATGTTGATACTATGTGAAAATGTGACTGGGTATAAAACAATACTTATTTATTGTATTCTATTCACCTCATCCATAAAATTATATTATTCTAGTTACATTGGTTAAAAATCTATTTTTTAGACAGCGACTCCCCCTGAAGTTAAAGGCAAAATATTTTCATTATCAATACTCTAAAGTAACAATATTATTTAAAGAAAGGATGCCCTAAAGAGTTCTTAAACTCATCAGATTACGTATATCTGTGTGTATTTTTCTTTTCTGATGCTGTAAATGTCCCTAGTTATTCATTTTCAATTCCCATTTATGGTCATAATTATCAGAGTTAACATGACAATTTTGTTAAAGAAACTCAGCATAATTCCTACAGGTAGCTACACTGGCAACTATGTTGATATAATGTGACAATTCAATTGGATGTATTTTTTTATATCAATAGGTTTTAATTATAATAACTTCACCCCACCTCTATGATAAAATTATTCTAGTCACCTGTATTTCTTCGCTATCTTTAAATTACAGGGCACTCGCTTGTTGTTTCAGGTCAAATATTTTTGTTATTAATACCTTTAAGTAACCATAATAATAATAATAATTTTAAAAACAGAAACAATTTTAATTATTTGTACTGACACGTGAAGGTATCAACATAAATTGGTAAATTCATCAGATTATGTTTCTGAAATAATGCAATATTTTCTACTGATTATGTAAAATGTGCTAATGACATTGCTTCATTTTAGTTAACAAAGAAAATTCATGATCAACAATTGAATGCTTTAGTGTAACTGCCTAGTTGTTGAAGATGTTAGTACAATATTACAATTCGATTATCTGTAAAAACAAATTGAATCAATATCCCCCGGCCTCTATGATAAATTATTCTAGTTGACAATTTTTTTTTAATGTTTCTTTATTACAGTGACTCCAACTGAAGTACCAGGTACATTTTGTTCCATTAGCAATACCATTAAGTAATAATGATAAAAACCATAATTATAATAATATTATTGAGTAATATGAGAAAAAATCATCTGAAACTGTTTTACTCCTTTCATATTTTGTTTTGTAACTTTTTTTTGCATGAATTATGTAAAATATCCTAAACATAGCTTTCAATTTTTATATACAATTGTTGCTACTTTTCATAGAATTACAAAACACAAACAAGTGACCACAAGGGATCACTCAAGTCTTGATACAAAAGGAAATATGTATACATAAATTAACAGTTTAATAACTGTTACCACAATTGCAAGCTGATAAATGGCAGTGTTATTGACTGTGACGGAATCTAGTGCAATTATGCCTGGTTTAGGCTGGTTTATATTACAACAGTCTAAATGCTTAGCTGAGCTATGCATGATGTAGATGCTATGTATAAATTCAATTATCTGCATTTTTTTAAATCAATAGTTATTTGTTGTGTTAAATGCATCCCATCCCTAAGATTACATTATTGTTGTACATTTCTGAAATATCTCTTTTTGTTACAGCAACGACACCTGGAGTTACAGGTATATATTTTGATTATAAATACTTTCATCTAACAATAATAACATGTACAAGGATAATTGGAAATCCTTAAACACGTCAGATTATATTTGAGTATAAAGAAATACTTGTCTCCATGTGAAAAGTAATAATATCTTGAATCAGAATATGTTTGCCACCACTGAGTGTGAGAAACAACCTAGTCCCATTATTTAGAGTAATGTATGGATATAGTTTAAGTTATAAAATGTATCTTTGCATAAATTACACTATTAGAAAGGATTTGGTGGATTAAGATATGAGTGTGGCGTTATCAAACCATCTATATAGAGAAAAAGGATGAAAACATGAGAGAAAATAGGATTGCATGAGGGGAGGACATTAGGGGAAAATAATGTGTGTGAAAGAAATTAGCCGGAACAGTATAAGGAAAGACATGGGGATTTGTATGAGGAGATATGAGAGGGCTTTGAAAAATAAGCATTGATGGAAGGAGGCAGGAAGACTAGTGAGATGATCCAAGAAGAGCATCATGAACAATGATGGGTCTGAAAGTTTAATTTCTGTAAAATAAAAGTGACTCAGTAGGAAGGCTCTTTGTATTCTCTCATTTCTTAGCTGCACTTACTAGTATAAATTTAACAAAGATTTTTCCAAAAATATCCACAGATTGGATGCAATTTGAAAAATATATAGATAGTGTTTAGAATGAAGCGGGCCTAGCCTGAATGGGCGACACAGCACGTGACCGGGGGGCTCGTCCTCCCCGAACCGGATTGGCCGCAAGAGCGGCTGAGGGAGGGGTCTCATGGTTAAAGCAGGCAGCCAGGAGGGAGGTCCGGCCTCTTGCTCCTGGCTGGCCAAGGATTGATTTTGATTATTATTAATAAACAAAGCCGCGGCCATTTTACCTCCAGACTGTCCTCTCGTTATTGGTACATTACACATAAATAATTCTAGGTGAGGGGGGAAGCTCGCGCCTCCCTGGTCATAAATTTGCCTACAATTTAGATTTGAATTGTTCTTGTCGTCTAAAATGTTTTAATATCTTCATTACAGGGACTACACCGGAAGGCTCAGGTAAAATATTTTCATTATGAATAAACTCAAGGAATAATAAACATAATAATACCAAAACTAATAGTTATACTGTATGTAGAGATACATGAAAATCATAATATGAAATTGGTTACATTTTAATACATCAGTATAATTGCCTTTTTTTGTGATGTTCAAAATGTTGATACTATGTGAAAATGTGACTGGGTATAAAACAATACTTATTTATTGTATTCTATTCACCTCATCCATAAAATTATATTATTCTAGTTACATTGGTTAAAAATCTATTTTTTAGACAGCGACTCCCCCTGAACTTAAAGGCAAAATATTTTCATTATCAATACTCTAAAGTAACAATATTATTTTATGAAAGGATGCACTAAAGAATTCTTAAACTCATCAGATTATATCTGTGTGTATTTTTCTTTTCTGATGCTGTAAATATCCCTAGTTATTCATTTTCAATTCCCATTTATATGGTCATAATTATCAGAGTTAACATGACAATTTTGTTAAAGAAACTCAGCATAACTCCTACAGGTAGCTACACTGGCAACTATGTTGATATAATGTGACAATTCAATTGGATGTATTTTTTTTTATATCAATAGGTTTTAATTATAATAACTTCACCTCACCTCTATAATAAAATTATTCTAGTCACCTGTATTTCTTCGCTATCTTTAAATTACAGGGCACTCGCTTGTTGTTTCAGGTCAAATATTTGTGTTATTAATACCTTTAAGTAACCATAATAATAATAATAATAATTTTAAAAACAGAAACAATTTTAATTATTTGTACTGACACGTGAAGGTATCAACATAAATTGGTAAATTCATCAGATTATGTTTCTGAAATAATGCAATATTTTCTACTGATTATGTAAAATATGCTAATGACATTGCTTCATTTTAGTTAACAAAGAAAATTCATGATCAACAATTGAATGCTTTAGTGTAACTGCTTAGTTGTTGAAGATGTTAGTACAATATTACAATTCGATTATCTGTAAAAACAAATTGAATCAATATCCCCCGGCCTCTATGATAAATTATTCTAGTTGACAATTTTTTTAAATATTTCTTTATTACAGTGACTCCAACTGAAGTACCAGGTACATTTTGTTCCATTAGCAATACCATTAAGTAATAATGATAAAAACCATAATTATAATAATATTATTGAGTAATATGAGAAAAAATCATCTGAAACTGTTTTACTCCTTTCATGTTTTGTTTTGTAACTTTTTTTTGCATGAATTATGTAAAATATCCTAAACATAGCTTTCAATTCTTATATACAATTGTTGCTACTTTTCATAGAATTACAAAACACAAACAAGTGACCACAAGGGATCACTCAAGTCCCTATAAGCTACACTCTTGATACAAAAGGAAATATGTATACATAAAGTAACAGTTTAATAACTGTTACCACAATTGCAAGCCGATAAATGGCAGTGTTATTGACTGTGACGGAATCTAGTGCAATTATGCCTGGTTTAGGCTGGTTTATATTACAACAGTCTAAATGCTTAGCCGAGCTATCCATGATGTAGATGCTATGTATAAATTAAATTATCTGCATTTTTTTAAATCAATAGTTATTTGTTGTGTTAAATGCATCCCATCCCTAAGATTACATTATTGTTGTACATTTCTGAAATATCTCTTTTTGTTACAGCAACGACACCTGGAGTTACAGGTATAATATTTTGATTATAAATACTTTCATCTAACAATAATAACATGTACAAGGATAATTGGAAATCCTTAAACACGTCAGATTATATTTAAGTATAAAGAAATACTTGTCTCCATGTGAAAAGTAATAATATCTTGAATCAGAATATGTTTGCCACCACTGAGTGTGAGAAACAACCTAGTCCCATTATTTAGAGTAATGTATGGACATAGTTTAAGTTATAAAATGTATCTTTGCATAAATTACACTATTAGAAAGGATTTGGTGGATTAAGATATGAGTGTGGCGTTATCAAACCATCTATATAGAGAAAAAGGATGAAAACATGAGAGAAAATAGGATTGCATGAGGGGAGGACATTAGGGGAAAATAATGTGTGTGAAAGAAATTAGCCGGAACAGTATAAGGAAAGACATGGGGATTTGTATGAGGAGATATGAGAGGGCTTTGAAAAATAAGCATTGATGGAAGGAGGCAGGAAGACTAGTGAGATGATCCAAGAAGAGCATCATGAACAATGATGGGTCTGAAAGTTTAATTTCTGTAAAATAAAAGTGCCTCAGTAGGAAGGCTCTTTGTATTCTCTCATTTCTTAGCTGCACTTACTAGTATAAATTTAACAAAGATTTTTCCAAAAATATCCACAGATTGGATGCAATTTGAAAAATATATAGATAGTGTTTAGAATGAAGCGGACCTAGCCTGAATGGGCGACACAGCACGTGACCAGGGGGCTCGGCCTCCCCGAACCGGATTGGCCGCAAGAGCGGCTGAGGGAGGGGTCTCATGGTTAAAGCAGGCAGCCAGGAGGGAGGTCCGGCCTCTTGCTCCTGGCTGGCCAAGGATTGATTATGTTTATTATTAATAAACAAAGCCGCGGCCATTTTACCTCCAGACTGTCCTCTCATTATTGGTACATTACACATAAATAATTCTAGGTGAGGGGGGAAGCTCGCGCCTCCCTGGTCATAAATTTGCCTACAATTTAGATTTGAATTGTTCTTGTCGTCTAAAATGTTTTAATATCTTCATTACAGGGACTACACCGGAAGGCTCAGGTAAAATATTTTCATTATGAATAAACTCAAGGAATAATAAACATAATAATACCAAAACTAATAGTTATACTGTATGTAGAGATACATGAAAATCATAATATGAAATTGGTTACATTTTAATACATCAGTATAACTGCCTTTTTTTGTGATGTTCAAAATGTTGATACTATGTGAAAATGTGACTGGGTATAAAACAATACTTATTTATTGTATTCTATTCACCTCATCCATAAAATTATATTATTCTAGTTACATTGGTTAAAAATCTATTTTTTAGACAGCGACACCCCCTGAACTTAAAGGCAAAATATTTTCATTATCAATACTCTAAAGTAACAATATTATTTAATGAAAGGATGCCCTAAAGAATTCTTAAACTCATCAGATTACGTATATCTGTGTGTATTTTTCTTTTCTGATGCTGTAAATGTCCCTAGTTATTCATTTTCAATTCCCATTTATATGGTCATAATTATCAGAGTTAACATGACAATTTTGTTAAAGAAACTCAGCATAATTCCTACAGGTAGCTACACTGGCAACTATGTTGATATAATGTGACAATTCAATTGGATGTATTTTTTTATATCAATAGGTTTTAATTATAATAACTTCACCCCACCTCTATGATAAAATTATTCTAGTCACCTGTATTTCTTCGCTATCTTTAAATTACAGGGCACTCGCTTGTTGTTTCAGGTCAAATATTTTTGTTATTAATACCTTTAAGTAACCATAATAATAATAATAATTTTAAAAACAGAAACAATTTTAATTATTTGTACTGACACGTGAAGGTATCAACATAAATTGGTAAATTCATCAGATTATGTTTCTGAAATAATGCAATATTTTCTACTGATTATGTAAAATGTGCTAATGACATTGCTTCATTTTAGTTAACAAAGAAAATTCATGATCAACAATTGAATGCTTTAGTGTAACTGCCTAGTTGTTGAAGATGTTAGTACAATATTACAATTCGATTATCTGTAAAAACAAATTGAATCAATATCCCCCGGCCTCTATGATAAATTATTCTAGTTGACAATTTTTTTTTAATGTTTCTTTATTACAGTGACTCCAACTGAAGTACCAGGTACATTTTGTTCCATTAGCAATACCATTAAGTAATAATGATAAAAACCATAATTATAATAATATTATTGAGTAATATGAGAAAAAATCATCTGAAACTGTTTTACTCCTTTCATATTTTGTTTTGTAACTTTTTTTTGCATGAATTATGTAAAATATCCTAAACATAGCTTTCAATTTTTATATACAATTGTTGCTACTTTTCATAGAATTACAAAACACAAACAAGTGACCACAAGGGATCACTCAAGTCTTGATACAAAAGGAAATATGTATACATAAATTAACAGTTTAATAACTGTTACCACAATTGCAAGCTGATAAATGGCAGTGTTATTGACTGTTACGGAATCTAGTGCAATTATGCCTGGTTTAGGCTGGTTTATATTACAACAGTCTAAATGCTTAGCTGAGCTATGCATGATGTAGATGCTATGTATAAATTCAATTATCTGCATTTTTTTAAATCAATAGTTATTTGTTGTGTTAAATGCATCCCATCCCTAAGATTACATTATTGTTGTACATTTCTGAAATATCTCTTTTTGTTACAGCAACGACACCTGGAGTTACAGGTATAATATTTTGATTATAAATACTTTCATCTAACAATAATAACATGTACAAGGATAATTGGAAATCCTTAAACACGTCAGATTATATTTGAGTATAAAGAAATACTTGTCTCCATGTGAAAAGTAATAATATCTTGAATCAGAATATGTTTGCCACCACTGAGTGTGAAAAACAACCTAGTCCCATTATTTAGAGTAATGTATGGATATAGTTTAAGTTATAAAATGTATCTTTGCATAAATTACACTATTAGAAAGGATTTGGTGGATTAAGATATGAGTGTGGCGTTATCAAACCATCTATATAGAGAAAAAGGATGAAAACATGAGAGAAAATAGGATTGCATGAGGGGAGGACATTAGGGGAAAATAATGTGTGTGAAAGAAATTAGCCGGAACAGTATAAGGAAAGACATGGGGATTTGTATGAGGAGATATGAGAGGGCTTTGAAAAATAAGCATTGATGGAAGGAGGCAGGAAGACTAGTGAGATGATCCAAGAAGAGCATTATGAACAATGATGGGTCTGAAAGTTTAATTTCTGTAAAGTAAAAGTGTCTCAGTGGGAAGGCTCTTTGTATTCTCTCATTTCTGAGCTGCACTTACTAGTATAAATTTAACAAAGATTTTTCCAAAAATATCCACAGATTGGATGCAATTTGAAAAATATATAGATAGTGTTTAGAATAAATTTGCCTACAACCTAGATTTGAATTGTTCTTGTCGTCTAAAATGTTTTAATATCTTCATTACAGGGACTACACCGGAAGGCTCAGGTAAAATATTTTCATTATGAATAAACTCAAGGAATAATAAACATAATAATACCAAAACTAATAGTTATACTGTATGTAGAGATACATGAAAATCATAATATGAAATTGGTTACATTTTAAAACATCAGTATAACTGCCTTTTTTTGTGATGTTCAAAATGTTGATACTATGTGAAAATGTGACTGGGTATAAAACAATACTTATTTATTGTATTCTATTCACCTCATCCATAAAATTATATTATTCTAGTTACATTGGTTAAAAATCTATTTTTTAGACAGCGACTCCCCCTGAACTTAAAGGCAAAATATTTTCATTATCAATACTCTAAAGTAACAATATTATTTAATGAAAGGATGCACTAAAGAATTCTTAAACTCATCAGATTATATCTGTGTGTATTTTTCTTTTCTGATGCTGTAAATATCCCTAGTTATTCATTTTCAATTCCCATTTATATGGTCATAATTATCAGAGTTAACATGACAATTTTGTTAAAGAAACTCAGCATAACTCCTACAGGTAGCTACACTGGCAACTATGTTGATATAATGTGACAATTCAATTGGATGTATTTTTTTATATCAATAGGTTTTAATTATAATAACTTCACCCCACCTCTATGATAAAATTATTCTAGTCACCTGTATTTCTTCGCTATCTTTAAATTACAGGGCACTCGCTTGTTGTTTCAGGTCAAATATTTTTGTTATTAATACCTTTAAGTAACCATAATAATAATAATAATTTTAAAAACAGAAACAATTTTAATTATTTGTACTGACACGTGAAGGTATCAACATAAATTGGTAAATTCATCAGATTATGTTTCTGAAATAATGCAATATTTTCTACTGATTATGTAAAATGTGCTAATGACATTGCTTCATTTTAGTTAACAAAGAAAATTCATGATCAACAATTGAATGCTTTAGTGTAACTGCCTAGTTGTTGAAGATGTTAGTACAATATTACAATTCGATTATCTGTAAAAACAAATTGAATCAATATCCCCCGGCCTCTATGATAAATTATTCTAGTTGACAATTTTTTTTTAATGTTTCTTTATTACAGTGACTCCAACTGAAGTACCAGGTACATTTTGTTCCATTAGCAATACCATTAAGTAATAATGATAAAAACCATAATTATAATAATATTATTGAGTAATATGAGAAAAAATCATCTGAAACTGTTTTACTCCTTTCATATTTTGTTTTGTAACTTTTTTTTGCATGAATTATGTAAAATATCCTAAACATAGCTTTCAATTTTTATATACAATTGTTGCTACTTTTCATAGAATTACAAAACACAAACAAGTGACCACAAGGGATCACTCAAGTCTTGATACAAAAGGAAATATGTATACATAAATTAACAGTTTAATAACTGTTACCACAATTGCAAGCTGATAAATGGCAGTGTTATTGACTGTTACGGAATCTAGTGCAATTATGCCTGGTTTAGGCTGGTTTATATTACAACAGTCTAAATGCTTAGCTGAGCTATGCATGATGTAGATGCTATGTATAAATTCAATTATCTGCATTTTTTTAAATCAATAGTTATTTGTTGTGTTAAATGCATCCCATCCCTAAGATTACATTATTGTTGTACATTTCTGAAATATCTCTTTTTGTTACAGCAACGACACCTGGAGTTACAGGTATAATATTTTGATTATAAATACTTTCATCTAACAATAATAACATGTACAAGGATAATTGGAAATCCTTAAACACGTCAGATTATATTTGAGTATAAAGAAATACTTGTCTCCATGTGAAAAGTAATAATATCTTGAATCAGAATATGTTTGCCACCACTGAGTGTGAAAAACAACCTAGTCCCATTATTTAGAGTAATGTATGGATATAGTTTAAGTTATAAAATGTATCTTTGCATAAATTACACTATTAGAAAGGATTTGGTGGATTAAGATATGAGTGTGGCGTTATCAAACCATCTATATAGAGAAAAAGGATGAAAACATGAGAGAAAATAGGATTGCATGAGGGGAGGACATTAGGGGAAAATAATGTGTGTGAAAGAAATTAGCCGGAACAGTATAAGGAAAGACATGGGGATTTGTATGAGGAGATATGAGAGGGCTTTGAAAAATAAGCATTGATGGAAGGAGGCAGGAAGACTAGTGAGATGATCCAAGAAGAGCATTATGAACAATGATGGGTCTGAAAGTTTAATTTCTGTAAAGTAAAAGTGTCTCAGTGGGAAGGCTCTTTGTATTCTCTCATTTCTGAGCTGCACTTACTAGTATAAATTTAACAAAGATTTTTCCAAAAATATCCACAGATTGGATGCAATTTGAAAAATATATAGATAGTGTTTAGAATAAATTTGCCTACAACCTAGATTTGAATTGTTCTTGTCGTCTAAAATGTTTTAATATCTTCATTACAGGGACTACACCGGAAGGCTCAGGTAAAATATTTTCATTATGAATAAACTCAAGGAATAATAAACATAATAATACCAAAACTAATAGTTATACTGTATGTAGAGATACATGAAAATCATAATATGAAATTGGTTACATTTTAAAACATCAGTATAACTGCCTTTTTTTGTGATGTTCAAAATGTTGATACTATGTGAAAATGTGACTGGGTATAAAACAATACTTATTTATTGTATTCTATTCACCTCATCCATAAAATTATATTATTCTAGTTACATTGGTTAAAAATCTATTTTTTAGACAGCGACTCCCCCTGAACTTAAAGGCAAAATATTTTCATTATCAATACTCTAAAGTAACAATATTATTTAATGAAAGGATGCCCTAAAGAATTCTTAAACTCATCAGATTATATCTGTGTGTATTTTTCTTTTCTGATGCTGTAAATATCCCTAGTTATTCATTTTCAATTCCCATTTATATGGTCATAATTATCAGAGTTAACATGACAATTTTGTTAAAGAAACTCAGCATAACTCCTACAGGTAGCTACACTGGCAACTATGTTGATATAATGTGACAATTCAATTGGATGTATTTTTTTATATCAATAGGTTTTAATTATAATAACTTTACCCCACCTCTATAATAAAATTATTCTAGTCACCTGTATTTCTTCGCTATCTTTAAATTACAGGGCACTCGCTTGTTGTTTCAGGTCAAATATTTGTGTTATTAATACCTTTAAGTAACCATAATAATAATAATAATAATTTTAAAAACAGAAACAATTTTAATTATTTGTACTGACATGTGAAGGTATCAACATAAATTGGTAAATTCATCAGATTATGTTTCTGAAATAATGCAATATTTTCTACTGATTATGTAAAATATGCTAATGACATTGCTTAATTTTAGTTAACAAAGAAAATTCATGATCAACAATTGAATGCTTTAGTGTAACTGCCTAGTTGTTGAAGATATTAGTACAATATTACAATTCGATTATCTGTAAAAACAAATTGAATCAATATCCCCCAGCCTCTATGATAAATTATTCTAGTTGACAATTTTTTTAAATATTTCTTTATTACAGTGACTCCAACTGAAGTACCAGGTACATTTTGTTCCATTAGCAATACCATTAAGTAATAATGATAAAAACCATAATTATAATAATATTATTGAGTAATATGAGAAAAAATCATCTGAAACTGTTTTACTCCTTTCATGTTTTGTTTTGTAACTTTTTTTGCATGAATTATGTATAATATCCTAAACATAGCTTTCAATTCTTATATACAATTGTTGCTACTTTTCATAGAATTACAAAACACAAACAAGTGACCACAAGGGATCACTCAAGTCTTGATACAAAAGGAAATATGTATACATAAATTAACAGTTTAATAACTGTTACCACAATTGCAAGCTGATAAATGGCAGTGTTATTGACTGTGACGGAATCTAGTGCAATTATGCCTGGTTTAGGCTGGTTTATATTACAACAGTCTAAATGCTTAGCTGAGCTATCCATGATGTAGATGCTATGTATAAATTCAATTATCTGCATTTTTTTAAATCAATAGTTATTTGTTGTGTTAAATGCATCCCATCCCTAAGATTACATTATTGTTGTACATTTCTGAAATATCTCTTTTTGTTACAGCAACGACACCTGGAGTTACAGGTATAATATTTTGATTATAAATACTTTCATCTAACAATAATAACATGTACAAGGATAATTGGAAATCCTTAAACACGTCAGATTATATTTGAGTATAAAGAAATACTTGTCTCCATGTGAAAAGTAATAATATCTTGAATCAGAATATGTTTGCCACCACTGAGTGTGAGAAACAACCTAGTCCCATTATTTAGAGTAATGTATGGATATACAGCTAAACCCCGTTATAACGCGGGTCTCGGGGTCCACCCCGAGACCACCGCGTTACTAACGGGGTCGCGAGAAAAAAAAATGGCCGCCGCGCTTTAGCGCATATTCATCCCGCGGGACAGGAGATGGGAGCGGGCATGTCCCTCCGCTCCCCGCTTCCCCCTGTCACCGCGGGACAGGCCGCGGGGCAGGAGATGGGAGCGGGGATGTCTCTCCTGTCCCCGCTTCCCCCTGTCACCTCGGGACAGGCCGCGGGGCAGGAGATGGGAGCGGGGATGTCCCTCCGCTCCCCGCTTCCCCCTGTCACCTCGGGACAGGCCGCGGGGCAGGAGATGGGAGCGGGGATGTCCCTCCTGTCCCCGCTTCCCCCTGTCACCTCGGGACAGGCCGCGGGGCAGGAGATGGGAGCGGGGATGTCCCTCCTGTCCCCGCTTCCCCCTGTCACCTCGGGACAGGCCGCGGGGCAGGAGATGGGAGCGGGGATGTCCCTCCTGTCCCCGCTTCCCCCTGTCACCTCGGGACAGGCCGCGGGGCAGGAGATGGGAGCGGGGATGTCCCTCCTGTCCCCGCTTCCCCCTGTCACCTCGGGACAGGCCGCGGGGCAGGAGATGGGAGCGGGGATGTCTCTCCTGTCCCCGCTTCCCCCTGTCACCTCGGGACAGGCCGCGGGGCAGGAGATGGGAGTGGGGATGTCCCCTCAGGTCGCCGCTTACCTCAGAACCATGCTGCCTGCATGGAGGTTGTAGCGGGGGGTTTCTTCTCCCCACCGCTGTCCCCGGTGCTCCCGCTGCCTGCGCGGGAGGAGGGGGGGGAGCGGGTGGTGGTGCTGGTCGCGGCCCGTCTGTGTAGAGTGAGAGAGTGTGTGTGTATGTATATATGGGAGAGAAAGTGTGTGTGTGTATATGGGTGTGTGAGTGTGGGTAAGTGTCTGAGTGTGTGTGTAAGTGTGTGTAAGTGTGTGTGAGTGTGTGTGAGTGTCTGTGAGTGTCTGTGAGTGTGTAAGTGTGTGTGAGTGTGTGTGAGTGTGTGTGAGTGTGTGTGAGTGTGTGTGAGTGTCTGTGAGTGTCTGTGAGTGTCTGTGAGTGTCTAAGTGTGTGTGAGTGTGTGTGAGTGTCTGTGAGTGTGTAAGTGTGTGTGAGTGTGTGTGAGTGTGTGTCTGTGAGTGTCTAAGTGTGTGTAAGTGTGTGTAAGTGTGTGTAAGTGTGTGTGAGTGTGTGTGAGTGTCTAAGTGTGTGTGTGTGTGTGTGTGTGTGTGTGAGTGTGTGTGAGTGTCTGTAAGTGTGCGTAAGTGTGCGTGAGTGTGCGTAAGTGTGTGTGAGTGTGCGTGAGTGTGGTCAGTGTGTGTGCAGTGTGTCAGTGTGAGCAATGAGCAGTGTGTGTGCAGTGTGCAGTGTGTGTGCAGTGTGGCAGTGAGCAATGAGCAGTGTGTGTGCAGTGAGTGTGTGCAGTGTG
The DNA here is from genome assembly GCF_040206685.1 of Ascaphus truei. Taxonomy (NCBI): domain Eukaryota; kingdom Metazoa; phylum Chordata; class Amphibia; order Anura; family Ascaphidae; genus Ascaphus; species Ascaphus truei. The sequence continues at coordinate 42,098,056 of NC_134487.1, read as the reverse complement.
TCAGTGTGAGCAATGAGCAGTGTGTGTGCAGTGTGCAGTGTGTGTGCAGTGTGGCAGTGTGAGCAATGAGCAGTGTGTGTGCAGTGAGTGTGTGCAGTGTGCAAAAAAAAAAATGTAAAAAAATTTTTTTTAAAAATTTTTTTTTTTTTTTTTTTTTTTTTAAAAAAAACGGGAGCCACGGGAAAACCGCGTTATAACCGAATCGCGGTATAACGAGGCGCGTTATAACGGGGTTTAGCTGTAGTTTAAGTTATAAAATGTATCTTTGCATAAATTACACTATTAGAAAGGATTTGGTGGATTAAGATATGAGTGTGGCATTATCAAACCATCTATATAGAGAAAAAGGATGAAAACATGAGAGAAAATAGGATTGCATGAGGGGAGGACATTAGGGGAAAATAATGTGTGTGAAAGAAATTAGCCGGAACAGTATAAGGAAAGACATGGGGATTTGTATGAGGAGATATGAGAGGGCTTTGAAAAATAAGCATTGATGGAAGGAGGCAGGAAGACTAGTGAGATGATCCAAGAAGAGCATTATGAACAATGATGGGTCTGAAAGTTTAATTTCTGTAAAGTAAAAGTGTCTCAGTGGGAAGGCTCTTTGTATTCTCTCATTTCTGAGCTGCACTTACTAGTATAAATTTAACAAAGATTTTTCCAAAAATATCCACAGATTGGATGCAATTTGAAAAATATATAGATAGTGTTTAGAATAAATTTGCCTACAACCTAGATTTGAATTGTTCTTGTCGTCTAAAATGTTTTAATATCTTCATTACAGGGACTACACCGGAAGGCTCAGGTAAAATATTTTCATTATGAATAAACTCAAGGAATAATAAACATAATAATACCAAAACTAATAGTTATACTGTATGTAGAGATACATGAAAATCATAATATGAAATTGGTTACATTTTAAAACATCAGTATAACTGCCTTTTTTTGTGATGTTCAAAATGTTGATACTATGTGAAAATGTGACTGGGTATAAAACAATACTTATTTATTGTATTCTATTCACCTCATCCATAAAATTATATTATTCTAGTTACATTGGTTAAAAATCTATTTTTTAGACAGCGACTCCCCCTGAACTTAAAGGCAAAATATTTTCATTATCAATACTCTAAAGTAACAATATTATTTAATGAAAGGATGCCCTAAATAATTCTTAAACTGATCAGATTACGTATATCTGTGTGTATTTTTCTTTTCTGATGCTGTAAATGTCCCTAGTTATTCATTTTCAATTCCCATTTATATGGTCATAATTATCAGAGTTAACATGACAATTTTGTTAAAGAAACTCAGCATAATTCCTACAGGTAGCTACACTGGCAACTATGTTGATATAATGTGACAATTCAATTGGATGTATTTTTTTTATATCAATAGGTTTTAATTATAATAACTTCACCCCACCTCTATGATAAAATTTATTCTAGTCACCTGTATTTCTTTGCTATCTTTAAATTACAGGGCACTCGCTTGTTGTTTCAGGTCAAATATTTGTGTTATTAATATCTTTAAGTAACCATAATAATAATAATAATAATAATTTTAAAAACAGAAACAATTTTAATTATTTGTACTGACATGTGAAGGTATCAACATAAATTGGTAAATTCATCAGATTATGTTTCTGAAATAATGCAATATTTTCTACTGATTATGTAAAATATGCTAATGACATTGCTTCATTTTAGTTAACAAAGAAAATTCATGATCAACAATTGAATGCTTTAGTGTAACTGCCTAGTTGTTGAAGATGTTAGTACATTATTACAATTCGATTATCTGTAAAAACAAATTGAATCAATATCCCCCGGCCTCTATGATAAATTATTCTAGTTGACAATTTTTTTTTAAATATTTCTTTATTACAGTGACTCCAACTGAAGTACCATGTACATTTTGTTCCATTAGCAATACCATTAAGTAATAATGATAAAAACCATAATTATAATAATATTATTGAGTAATATGAGAAAAAATCATCTGAAACTGTTTTACTCCTTTCATGTTTTGTTTTGTAACTTTTTTTTGCATGAATTATGTAAAATATCCTAAACATAGCTTTCAATTCTTATATACAATTGTTGCTACTTTTCATAGAATTACAAAACACAAACAAGTGACCACAAGGGATCACTCAAGTCCCTATAAGCTACACTCTTGATACAAAAGGAAATATGTATACATAAAGTAACAGTTTAATAACTGTTACCACAATTGCAAGCTGATAAATGGCAGTGTTATTGACTGTGACGGAATCTAGTGCAATTATGCCTGGTTTAGGCTGGTTTATATTACAACAGTCTAAATGCTTAGCTGAGCTATCCATGATGTAGATGCTATGTATAAATTCAATTATCTGCATTTTTTTAAATCAATAGTTATTTGTTGTGTTAAATGCATCCTATCCCTAAGATTACATTATTGTTGTACATTTCTGAAGTATCTCTTTTTGTTACAGCAACGACACCTGGAGTTACAGGTATAATATTTTGATTATAAATACTCTCATCTAACAATAATAACATGTACAAGGATAATTGGAAATCCTTAAACACGTCAGATTATATTTGGGTGTAAAGAAATACTTGTCTCCATGTGAAAAGTAATAATATCTTGAATCAGAATATGTTTGCCACCACTGAGTGTGAGAAACAACCTAGTCCCATTATTTAGAGTAATGTATGGATATAGTTTAAGTTATAAAATGTATCTTTGCATAAATTACACTATTAGAAAGGATTTGGTGGATTAAGATATGAGTGTGGCGTTATCACACCATCTATATAGAGAATAAGGCTGAAAACATGAGAGGAAATAGGATTGCATGAGGGGAGGACATTAGGGGAAAATAATGTGTGTGAAAGAAATTAGCCGGAACAGTATAAGGAAAGACATGGGGATTTGTATGAGGAGATATGAGAGGGCTTTGAAAAATAAGCATTGATGGAAGGAGGCAGGAAGACTAGTGAGATGATCCAAGAAGAGCATCATGAATAATGATGGGTCTGAAAGTTTAATTTCTGTAAAGTAAAAGTGCCTCAGTAGGAAGGCTCTTTGTATTATCTCATTTCTTAGCTGCACTTACTAGTATAAATTTAACAAAGATTTTTCCAAAAATATCCACAGGTTGGATGCAATTTGAAAAATATATAGATAGTGTTTAGAATAAATTTGCCTACAACCTAGATTTGAATTGTTCTTGTCGTCTAAAATGTTTTAATATCTTCATTACAGGGACTACACCGGAAGGCTCAGGTAAAATATTTTCATTATGAATAAACTCAAGGAATAATAAACATAATAATACCAAAACTAATAGTTATACTGTATGTAGAGATACATGAAAATCATAATATGAAATTAGTTACATTTTAATACATCAGTATAACTGCCTTTTTTGTGATGTTCAAAATGTTGATACTATGTGAAAATGTGACTGGGTATAAAACAATACTTATTTATTGTATTCTATTCACCTCATCCATAAACTTATATTATTCTAGTTACATTGGTTAAAAATCTATTTTTTAGACAGCGACTCCCCTGAACTTAAAGGCAAAATATTTTCATTATCAATACTCTAAAGTAACAATATTATTTAATGAAAGGATGCCCTAAAGAATTCTTAAACTCATCAGATTATATCTGTGTGTATTTTTCTTTTCTGATGCTGTAAATATCCCTAGTTATTCATTTTCAATTCCCATTTATATGGTCATAATTATCAGAGTTAACATGACAATTTTGTTAAAGAAACTCAGCATAACTCCTACAGGTAGCTACACTGGCAACTATGTTGATATAATGTGACAATTCAATTGGATGTATTTTTTTATATCAATAGGTTTTAATTATAATAACTTTACCCCACCTCTATAATAAAATTATTCTAGTCACCTGTATTTCTTCGCTATCTTTAAATTACAGGGCACTCGCTTGTTGTTTCAGGTCAAATATTTGTGTTATTAATACCTTTAAGTAACCATAATAATAATAATAATAATTTTAAAAACAGAAACAATTTTAATTATTTGTACTGACATGTGAAGGTATCAACATAAATTGGTAAATTCATCAGATTATGTTTCTGAAATAATGCAATATTTTCTACTGATTATGTAAAATATGCTAATGACATTGCTTAATTTTAGTTAACAAAGAAAATTCATGATCAACAATTGAATGCTTTAGTGTAACTGCCTAGTTGTTGAAGATATTAGTACAATATTACAATTCGATTATCTGTAAAAACAAATTGAATCAATATCCCCCAGCCTCTATGATAAATTATTCTAGTTGACAATTTTTTTAAATATTTCTTTATTACAGTGACTCCAACTGAAGTACCAGGTACATTTTGTTCCATTAGCAATACCATTAAGTAATAATGATAAAAACCATAATTATAATAATATTATTGAGTAATATGAGAAAAAATCATCTGAAACTGTTTTACTCCTTTCATGTTTTGTTTTGTAACTTTTTTTGCATGAATTATGTATAATATCCTAAACATAGCTTTCAATTCTTATATACAATTGTTGCTACTTTTCATAGAATTACAAAACACAAACAAGTGACCACAAGGGATCACTCAAGTCTTGATACAAAAGGAAATATGTATACATAAATTAACAGTTTAATAACTGTTACCACAATTGCAAGCTGATAAATGGCAGTGTTATTGACTGTGACGGAATCTAGTGCAATTATGCCTGGTTTAGGCTGGTTTATATTACAACAGTCTAAATGCTTAGCTGAGCTATCCATGATGTAGATGCTATGTATAAATTCAATTATCTGCATTTTTTTAAATCAATAGTTATTTGTTGTGTTAAATGCATCCCATCCCTAAGATTACATTATTGTTGTACATTTCTGAAATATCTCTTTTTGTTACAGCAACGACACCTGGAGTTACAGGTATAATATTTTGATTATAAATACTTTCATCTAACAATAATAACATGTACAAGGATAATTGGAAATCCTTAAACACGTCAGATTATATTTGAGTATAAAGAAATACTTGTCTCCATGTGAAAAGTAATAATATCTTGAATCAGAATATGTTTGCCACCACTGAGTGTGAGAAACAACCTAGTCCCATTATTTAGAGTAATGTATGGATATAGTTTAAGTTATAAAATGTATCTTTGCATAAATTACACTATTAGAAAGGATTTGGTGGATTAAGATATGAGTGTGGCATTATCAAACCATCTATATAGAGAAAAAGGATGAAAACATGAGAGAAAATAGGATTGCATGAGGGGAGGACATTAGGGGAAAATAATGTGTGTGAAAGAAATTAGCCGGAACAGTATAAGGAAAGACATGGGGATTTGTATGAGGAGATATGAGAGGGCTTTGAAAAATAAGCATTGATGGAAGGAGGCAGGAAGACTAGTGAGATGATCCAAGAAGAGCATTATGAACAATGATGGGTCTGAAAGTTTAATTTCTGTAAAGTAAAAGTGTCTCAGTGGGAAGGCTCTTTGTATTCTCTCATTTCTGAGCTGCACTTACTAGTATAAATTTAACAAAGATTTTTCCAAAAATATCCACAGATTGGATGCAATTTGAAAAATATATAGATAGTGTTTAGAATAAATTTGCCTACAACCTAGATTTGAATTGTTCTTGTCGTCTAAAATGTTTTAATATCTTCATTACAGGGACTACACCGGAAGGCTCAGGTAAAATATTTTCATTATGAATAAACTCAAGGAATAATAAACATAATAATACCAAAACTAATAGTTATACTGTATGTAGAGATACATGAAAATCATAATATGAAATTGGTTACATTTTAAAACATCAGTATAACTGCCTTTTTTTGTGATGTTCAAAATGTTGATACTATGTGAAAATGTGACTGGGTATAAAACAATACTTATTTATTGTATTCTATTCACCTCATCCATAAAATTATATTATTCTAGTTACATTGGTTAAAAATCTATTTTTTAGACAGCGACTCCCCCTGAACTTAAAGGCAAAATATTTTCATTATCAATACTCTAAAGTAACAATATTATTTAATGAAAGGATGCCCTAAATAATTCTTAAACTGATCAGATTACGTATATCTGTGTGTATTTTTCTTTTCTGATGCTGTAAATGTCCCTAGTTATTCATTTTCAATTCCCATTTATATGGTCATAATTATCAGAGGTAACATGAATTTTTGGTTAAGGAAACTCAGCATAATTCCTACAGGTAGCTACACTGGCAACTATGTTGATATAATGTGACAATTCAATTGGATGTATTTTTTTATATCAATAGGTTTTAATTATAATAACTTCACCCCACCTCTATGATAAAATTTATTCTAGTCACCTGTATTTCTTCGCTATCTTTAAATTACAGGGCACTCGCTTGTTGTTTCAGGTCAAATATTTGTGTTATTAATATCTTTAAGTAACCATAATAATAATAATAATAATAATTTTAAAAACAGAAACAATTTTAATTATTTGTACTGACATGTGAAGGTATCAACATAAATTGGTAAATTCATCAGATTATGTTTCTGAAATAATGCAATATTTTCTACTGATTATGTAAAATATGCTAATGACATTGCTTCATTTTAGTTAACAAAGAAAATTCATGATCAACAATTGAATGCTTTAGTGTAACTGCCTAGTTGTTGAAGATGTTAGTACAATATTACAATTCGATTATCTGTAAAAACAAATTGAATCAATATCCCCCGGCCTCTATGATAAATTATTCTAGTTGACAATTTTTTTTTAAATATTTCTTTATTACAGTGACTCCAACTGAAGTACCAGGTACATTTTGTTCCATTAGCAATACCATTAAGTAATAATGATAAAAACCATAATTATAATAATATTATTGAGTAATATGAGAAAAAATCATCTGAAACTGTTTTACTCCTTTCATGTTTTGTTTTGTAACTTTTTTTTGTATGAATTATGTATAATATCCTAAACATAGCTTTCAATTCTTATATACAATTGTTGCTACTTTTCATAGAATTACAAAACACAAACAAGTGACCACAAGGGATCACTCAAGTCCCTATAAGCTACACTCTTGATACAAAAGGAAATATGTATACATAAAGTAACAGTTTAATAACTGTTACCACAATTGCAAGCTGATAAATGGCAGTGTTATTGACTGTGACGGAATCTAGTGCAATTATGCCTGGTTTAGGCTGGTTTATATTACAACAGTCTAAATGCTTAGCTGAGCTATCCATGATGTAGATGCTATGTATAAATTCAATTATCTGCATTTTTTTAAATCAATAGTTATTTGTTGTGTTAAATGCATCCTATCCCTAAGATTACATTATTGTTGTACATTTCTGAAGTATCTCTTTTTGTTACAGCAACGACACCTGGAGTTACAGGTATAATATTTTGATTATAAATACTCTCATCTAACAATAATAACATGTACAAGGATAATTGGAAATCCTTAAACACGTCAGATTATATTTGGGTGTAAAGAAATACTTGTCTCCATGTGAAAAGTAATAATATCTTGAATCAGAATATGTTTGCCACCACTGAGTGTGAGAAACAACCTAGTCCCATTATTTAGAGTAATGTATGGATATAGTTTAAGTTATAAAATGTATCTTTGCATAAATTACACTATTAGAAAGGATTTGGTGGATTAAGATATGAGTGTGGCGTTATCACACCATCTATATAGAGAATAAGGCTGAAAACATGAGAGGAAATAGGATTGCATGAGGGGAGGACATTAGGGGAAAATAATGTGTGTGAAAGAAATTAGCCGGAACAGTATAAGGAAAGACATGGGGATTTGTATGAGGAGATATGAGAGGGCTTTGAAAAATAAGCATTGATGGAAGGAGGCAGGAAGACTAGTGAGATGATCCAAGAAGAGCATCATGAACAATGATGGGTCTGAAAGTTTAATTTCTGTAAAGTAAAAGTGCCTCAGTAGGAAGGCTCTTTGTATTATCTCATTTCTTAGCTGCACTTACTAGTATAAATTTAACAAAGATTTTTCCAAAAATATCCACAGGTTGGATGCAATTTGAAAAATATATAGATAGTGTTTAGAATAAATTTGCCTACAACCTAGATTTGAATTGTTCTTGTCGTCTAAAATGTTTTAATATCTTCATTACAGGGACTACACCGGAAGGCTCAGGTAAAATATTTTCATTATGAATAAACTCAAGGAATAATAAACATAATAATACCAAAACTAATAGTTATACTGTATGTAGAGATACATGAAAATCATAATATGAAATTAGTTACATTTTAATACATCAGTATAACTGCCTTTTTTGTGATGTTCAAAATGTTGATACTATGTGAAAATGTGACTGGGTATAAAACAATACTTATTTATTGTATTCTATTCACCTCATCCATAAACTTATATTATTCTAGTTACATTGGTTAAAAATCTATTTTTTAGACAGCGACTCCCCCTGAACTTAAAGGCAAAATATTTTCATTATCAATACTCTAAAGTAACAATATTATTTAATGAAAGGATGCCCTAAAGAATTCTTAAACTCATCAGATTATATCTGTGTGTATTTTTCTTTTCTGATGCTGTAAATATCCCTAGTTATTCATTTTCAATTCCCATTTATATGGTCATAATTATCAGAGTTAACATGACAATTTTGTTAAAGAAACTCAGCATAACTCCTACAGGTAGCTACACTGGCAACTATGTTGATATAATGTGACAATTCAATTGGATGTATTTTTTTATATCAATAGGTTTTAATTATAATAACTTTACCCCACCTCTATAATAAAATTATTCTAGTCACCTGTATTTCTTCGCTATCTTTAAATTACAGGGCACTCGCTTGTTGTTTCAGGTCAAATATTTGTGTTATTAATACCTTTAAGTAACCATAATAATAATAATTTTAAAAACAGAAACAATTTTAATTATTTGTACTGACATGTGAAGGTATCAACATAAATTGGTAAATTCATCAGATTATGTTTCTGAAATAATGCAATATTTTCTACTGATTATGTAAAATATGCTAATGACATTGCTTAATTTTAGTTAACAAAGAAAATTCATGATCAACAATTGAATGCTTTAGTGTAACTGCCTAGTTGTTGAAGATATTAGTACAATATTACAATTCGATTATCTGTAAAAACAAATTGAATCAATATCCCCCAGCCTCTATGATAAATTATTCTAGTTGACAATTTTTTTAAATATTTCTTTATTACAGTGACTCCAACTGAAGTACCAGGTACATTTTGTTCCATTAGCAATACCATTAAGTAATAATGATAAAAACCATAATTATAATAATATTATTGAGTAATATGAGAAAAAATCATCTGAAACTGTTTTACTCCTTTCATGTTTTGTTTTGTAACTTTTTTTGCATGAATTATGTATAATATCCTAAACATAGCTTTCAATTCTTATATACAATTGTTGCTACTTTTCATAGAATTACAAAACACAAACAAGTGACCACAAGGGATCACTCAAGTCTTGATACAAAAGGAAATATGTATACATAAATTAACAGTTTAATAACTGTTACCACAATTGCAAGCTGATAAATGGCAGTGTTATTGACTGTGACGGAATCTAGTGCAATTATGCCTGGTTTAGGCTGGTTTATATTACAACAGTCTAAATGCTTAGCTGAGCTATCCATGATGTAGATGCTATGTATAAATTCAATTATCTGCATTTTTTTAAATCAATAGTTATTTGTTGTGTTAAATGCATCCCATCCCTAAGATTACATTATTGTTGTACATTTCTGAAATATCTCTTTTTGTTACAGCAACGACACCTGGAGTTACAGGTATAATATTTTGATTATAAATACTTTCATCTAACAATAATAACATGTACAAGGATAATTGGAAATCCTTAAACACGTCAGATTATATTTGAGTATAAAGAAATACTTGTCTCCATGTGAAAAGTAATAATATCTTGAATCAGAATATGTTTGCCACCACTGAGTGTGAGAAACAACCTAGTCCCATTATTTAGAGTAATGTATGGATATAGTTTAAGTTATAAAATGTATCTTTGCATAAATTACACTATTAGAAAGGATTTGGTGGATTAAGATATGAGTGTGGCATTATCAAACCATCTATATAGAGAAAAAGGATGAAAACATGAGAGAAAATAGGATTGCATGAGGGGAGGACATTAGGGGAAAATAATGTGTGTGAAAGAAATTAGCCGGAACAGTATAAGGAAAGACATGGGGATTTGTATGAGGAGATATGAGAGGGCTTTGAAAAATAAGCATTGATGGAAGGAGGCAGGAAGACTAGTGAGATGATCCAAGAAGAGCATTATGAACAATGATGGGTCTGAAAGTTTAATTTCTGTAAAGTAAAAGTGTCTCAGTGGGAAGGCTCTTTGTATTCTCTCATTTCTGAGCTGCACTTACTAGTATAAATTTAACAAAGATTTTTCCAAAAATATCCACAGATTGGATGCAATTTGAAAAATATATAGATAGTGTTTAGAATAAATTTGCCTACAACCTAGATTTGAATTGTTCTTGTCGTCTAAAATGTTTTAATATCTTCATTACAGGGACTACACCGGAAGGCTCAGGTAAAATATTTTCATTATGAATAAACTCAAGGAATAATAAACATAATAATACCAAAACTAATAGTTATACTGTATGTAGAGATACATGAAAATCATAATATGAAATTGGTTACATTTTAAAACATCAGTATAACTGCCTTTTTTTGTGATGTTCAAAATGTTGATACTATGTGAAAATGTGACTGGGTATAAAACAATACTTATTTATTGTATTCTATTCACCTCATCCATAAAATTATATTATTCTAGTTACATTGGTTAAAAATCTATTTTTTAGACAGCGACTCCCCCTGAACTTAAAGGCAAAATATTTTCATTATCAATACTCTAAAGTAACAATATTATTTAATGAAAGGATGCCCTAAATAATTCTTAAACTGATCAGATTACGTATATCTGTGTGTATTTTTCTTTTCTGATGCTGTAAATGTCCCTAGTTATTCATTTTCAATTCCCATTTATATGGTCATAATTATCAGAGTTAACATGACAATTTTGTTAAAGAAACTCAGCATAATTCCTACAGGTAGCTACACTGGCAACTATGTTGATATAATGTGACAATTCAATTGGATGTATTTTTTTATATCAATAGGTTTTAATTATAATAACTTCACCCCACCTCTATGATAAAATTTATTCTAGTCACCTGTATTTCTTCGCTATCTTTAAATTACAGGGCACTCGCTTGTTGTTTCAGGTCAAATATTTGTGTTATTAATATCTTTAAGTAACCATAATAATAATAATAATAATAATTTTAAAAACCGAAACAATTTTAATTATTTGTACTGACATGTGAAGGTATCAACATAAATTGGTAAATTCATCAGATTATGTTTCTGAAATAATGCAATATTTTCTACTGATTATGTAAAATATGCTAATGACATTGCTTCATTTTAGTTAACAAAGAAAATTCATGATCAACAATTGAATGCTTTAGTGTAACTGCCTAGTTGTTGAAGATGTTAGTACAATATTACAATTCGATTATCTGTAAAAACAAATTGAATCAATATCCCCCGGCCTCTATGATAAATTATTCTAGTTGACAATTTTTTTTTAAATATTTCTTTATTACAGTGACTCCAACTGAAGTACCAGGTACATTTTGTTCCATTAGCAATACCATTAAGTAATAATGATAAAAACCATAATTATAATAATATTATTGAGTAATATGAGAAAAAATCATCTGAAACTGTTTTACTCCTTTCATGTTTTGTTTTGTAACTTTTTTTTGTATGAATTATGTATAATATCCTAAACATAGCTTTCAATTCTTATATACAATTGTTGCTACTTTTCATAGAATTACAAAACACAAACAAGTGACCACAAGGGATCACTCAAGTCCCTATAAGCTACACTCTTGATACAAAAGGAAATATGTATACATAAAGTAACAGTTTAATAACTGTTACCACAATTGCAAGCTGATAAATGGCAGTGTTATTGACTGTGACGGAATCTAGTGCAATTATGCCTGGTTTAGGCTGGTTTATATTACAACAGTCTAAATGCTTAGCTGAGCTATCCATGATGTAGATGCTATGTATAAATTCAATTATCTGCATTTTTTTAAATCAATAGTTATTTGTTGTGTTAAATGCATCCTATCCCTAAGATTACATTATTGTTGTACATTTCTGAAGTATCTCTTTTTGTTACAGCAACGACACCTGGAGTTACAGGTATAATATTTTGATTATAAATACTCTCATCTAACAATAATAACATGTACAAGGATAATTGGAAATCCTTAAACACGTCAGATTATATTTGGGTGTAAAGAAATACTTGTCTCCATGTGAAAAGTAATAATATCTTGAATCAGAATATGTTTGCCACCACTGAGTGTGAGAAACAACCTAGTCCCATTATTTAGAGTAATGTATGGATATAGTTTAAGTTATAAAATGTATCTTTGCATAAATTACACTATTAGAAAGGATTTGGTGGATTAAGATATGAGTGTGGCGTTATCACACCATCTATATAGCGAATAAGGCTGAAAACATGAGAGGAAATAGGATTGCATGAGGGGAGGACATTAGGGGAAAATAATGTGTGTGAAAGAAATTAGCCGGAACAGTATAAGGAAAGACATGGGGATTTGTATGAGGAGATATGAGAGGGCTTTGAAAAATAAGCATTGATGGAAGGAGGCAGGAAGACTAGTGAGATGATCCAAGAAGAGCATCATGAACAATGATGGGTCTGAAAGTTTAATTTCTGTAAAGTAAAAGTGCCTCAGTAGGAAGGCTCTTTGTATTATCTCATTTCTTAGCTGCACTTACTAGTATAAATTTAACAAAGATTTTTCCAAAAATATCCACAGGTTGGATGCAATTTGAAAAATATATAGATAGTGTTTAGAATAAATTTGCCTACAACCTAGATTTGAATTGTTCTTGTCGTCTAAAATGTTTTAATATCTTCATTACAGGGACTACACCGGAAGGCTCAGGTAAAATATTTTCATTATGAATAAACTCAAGGAATAATAAACATAATAATACCAAAACTAATAGTTATACTGTATGTAGAGATACATGAAAATCATAATATGAAATTAGTTACATTTTAATACATCAGTATAACTGCCTTTTTTGTGATGTTCAAAATGTTGATACTATGTGAAAATGTGACTGGGTATAAAACAATACTTATTTATTGTATTCTATTCACCTCATCCATAAAATTATATTATTCTAGTTACATTGGTTAAAAATCTATTTTTTAGACAGCGACTCCCCCTGAACTTAAAGGCAAAATATTTTCATTATCAATACTCTAAAGTAACAATATTATTTAATGAAAGGATGCCCTAAATAATTCTTAAACTGATCAGATTACGTATATCTGTGTGTATTTTTCTTTTCTGATGCTGTAAATGTCCCTAGTTATTCATTTTCAATTCCCATTTATATGGTCATAATTATCAGAGTTAACATGACAATTTTGTTAAAGAAACTCAGCATAATTCCTACAGGTAGCTACACTGGCAACTATGTTGATATAATGTGACAATTCAATTGGATGTATTTTTTTATATCAATAGGTTTTAATTATAATAACTTCACCCCACCTCTATGATAAAATTTATTCTAGTCACCTGTATTTCTTCGCTATCTTTAAATTACAGGGCACTCGCTTGTTGTTTCAGGTCAAATATTTGTGTTATTAATATCTTTAAGTAACCATAATAATAATAATAATAATAATTTTAAAAACCGAAACAATTTTAATTATTTGTACTGACATGTGAAGGTATCAACATAAATTGGTAAATTCATCAGATTATGTTTCTGAAATAATGCAATATTTTCTACTGATTATGTAAAATATGCTAATGACATTGCTTCATTTTAGTTAACAAAGAAAATTCATGATCAACAATTGAATGCTTTAGTGTAACTGCCTAGTTGTTGAAGATGTTAGTACAATATTACAATTCGATTATCTGTAAAAACAAATTGAATCAATATCCCCCGGCCTCTATGATAAATTATTCTAGTTGACAATTTTTTTTTAAATATTTCTTTATTACAGTGACTCCAACTGAAGTACCAGGTACATTTTGTTCCATTAGCAATACCATTAAGTAATAATGATAAAAACCATAATTATAATAATATTATTGAGTAATATGAGAAAAAATCATCTGAAACTGTTTTACTCCTTTCATGTTTTGTTTTGTAACTTTTTTTTGTATGAATTATGTATAATATCCTAAACATAGCTTTCAATTCTTATATACAATTGTTGCTACTTTTCATAGAATTACAAAACACAAACAAGTGACCACAAGGGATCACTCAAGTCCCTATAAGCTACACTCTTGATACAAAAGGAAATATGTATACATAAAGTAACAGTTTAATAACTGTTACCACAATTGCAAGCTGATAAATGGCAGTGTTATTGACTGTGACGGAATCTAGTGCAATTATGCCTGGTTTAGGCTGGTTTATATTACAACAGTCTAAATGCTTAGCTGAGCTATCCATGATGTAGATGCTATGTATAAATTCAATTATCTGCATTTTTTTAAATCAATAGTTATTTGTTGTGTTAAATGCATCCTATCCCTAAGATTACATTATTGTTGTACATTTCTGAAGTATCTCTTTTTGTTACAGCAACGACACCTGGAGTTACAGGTATAATATTTTGATTATAAATACTCTCATCTAACAATAATAACATGTACAAGGATAATTGGAAATCCTTAAACACGTCAGATTATATTTGGGTGTAAAGAAATACTTGTCTCCATGTGAAAAGTAATAATATCTTGAATCAGAATATGTTTGCCACCACTGAGTGTGAGAAACAACCTAGTCCCATTATTTAGAGTAATGTATGGATATAGTTTAAGTTATAAAATGTATCTTTGCATAAATTACACTATTAGAAAGGATTTGGTGGATTAAGATATGAGTGTGGCGTTATCACACCATCTATATAGCGAATAAGGCTGAAAACATGAGAGGAAATAGGATTGCATGAGGGGAGGACATTAGGGGAAAATAATGTGTGTGAAAGAAATTAGCCGGAACAGTATAAGGAAAGACATGGGGATTTGTATGAGGAGATATGAGAGGGCTTTGAAAAATAAGCATTGATGGAAGGAGGCAGGAAGACTAGTGAGATGATCCAAGAAGAGCATCATGAACAATGATGGGTCTGAAAGTTTAATTTCTGTAAAGTAAAAGTGCCTCAGTAGGAAGGCTCTTTGTATTATCTCATTTCTTAGCTGCACTTACTAGTATAAATTTAACAAAGATTTTTCCAAAAATATCCACAGGTTGGATGCAATTTGAAAAATATATAGATAGTGTTTAGAATAAATTTGCCTACAACCTAGATTTGAATTGTTCTTGTCGTCTAAAATGTTTTAATATCTTCATTACAGGGACTACACCGGAAGGCTCAGGTAAAATATTTTCATTATGAATAAACTCAAGGAATAATAAACATAATAATACCAAAACTAATAGTTATACTGTATGTAGAGATACATGAAAATCATAATATGAAATTAGTTACATTTTAATACATCAGTATAACTGCCTTTTTTGTGATGTTCAAAATGTTGATACTATGTGAAAATGTGACTGGGTATAAAACAATACTTATTTATTGTATTCTATTCACCTCATCCATAAACTTATATTATTCTAGTTACATTGGTTAAAAATCTATTTTTTAGACAGCGACTCCCCCTGAACTTAAAGGCAAAATATTTTCATTATCAATACTCTAAAGTAACAATATTATTTAATGAAAGGATGCCCTAAAGAATTCTTAAACTCATCAGATTATATCTGTGTGTATTTTTCTTTTCTGATGCTGTAAATATCCCTAGTTATTCATTTTCAATTCCCATTTATATGGTCATAATTATCAGAGTTAACATGACAATTTTGTTAAAGAAACTCAGCATAACTCCTACAGGTAGCTACACTGGCAACTATGTTGATATAATGTGACAATTCAATTGGATGTATTTTTTTATATCAATAGGTTTTAATTATAATAACTTTACCCCACCTCTATAATAAAATTATTCTAGTCACCTGTATTTCTTCGCTATCTTTAAATTACAGGGCACTCGCTTGTTGTTTCAGGTCAAATATTTGTGTTATTAATACCTTTAAGTAACCATAATAATAATAATAATAATTTTAAAAACAGAAACAATTTTAATTATTTGTACTGACATGTGAAGGTATCAACATAAATTGGTAAATTCATCAGATTATGTTTCTGAAATAATGCAATATTTTCTACTGATTATGTAAAATATGCTAATGACATTGCTTAATTTTAGTTAACAAAGAAAATTCATGATCAACAATTGAATGCTTTAGTGTAACTGCCTAGTTGTTGAAGATATTAGTACAATATTACAATTCGATTATCTGTAAAAACAAATTGAATCAATATCCCCCAGCCTCTATGATAAATTATTCTAGTTGACAATTTTTTTAAATATTTCTTTATTACAGTGACTCCAACTGAAGTACCAGGTACATTTTGTTCCATTAGCAATACCATTAAGTAATAATGATAAAAACCATAATTATAATAATATTATTGAGTAATATGAGAAAAAATCATCTGAAACTGTTTTACTCCTTTCATGTTTTGTTTTGTAACTTTTTTTGCATGAATTATGTATAATATCCTAAACATAGCTTTCAATTCTTATATACAATTGTTGCTACTTTTCATAGAATTACAAAACACAAACAAGTGACCACAAGGGATCACTCAAGTCTTGATACAAAAGGAAATATGTATACATAAATTAACAGTTTAATAACTGTTACCACAATTGCAAGCTGATAAATGGCAGTGTTATTGACTGTGACGGAATCTAGTGCAATTATGCCTGGTTTAGGCTGGTTTATATTACAACAGTCTAAATGCTTAGCTGAGCTATCCATGATGTAGATGCTATGTATAAATTCAATTATCTGCATTTTTTTAAATCAATAGTTATTTGTTGTGTTAAATGCATCCCATCCCTAAGATTACATTATTGTTGTACATTTCTGAAATATCTCTTTTTGTTACAGCAACGACACCTGGAGTTACAGGTATAATATTTTGATTATAAATACTTTCATCTAACAATAATAACATGTACAAGGATAATTGGAAATCCTTAAACACGTCAGATTATATTTGAATATAAAGAAATACTTGTCTCCATGTGAAAAGTAATAATATCTTGAATCAGAATATGTTTGCCACCACTGAGTGTGAGAAACAACCTAGTCCCATTATTTAGAGTAATGTATGGATATAGTTTAAGTTATAAAATGTATCTTTGCATAAATTACACTATTAGAAAGGATTTGGTGGATTAAGATATGAGTGTGGCATTATCAAACCATCTATATAGAGAAAAAGGATGAAAACATGAGAGAAAATAGGATTGCATGAGGGGAGGACATTAGGGGAAAATAATGTGTGTGAAAGAAATTAGCCGGAACAGTATAAGGAAAGACATGGGGATTTGTATGAGGAGATATGAGAGGGCTTTGAAAAATAAGCATTGATGGAAGGAGGCAGGAAGACTAGTGAGATGATCCAAGAAGAGCATTATGAACAATGATGGGTCTGAAAGTTTAATTTCTGTAAAGTAAAAGTGTCTCAGTGGGAAGGCTCTTTGTATTCTCTCATTTCTGAGCTGCACTTACTAGTATAAATTTAACAAAGATTTTTCCAAAAATATCCACAGATTGGATGCAATTTGAAAAATATATAGATAGTGTTTAGAATAAATTTGCCTACAACCTAGATTTGAATTGTTCTTGTCGTCTAAAATGTTTTAATATCTTCATTACAGGGACTACACCGGAAGGCTCAGGTAAAATATTTTCATTATGAATAAACTCAAGGAATAATAAACATAATAATACCAAAACTAATAGTTATACTGTATGTAGAGATACATGAAAATCATAATATGAAATTGGTTACATTTTAAAACATCAGTATAACTGCCTTTTTTTGTGATGTTCAAAATGTTGATACTATGTGAAAATGTGACTGGGTATAAAACAATACTTATTTATTGTATTCTATTCACCTCATCCATAAAATTATATTATTCTAGTTACATTGGTTAAAAATCTATTTTTTAGACAGCGACTCCCCCTGAACTTAAAGGCAAAATATTTTCATTATCAATACTCTAAAGTAACAATATTATTTAATGAAAGGATGCCCTAAATAATTCTTAAACTGATCAGATTACGTATATCTGTGTGTATTTTTCTTTTCTGATGCTGTAAATGTCCCTAGTTATTCATTTTCAATTCCCATTTATATGGTCATAATTATCAGAGTTAACATGACAATTTTGTTAAAGAAACTCAGCATAATTCCTACAGGTAGCTACACTGGCAACTATGTTGATATAATGTGACAATTCAATTGGATGTATTTTTTTATATCAATAGGTTTTAATTATAATAACTTCACCCCACCTCTATGATAAAATTTATTCTAGTCACCTGTATTTCTTCGCTATCTTTAAATTACAGGGCACTCGCTTGTTGTTTCAGGTCAAATATTTGTGTTATTAATATCTTTAAGTAACCATAATAATAATAATAATAATAATTTTAAAAACAGAAACAATTTTAATTATTTGTACTGACATGTGAAGGTATCAACATAAATTGGTAAATTCATCAGATTATGTTTCTGAAATAATGCAATATTTTCTACTGATTATGTAAAATATGCTAATGACATTGCTTCATTTTAGTTAACAAAGAAAATTCATGATCAACAATTGAATGCTTTAGTGTAACTGCCTAGTTGTTGAAGATGTTAGTACAATATTACAATTCGATTATCTGTAAAAACAAATTGAATCAATATCCCCCGGCCTCTATGATAAATTATTCTAGTTGACATTTTTTTTTTAAATATTTCTTTATTACAGTGACTCCAACTGAAGTACCAGGTACATTTTGTTCCATTAGCAATACCATTAAGTAATAATGATAAAAACCATAATTATAATAATATTATTGAGTAATATGAGAAAAAATCATCTGAAACTGTTTTACTCCTTTCATGTTTTGTTTTGTAACTTTTTTTTGTATGAATTATGTATAATATCCTAAACATAGCTTTCAATTCTTATATACAATTGTTGCTACTTTTCATAGAATTACAAAACACAAACAAGTGACCACAAGGGATCACTCAAGTCCCTATAAGCTACACTCTTGATACAAAAGGAAATATGTATACATAAAGTAACAGTTTAATAACTGTTACCACAATTGCAAGCTGATAAATGGCAGTGTTATTGACTGTGACGGAATCTAGTGCAATTATGCCTGGTTTAGGCTGGTTTATATTACAACAGTCTAAATGCTTAGCTGAGCTATCCATGATGTAGATGCTATGTATAAATTCAATTATCTGCATTTTTTTAAATCAATAGTTATTTGTTGTGTTAAATGCATCCTATCCCTAAGATTACATTATTGTTGTACATTTCTGAAGTATCTCTTTTTGTTACAGCAACGACACCTGGAGTTACAGGTATAATATTTTGATTATAAATACTCTCATCTAACAATAATAACATGTACAAGGATAATTGGAAATCCTTAAACACGTCAGATTATATTTGGGTGTAAAGAAATACTTGTCTCCATGTGAAAAGTAATAATATCTTGAATCAGAATATGTTTGCCACCACTGAGTGTGAGAAACAACCTAGTCCCATTATTTAGAGTAATGTATGGATATAGTTTAAGTTATAAAATGTATCTTTGCATAAATTACACTATTAGAAAGGATTTGGTGGATTAAGATATGAGTGTGGCGTTATCACACCATCTATATAGAGAATAAGGATGCAAACATGAGAGAAAATAGGATTACATGAGGGGAGGACATTAGGGGAAAATAATGTGTGTGAAAGAAATTAGCCGGAACAGTATAAGGAAAGACATGGGGATTTGTATGAGGAGATAAGAGAGGGCTTTGAAAAATAAGCATTGATGGAAGGAGGCAGGAAGACTAGTGAGATGATCCAAGAAGAGCATCATGAACAATGATGGGTCTGAAAGTTTAATTTCTGTAAAGTAAAAGTGCCTCAGTAGGAAGGCTCTTTGTATTCTCTCATTTCTTAGCTGCACTTACTAGTATAAATTTAACAAAGATTTTTCCAAAAATATCCACAGATTGGATGCAATTTGAAAAATATATAGATAGTGTTTAGAATGAAGCGGGCCTAGCCTGAATGGGCGACACAGCACGTGACCAGGGGGCTTGGCCTCCCCAAACCGGATTGGCCGCAAGAGCGGCCGGGGGAGGGGTCTCATGGTTAAAGCAGGCAGCCAGGAGGGAGGTCCAGCCTCTTGCTCCGGGCTGGCCAAGGATTGATTATGTTTATTATTAATAAACAAAGCCATGGCCATTTTACCTCCAGACTGTCCTCTCGTTATTGGTACATTACACATAAATAATTCTAGGTGAGGGGGGAAGCTCGCGCCTCCCTGGTCATAAATTTGCCTACAGCCTAGATTTGAATTGTTCTTGTCGTCTAAAATGTTTTAATATCTTCATTACAGGGACTACACCGGAAGGCTCAGGTAAAATATTTTCATTATGAATAAACTCAAGGAATAATAAACATAATAATACCAAAACTAATAGTTATACTGTATGTAGAGATACATGAAAATCATAATATGAAATTGGTTACATTTTAATACATCAGTATAACTGCCTTTTTTTGTGATGTTCAAAATGTTGATACTATGTGAAAATGTGACTGGGTATAAAACAATACTTATTTATTGTATTCTATTCACCTCATCCATAAAATTATATTATTCTAGTTACATTGGTTAAAAATCTATTTTTTAGACAGCGACTCCCCCTGAAGTTAAAGGCAAAATATTTTCATTATCAATACTCTAAAGTAACAATATTATTTAATGAAAGGATGCCCTAAAGAATTCTTAAACTCATCAGATTACGTATATCTGTGTGTATTTTTCTTTTCTGATGCTGTAAATGTCCCTAGTTATTCATTTTCAATTCCCATTTGTATGGTAATAATTATCAGAGTTAACATGACAATTTTGTTAAAGAAACTCAGCATAATTCCTACAGGTAGCTACACTGGCAACTATGTTGATATAATATGACAATTCAATTGGATGTGTTTTTTTTTATAAAAATAGGTTTTAATTATAATAACTTCACCCCACCTCTATGATAAAATTGTTCTAGTCACCTGTATTTCTTCGCTATCTTTAAATTACAGGGCACTCGCTTGTTGTTTCAGGTCAAATATTTGTGTAATTAATATCTTTAAGTAACCATAATAATAATAATAATAATTTTAAAAACAGAAACAATTCTAATTATTTGTACTGACATGTGAAGGTATCAACATAAATTGGTAAATTCATCAGATTATGTTTCTGAAATAATGCAATATTTTCTACTGATTATGTAAAATATGGTAATGACAATGCTTCATTTTAGTAATCAAAGAATATTCATGATCAACAGTTTAATGCTTCAGTGTATCTGCCTAGTTGTCGAAGATGTTAGTACAATATTACAATTCGATTATCTGTAAAACAAATTGAATCAATATCCCCCGGCCCCTATGATAAATTATTCTAGTTGACAATTTTTTTTTTAATATCTCTTTATTACAGTGACTCCAACTAAAGTTCCAGGTACATTTTGTTCCATTAGTAATACCATTAAGTAATAAACATTATTATAATAATATTATTGAATAATATGAGAAATAATCATCTTAAAAACTGTTTTACTCCTTTCATGTTTTGTCTTTGAACTTTTTTTGCACTAATTATGTAAAATATCCTAAACATAGCTTTCTATTCTTATATACAGTTGTTGCTACTTTTCAAAGAATTAGCATGATTATTCTTTTATGTACATTTTAAGTGTGTATGTATATTTTTATTTACATACAGCAGGGCCCCGGGTATATGGCGGGTTCCATTTCAGAGGTCGGCCGTATAGTGAAAATCGCCGGAAAGCGGATCCGGCGATTTTCACTTCTGCGCATGCGCAAACCGGCATTTTTGCCGTTTTGCGCATGTGCAACCTATGGTATGCGCGCGCGACCTAAGGTATGCGCGTGCAACCTGCGGTCTGCACATGCGCGCCGGGTGCACCCGCCCATTCTGCACATGCGTGATTTACAAACCAACATGGCGGCCCCCTTCTCGGTGATGCCGTATGAGCGGATCGCCACGAAGCGCCGAGAAGCGGGGCCCTGCTATAGTACTAAGAATGTATGCAAAGCTTTATAGAATTAAGATGACAGTAGATGGAGATAATATACAAAGTATCACAAGTGCAATAAGCGGAGGTAAAAATGGGAATAAGGGAATCATTTCCCTACAGAGCTTACAATCTAAATTGATTAAGGGGAGATTTACCGTATACTATTGTAGCAAGTGCAGTATAGAATATATTTGAAAGCCGAAGTACATAAGGAGTTGAAGGAGAAGCCAGAGGCCCAAACGAACCAAACGCTTTGCTAAAAAGGTGAGATTGTAGGCCAGACTTGAAGATGAGGAGGGCTGTATATTGGCAAATGCAGGAGGGGAGGGAGGTGAACAGGTTGTCAGGCAAAAGTGAGAGAGGTTTCAAATGTCAGTGTGCTTTAGGGACAAATGGAGCATACAGGAGAACACTTTCAGCAAAGCACAGAGGACAAGACTGGGATATTAGAGCCGAGATGTAAGAGTGGTTAGAAGAATGTAGAGCTTTCTATGGTAATGTTCATGCAGAGTTTCATGAGGAGCCATTGGAGGGATTTCAGAAGGGGAGAAACAGAGACAGCTCTAGAAGAGAAAGTGGTAACTGTAGCAGCAGCATGACCAAGGAGGCGCGAGCTTCCACCCCCTCTCATAAAAACCCTCTACATAAAGACATACAAATAACAAGAGGACACATATATGGAGGTAAAAGGCAGCGGCTTATTTATTAACACAAATGGGGATAGCGTACCACCTGTCCGCGCCAGAATGCTCAGGGCTGGGCAACGCAAAGGGGGCACCCCGAAGTACGTCCCGGTGACCTGCCCCCTTGCTTCAAACCCCCCGATAACCAGCCCCGAGCCACTTCTGGGGAACAAGCACCTACCCCCCCCCCAACTGCTGCCGCGACAAAGCAATTGGTCCACTGACCCCTCCATCGTTATCTTTTCTTCCTTGTCTCGAATATATACTCTTATTTTTTCTTGCATAATAAAGAAATGTTAACACGGAAACAAATTTTTTTTTTTTTTTTTTTTTTTTTAACAAGTCAAAAGGGATGGGTGGGTGGGAAACTGTTGAACGCCAAGGAACAAGTGACAGTTGCTTGTTCCTTGGCTCTATTTAAAAACTAACCACCCCAACTGCCTTCCCTGATCGCGCACGCGACCAACAGCCTAGCTGGGGGGGGGGGGGCCGCACCCCCCGGCCAATAGCTGTAGCCACCCATGCGGGCTAGGCCAGCTCTATTTTGAATAGATTTTAGAGTAGGAAGTTAGAAGGCAGGGAGGCCGGAGAGTAAAATGTTGTATTTGTCAAGTCCGATGATATTGAGGCAATATATAAAAGTTGTATTGTAGAGGGACAAACGAAATGTCATATTCTGGCAATGTTGTAGAGAAAAACCAGCAAGATTTAGCCACAGCAGGAATGTGAGAGGTGAAGGAAAGGGGGGAACCAAATATTACACTTAGGCAGCGTAATTGGGAGTCTGGATAAATGGTATTGCTACTGACTGTGCCAGAAACTAGTGCAATTAAGTCTGGTTTAGGCTGGATTACATTACTACAGTGTCACTTTTTAGTTGAGCTTTCCATGATATTGGTACTATGTACAAATTCAATGATCTTCAATTTTTTTTAATCAATAAATATTTGTTGTATGAAGTGAATCCTATCCCTAAAATTAAATGATTGTAATTACATTTCTGAAGTATCTCTTTTTGTTACAGCGACTACACCAGGAGTTACAGGTATAATATTTTCATTATCAATTCTCTCATCTAACAATAATAACACATACAAGGATAATTGGAAATCTTTAAACACGTCAGATTATATTTGAGTGTAAAGAAATACACTTGTCTACAATGTGAACAGTAAGAATATCTTGGATCAGAATATTTTTGCTTGCACTCAGTGTGAGAAACAACTTTCTCCCATTATTTAGATTAACGTATGGCTATAGTTTAAATGATAAAATGTATCTTTGCATAAATTACACTGTTAGAAAGGCTTTGGTGGATTAAGATATGAGTGAGGAGTTATCACACCAACTAGATAGAGAAGCACGAAGATTTATGAGAAAATAGGATTGCATGAGGGGAGGACATTAGGGGACAATAATGTGTGTGAACGATATTAGCAGGAACAATATAAGGAAAGATTGAAAAAAAAATAAGTAAATAAGTCTCTTGGCCCCAATGGCATACAGTACATCCAAGAATTCTCAAGGAGTTAAGTTCAGTAACAGCCAAACCTTTACATTTAATATTCAAGGACTCAATTTCCACATGTTTAGTACCACAAGATTGGCGTAAAGCAGATGTGGTGCCTATATTTAAAAAGGGAGCTAGATCACTATCAGGGAATTACAGACCTGTAAACCAGACTTCAATAGTGGGGCAACTACTTGAAGGTTTAATATGGAATAATATTCAGGAATACCTAATGGAAAACAAAATTATTAGTCATAGTCAGCATGGATTTATGAAGGATAGATCATGCCAAACTAACCTTATTTGTTTCTTAGAGGAGGTAAGAAGGAATTTAGACCAGGGTAATGCAGTTGATGTGGTCTACTTAGATTTTGCAAAGGATTTTGATACGGTTCAACACAAGAGGTTGGTGTCCAAAATAAAGCAAATTGAACTCAATAAAAAATATATACGCCTGGATTGAAAACTGGTTGAAGGAAAGACAACAGAGGGTTGTCAGAAATGGAACTTTTGCAAGTTGGGCTAAGGTCGTGAGTGGAGTACCTCAGGAAATGATACTGGGACACCTACTTTTAAACATGTTTATTAAAGACCTTGAGGTTGGCATCGAGAGCAAAGTCTCCATCTTGGCTGATGATACTAAATTGAGTAAGGTAGTAAAATCAGAGCAGGATGTAATTTCTCTCCAGAAGGACTTGGAGAGACTGGAAACTTGGTCAGGTAAATGGCAGATGAGGTTTAGTACAGATAAATGTAAGGTTATGCATTTGGGAAGCAAGAATAAACAGGTGACTTACAAACTAATTGGGGATAAATTGGAGGAACCATTGATGGAGAAGGATTTAGGAGTGCTTGTAGACAGCAGGCTTAGCAATAGTGCCCAAAGTCAAGCAGTAGCTGCAAAGGCAAACAAGATCTTATCTTGCATTAAATGGCAATGGATCGAAGGGAAGTAAACATAATTATGCCACTGTATAAAGCATTAGTAAGACCACACCTTGAATATGGAGTATAATTTTGGGCACCACTCCTTGGAAAATACATTATGGAACTAGAAAGAATGCAGAGAAGAGCCACCAAATTAATAAAGGGGATGTACAATCTAATTTATGAGGAGAGGCTAGCTAAATTAGATTTATTTGCATTAGAAAACAGGTGTCTAACAGGGGATATGATAATTATATACAAATATATTCAGGACAGTACAAGGAGCTTTCAAAAGAACTATTCATCCCAAGGACAGTACAAAGGACTAAGAGTCATCCCTTAGGGTTGGAGGAAAGGAGATTTCACCAGCAATAAAGGAAAGGGTTCTTTACAGTAAGGGCAGTAAAAATCGACTATGTAACTATGTATGAAAGACATGGGTATTTGTATGAGTAGATATGAGAGGGCTTTGAAAAATAAGCATTGATGGAAGGAGGCAGGAGGACTAGTGAGATGATCCAAGAAGAGCAACATGAAAAATGATGGGTCTTCAAGTTTAATTTCTGTAAAGTAAAAGTGCATCAGTAGGAAGGCTCTTTATGTTCTCTCATTTCTTAGCTGCACTTACTAGTATACATTTAACAAAGATATTATCAAAAACATCCACAGATTGGATGCAATTTGAAAAATATATAGATGTTTTTAGAATAAATTTGCCTACAACCTAAATTTGAATTGTTTTTTGTCGTCTAAAATGTTTTAATATCTTTATTACAGGGACTACCCCGGAAGGTTCAGGTAAAATATTTTCATAATGAATAAACGCAAGGAATAATACAAATAATAATACCAAAACTAATAGTTATATGTAGAGATACATAAAAATGATCATATGAAATTGGTTAACTTTAAAACATCAGTGTAATTGCCTTTTTTGTTCGTGTTCAAAATGTTGATACAATGTGAAAATGTGATTGGCTATAAAACAATACTTATTTATTGTATTCTATTCATCTCATCCATAAAATTATATTATTCTAGTTACATTGATTACAAATCTATTTTTCGAACAGTGACTCCCCCAGAAGTTAAAGGCAAAATATATTCATTATCAATACTGACAAGTGACATTATTATATGAAAGGATACCCTGAAGAATTCTTAAACTCATCAGATTATATCTACTGATGCTGGAAGTTTTCCTAGTTATTTATTTTCTATTCCATTTATATGGTGATAATTTTTAAAGAGTTAACATGATCATTTTGTTTAAGAACCTCAGCAGAACTCCTAGCTGTACTGGCAACTATGTTGATACAATGTGACAATTCAATTGGATGACATTTTTTCATATCAATAGGTTTTATTTCACCCCATCTCTATGATAAAATTATTCTAGTCATCTGTAAATTCACCAGATTTTGTTTTTGAAAAAATGCTATATTTTGCACTGATTATGTAAAATATTCTAATGAATCTTTTTCATTGTAGTTATCAAAGAATAAACATAATCATTATTTTAATGCTTCAGTGTTACTGCTGAGTTGTAGAAGATGTTAGTGCAATGTTAAAATTGGATTATCTGTAAAACAAATTGAATCAATATCCCCCCATCCCTATGATAAATTATTCTAGTTGATAATATTTATTTTAAATATCTCTTTATTACAGTGACACCAACTGAAGTACCAGGTACACTTTGGTACCATAAAGTAACAATCATAATAATAATAATAATCATAGTTATAATAACAATAATAATAATAATAATATCATTCAGATATATGTGAAATAAACATCTGAAATTGTTTGACTCATTTTATGTTTTTTGAAAAAAACTTTTTTTTGTTGCACTAAGTATGTAAAAAATCCTTATCCATAGCTTTTTAATTGTTAGGTACAGATATTGATACTTTTCAAATGATTAGCATGATTATTATTTTAAGTACATTTTAAGTATATATGTATATTTGTAGTTATTTATTACTAAAAAAGTATGCAACACTTTATAGAATTAGGAAGACCATAGAGGAAGATAATATACCAAGTGTCACTAGTGCATTAAGCGGAGGTAACAATGGGAATTAGGGAATCATTTCCCTACAGAGCTTACAATCTAAATTGATTAGGGGGAGGCGTACCGTATACTATTATAGCAAGTGCAGTACAGAATATATTTGAAAGCAGAATGAAGTACATAAGGAGTTAAAGGAGTCAGAAGCCCAAACTAACCAAACGCTTTGCTGAAGGGGTGAGACTTAAGCCAGACTTGGGCTGTAGATTGGAGAATGCTAGAGGGGAGGGAGGTGAACAGGTTGGGACCCAAAAGTTGGAGAGGTTTAAAATGTCAGAGTGCTTTAGGGACAAAGGAGCAGAGAGGAACCCACTTCAGTAGAGCATAAAGGTGAAGAAGGGGGTATAACAGGAGATTAGGGCTGAGATGTAAGAGTGGTTAGAAGAATGTAGAGCTTTCTATGGTAATGTTCATGCAGAGTTTCATGAGGAGCCATTGGCGGGATTTCAGAAGGGGAGAAATAGAGACAGCTCTAGGAGAGAAAGTGATAACTCTAGCAGCAGCATTTTGAATAGATTTTAGAGTATGAAGTTAGAAGGCAGGGAAGCCGGAGAGTAAAATGTTGTATTTGAGGGAATGTTTAAAAGTTTTATTGTCGAGGTGCAAACGAAATGTCATATTCTTGCAATGTTGTAGAGAAAAACCAGCAAGATTTAGCCACAGCAGGAATTTGAGCGGTGAATGAAAGGGGGGCAGCGTAATTGGGTGTCTGGATAAACGGTATTGCTACTGACTGTGACAGAAACTAGTGCAATTAAGCCTGGTTTAGGCTGGATTATATTACTACAGTATCACTTTTAGTTGACCGTTCCATGATATTGGTACTATGTACAAATTCAATGATCTTCACATTTTTTTAATCAATAGATATTTGTTGTATGAAATGAATCCTATCCCTAAAATTAAATAATTGTAATTAAATTTTTGAAGTATCTCTTTTTGTTACAGAAACTACAGTTGGAGTTCCAGGTATAATATTTTCCTTATCAATATTCTCAAGTATCAATAATAATATATCAAAGGATAATGGAAATCCATAAACTCGTCAGATTTTATTTGAGACTAACGAACATTTGTTTTTTTTCTATTATTGCTGTAAGATTGTCTCATAATAGGTTTATTTATATATATATATATATACAGGCATACCCCGGTTTAAGGACACTCACTTTAAGTACACTCGCGAGTAAGGACATATCGCCCAATAGGCAAACGGCAGTTCACGCATACGCCTGTCAGCACGTCCTGAACAGCAATACCGGCTCCCTACCTGTACCGAAGCTGTGCGCAAGTGGGGAGACTATAGAGCCTGTTACATATGCCTTATTTACATCAGTTATGCACGTATATGACGATTGCAGTACAGTACATGCATTGATAAGTGGGAAAAAGGGACTGCTTCACTTTAAGTACATTTTCGCTTTACATACATGCTCAGGTCCCATTGCGTACGTTAATGCGGGGTATGCCTGTATATATACACACAAAACACAAAATAGATGCCGCAGTCAAATCATCTCAAATAGAACTAATAATACATAAAACCAGACATCAGGGTAAATAATCCCCTCTGGCGGTGCTACCGACCCAAAGATAATATAACCACAGAAAGAAAAAAGAAGGTCAAAAAATGGAGCACTCAAAAAGTATGTAATGAAAAATAGAAAAATGGACTTTATTAGCAATGCAAAAAATAAAACAAATGAGACATTCCCAAACACATACCACATATAAGATGACTGCTGTAAAATAAAACTTGTAATAACTAAAAACAAAAAAACCCCAAGCCTGGAAAAACCATGTAATAAGAGTCCCAATATAACATAACAAAACTATGGGAAAGAAATTTCCCCTAGAGATGTGGTAAAGATCGGCCGATCATGAAGTGAATAGGAACTCAGAATAATAAATGGAAAGACCAAGAAACAAAATAATAAAACAAAAACCTGCAGATAAAGCAACTAAGAAGAAATATATAAACCTGGATGCTGCATAATATAACATATGAAAATGGCAGGTAAAGAATAAATACTAACTGGGGGAAATGTGCAAAAAAACAGCAGAACAACTAAATGGCTAAGAAAAGAATACTGTTAAATAACATAAAGAAAGCCACATAGGTAAATGGAAAAGACCCTGTGAGATGCTGAGATGAATGTTAGTGTCCTGATACTCATAATGCACTACAAGCATGTAGTAGGCAAGGTAGGAAGGAAGTCCAAATAAAGCACAATGTGCAATCAATACAGACCGCCAACGTTCCAAACAGTAGAGTATTGGAAAAAGATCAGCATCGAACGCCCCAGCATCAGTTGGATGGTAAAATGAGGTTAAACGCCGACATGACGCTGGACAAGGCACACACGGGTCTGAGGGTAGTGAGAGTATGACGCAGCTCCGCTCCGACGGCCGTATTTTTCATTACAAACTTTTTGAGTGCTCCATTTTTTGACCCTCTATTTCTTTCTGTAGTTTTATATATATATATAGCATACAGCTTCTCACTTATATATTTTGACCGGCCGGTCTCTATATTTATGCAGCAGGATTATACTATTTTTTCTTGTTTAGCAATATCGTGGCTTTGGTTTTCAATATTCAGATACCCTCTTCAGCTGTAGGGATTCCCTTGGGACTGTTTTAATTTGTTATTGTCGTGTAATCCATGTCTTTTTGAATAAACAAATTTATTATTACTTTGCTTGAGTGCTT
Source organism: Ascaphus truei (assembly GCF_040206685.1). Classification (NCBI taxonomy): domain Eukaryota; kingdom Metazoa; phylum Chordata; class Amphibia; order Anura; family Ascaphidae; genus Ascaphus; species Ascaphus truei. The sequence continues at coordinate 42,067,683 of NC_134487.1, read as the reverse complement.
TTAGTGGGACACTTTTCTTTTTTCTTTTTCTTTGGTATTCATTTATACTGTATTTGTCCCCAGCACCGTCATTAGGCTGTCATTTATATTACATAATTTTAAAACTTTTTTGTCAGCATTATATAATATCTAGATTTTGATTTAAGCAATTTTGAGTCATTTTTTCCAGTTAGTTGCAGGCTTATTTCTTGTAGTTCTCTCATACTGTATATATACAATACCACCTCAGTCACCAACAAAAAGGATAATATAATACAAAAAATGATGACTGATGAATGTAAATGCACAATGAAAATACTTGCAAGTCACCAAACAGTCATTTACATGAAGTCCGGATTGAAAGGTCCTGGGTAGGCATAGATTGAAAAAGATCATAAAATGAATTTGCAGCACAGGTCCATAGAAGTGTTAAGGGAGCCCCCGGAAGAAGCAAAGGGAGCGAAACATGTGTCTGGGTTGTGTTTGTCTGCACTGTCTGCACTCCCCAGGCATCCCTTCATAATGCTATGGACCTGTGCTGCAAATTCATTTTATGATCTTTTTCAATCTATGCCTACCCAGGACCTTTCAATCAGGACTTCATGTACAGAGACTGTTTGGTGACTTGCAAGTATATACATTGTGCATTTACATTCATCAGTCGTCATTTTTTGTATTACAGTATATTATCCTTTTTGTTGGTGACTGAGGTGGTATTGTATTGGCATTCATTATAGATAGTAGCCATTTAGGTCCTAGCATACAGCTTCTCACTTATATATTTTGACCGACCGGTCTCTATATTTATGCGGCAGGATTATACTATTTTTTCTTGTTTAGCAATATTGTGGCTTTGGTTTTCAATATTTAGATACCCTCTTCAGCTGTAGGGATTCCCTGGGGACTGTTTTAATTTGTTATTGTCGTGTAATCCAAGTCTTTTTGAATAAACAAATATATTATTACTTTGCTTGAGTGCTTTTAGTGGGACACTTTTCTTTTTTCTTTTTCTGCAACCCCGCCTTTCACCATTATCACACATCACACATCACACAGCACTTCCACTGCAGCAAGGGATTCTGGGAAATGACATGCAAATGAGCACACCGTGCCACTTTTTGCTTCAAAACCATTTTAAACATGGTTCCCTATAGGGATGAGACCCATTAAGGTCGAAACAACTGTCTGTGGGTTGGTTTACTGGCTATGCATCTTAGCCCTGGCTGTGCTTAAAGCTGTGACCATGCAGCAAGCTTAAGCCTATAGGTAACCATGTTTAAAATGGTTTTGAAGCAAAAAGTGGCACTGTGTGCTCATTTGCATGTCATTTCCCAGAATCCCTTGCTGCAGTGGAAGTGCTGTGTGCTGTGTGATAATGGTGATAGGCGGGGTTGCAGACCTGCCTAAGACATGCAAATGAGCATACAGTTAAATTTCCATTTGATATATATATATATATATATATATATATATATATATATATATAAATGTATATATATATATATATATATATATATATACACACAATACCATAGTTTTACATAACATTATTTTTACTATACGTTTCCTCAGTCCTTCCTGCCCTTATCTATTATTTATCATCACCTGTTTCCCTCTGTCTCGTCACTGAAATGTTCCTCCATCCTGCTGATCTCTATCCATGATGTAGTTGCTATGTACAAATTCAATTATCTGCAAAAATTCATCAATAGTTATTTGTTCTTTTAAACGCATCCCATCCCTAAGATTACATTATTGTAGTTATATTTCTGAAGTATCTCTTTTTGTTACAGCGACTACACCAGGAGTTACAGGTATAATATTTTCATTATCAATTCTCTCATCTAACAATAACATATACAAGAATAATTGGAAAACTTTAAACACGTCAGATTATATTTGAGTGTAAAGAAATACACTTGTCTATAATGTGAACAGTAAGAATATCTTGAATCAGAATATGTTTGCCTGCACTCTGTGTGAGAAACAACTTTCTCCCATTATTTAGATTAACATATGGCTATAGTTTAAATTATGAAATGTATCTTTGCATAAATTACACTATTAGAACGGCTTTGGTGGATTAAGATATGAGTGAGGAGTTATCACACCATCTCGATAGAGAAGGATGAAGATTTATGAGAAAATAGGATTGAATGAGGGGAAGACATTAGGGGAAAATAATGTGTGTGAACGAAATTAGCAGGAACAATATAAGGAAAGATTGAAAAAATTTAAGTAAATAAGTCTCTTGGCCCCAATGGCATACATCCAAGAGTTCTCAAGGAGTGAAGTTAAGTAACAGCCAAACTTTTACATTTAATATTCAAGGACTCAATTTCCACAGGTTTAGTACCACAAGATTGGCATAAAGCAGATGTGGTGCCTATATTTAAAAAGGGAGCTAGATCACTACCAGGGAATTACAAACCTGTAAACCAGACTTCAATAGTGGGGAAGCTACTTGAAGGTTTAATATGGGATAATATTCAGGAATACCTAATGGAGAACAAAATTATTAGTAATAGTCAGCATGGATTTATTGTTACGCCGGTGCTGCCCGCAGACCAGACTCGTCCCTTATACTGAGGTGGGGACTTATATGTGCATGCACCGCAGCAGAAGGAGCGTGTCCGGAGTGTGGTGTTTGAACGTTGCCAGGCCAGGTGTGAATAGGTGTAGCAATACTTGCCGGTACCGGTACAGAAGAGACGAAGTCGTTGCCGTTAGCCAAGGTCAGGGAGAGAGAGATCCGGGAGGTCGAGGTTCAAGCTGTGGTCGAGGGATGAGAGAAGCTGCAAGGTCAAGTGGGAGTCCAGAGCCAGAGAGGAACGTCCGCCAAGCCGGGTCACAACCTGAATAAACGAAGAGCAAAGGGAGAGCCAGAATAGACATCCGTAAGCAGAGACTATGTCGAGCAATGTGAGAGAGGTATTATATACTGTGGCTGACCAATGGGGACGGCGGCAGTCCTGGAGGAACACGAGGAGCTGTGACAGGCAGCCAGGTGGGGAGCTTTAGGGTTGAGTAGCAGCCTGTGTGAAAGTTGGGGCTGTGGTTTCACTACTAGTGCAGTGAATAAATTATCTTCGCCTGGCGCGCGCTCTGTAATGTCGGAGAGCGTGTGCCCAGGACAAATGGCAGCCGTCTGGGTGTGGGGTGCCTGCGGGGCATCGGTGGCCCGTCGGGGATGACGGGGAAGCCCCAGATCCATGGGAACCTGGTGGGACTGGCGGCGAGGACGTCCCACGCTGCGGGAGCCTTAAAAGGTAAGGGGGGTCACGCTGCGACTGCCTTGACCCCCGAATCCTTACCGTACCCCCCCCCTTCAGGGTCGGCCTCAGGACGATCCTCCCATGGTTTGGATGGGAACTTCTTACGGAAGCGTTTGAGAATCCTGGTGCGTGAATGTCTTTAAGAGGTACCCTAGACCTTTCTTCGGGTCCAAAGCCCCTCCAATGGACCAAGAATTGGACCTTACCCCTCGAGATACGGGAATCTATTATAGCTTGGACCTCGTACTCTTCGTTGCCCTGTATGATCGCTGGATCTGGTTTAAGAGTGTGGTCCGGAAAGAGGGGACTGGAGATGAATGGTTTAAGAAGAGATGTGTGAAAAACATTAGGAATTCTTATGCTTTGAGGTAATTGAAGACGGAAGGCCACCGGGTTTACCTACTCCATGATAGGAAATGGGCCCAGAAACCTAGGTGCCAATTTAAGGGGACGGGGTTTTGAGGTGGATATTTCTTGTAGACAACCAAACCTTATCCCCTGGCTTGTAACTGGGTGTAGATCGGCGACGACGGTCAGCCTGGAGTTTCGAAGTCTGGGAGGACTTCTGAAGTGCCGATTTGTATCCTGGACCAAGAGTCCTGTAATAGAGTGATGCGTTCATCCACGGCTGGTACTCCAGAGGAGATATTGGAAATGGGCAGGCGAGCCGGATGGAATCCGTAATTAATAAAGAACGGCGTCTCACGAGTAGATTCATTCCTTGAGGAATTAAAGACATACTCAGCCCAGGGAAGTAATCCCGACCAGTCGTCCTGCGAATCAGAGACGAAACACCTCAAGTACTTCTCGAGAGATTGATTAACCCTCTAAATCTGCCCATTAGATTGAGGGTGATATTCTGAAGAAAAATAAGAAGAAATGCCTAGTCTTCTGGTGAAGGTCCTCCAGAATCTGGAAACAAATTGAGAACCTCTGTCCGAAATGATAGATGTGGGAATGCCATGGATCCGGAAAATTTCTACTGGAGAAAATATCGGCTAGGGCGGGTGAGGAGGGTAAACCTTTGAGAGGAACGAAATGTGCCATCTTGGAAAAATGATCCACCACTACTAGAATGGTGTTCATGCCATTCGACCTATGCAATTCGACAATAAAGTCCATGGATATGTGGGACCAGGGGCGCTCCGGAATGGGTAACGGCATAAGAAGACCATGGGGTTTTTCACAAGGTATCTTATTGCATGCACATACCGGACAGGCCCGAGTAAATTCAAGGATGGTTTTGGCCATATTGGGCCACCAGAAGGTCCAGAGTTTTTTTGAATCCCGGATGTCGTGCTGAACGGGAAGCGTGCCCCCAATCCAGAATCTCAGGAATAAATTTGGAGTCTACATACAAAGTATCCTTCGGAACTTCGAGATCACTAGGAAGGTGTTCTTGAGACTTGATGTTCTTTTCCAGATTCTTGAAAGCAGTGACCGCGAGGATCTTTTGCTTGGGAAGGATGGACTTGGTAGTTTTCTCCGGTCTCTCTTCAGAAGAATACTGTCTGGAGAGGGCATCCGCCTTGATGTTCTTGACATTCTTGGTGCCGGGATTGTATGACAAAATAAAATTAAACCTAGGAAAATATAACGACCAGCGGACTTGGCAGGAGCCCAAGCGGTGGGTGCTCTCGATATACAAAAGATTTAGACCCCTCCAGAAGATGCCTCCATTCCTGAAGAGCTAATTTGAAGGCCAAAAGTTCCCTATTACCCACGTGATAGTTCCTCTCAGCTGGAGAAAACTTCTTAGAGAAAAACCCACAAAGGTGGAGTTTCTCCTGGGGAGAAAATCTCTGGGATAGGACTGCGCCGGCCCCGCTGTGAGAGGCGTCTACCTCCAGGATTAAAGGAAAATTGGTGTCCGGGTGTCAGAGGATGGGAGCAGAGACAAACGCTTGTTTCAAAGTTTTGAAAGCCGTGACTGCCTTAGGTGACCAGGCCGAAGGATCGGCTCCTTTTTGGGTTAGTGCTGTGATCGGAGCGATGATGGTGGAAAAATAGCGAATACATTTCTGGTAATAGTTGGAAAACCCTAGAAACCGCTGAATGGATTTAAGGGAATCGGGTTGTGGCAAGTCCACTACGGCTTTAAGTTTCTCTGGGTCCATGGCAAATCCCTTGTTGGAAATAATATACCCAAGAAAAGAGGTGGAAGATTGGTGAAAAAGACACTTCTCCATCTTGGCAAACAAGCGGTTCTCTCGGAGACGGGAGAGTACGAACTTCGTATGGGAAATATGATCCTGTAGATTCTTAGAAAAAATGAGAATGTCGTCCAGATAAACAATAACAAAAAGGTTAAGGACATCCGAAAAATGTCATTGATAAAGTCCTGGAAGACTGCCGGAGCATTGCATAGGCCGAAGGGCATCACGAGATATTCGTAGTGGCCGCTACGGGTGTTGAAGGCGGTCTTCCATTCGTCACCTTTCCGGATGCGAATGAGATTATATGCCCCGCGGAGGTCTAGCTTGGTAAACAGGTTAGCACCTTGAAGTCTGTCGAAGAGTTCAGAGATGAGTGGAAGTAGGTAACGTTTTTTCACCGTGATGCGGTTCAGTCCCCTATAGTCAATACACGGTCTGAGAGTACCGTCCTTCTTCTTAACGAAGAAGAATCCAGCCCCAGCGGGCAAAGTGGAATGCCATATGAAGCCCCGCTTCAAGTTCTCGCGAATATATTCATCCATGGCTTCCGTCTCCGGTAGAGAAAGGGGGTAGGATTTGGATTTGGGCAAGGTGTATCCAGGTACCAAGTCAATCGGACAATCATACGATCTGTGAGGGGGTAGTAGCTCTGATTGAGTCTTGCTGAATACATCCAAAAAATCAGCGTACGGGGCGGGTAAGTCTCCCTTGGGATTGGATGTATTAGCCAGCAATTGAGGCGAAGGTACAGCTGGTGTGGATTACTCCTCTGACCTTGAACTCCAGACTATGGGATCTTGAGAGGTCCAATTGATATGCGGATTGTGCTGCTGCAACCAAGGTAAGCCAAGGGTGACCGGTGTTCCAGGAGCATAGATAACATCCAAGGTCAGGGTCTCCTTGTGGGAAGAAGGAAAGAGAGAGAGGGCAGGTTGCCAAGGGATGTAAGCGAGGGTGAGTGGATGACCGTCGATCCCTACCAAGGCTACGGGAGATTTCTTCCTAATGAGTGGGATCTGGTTCTGTTCAGAGAAGGTCTGGTCAACGAAATTTCCTCCCGTGCCGGAATCGATAAATGCAGCAGTGGAAATGCGGAAGGTTGGACCAGAGAGGGAGACAGGAATGGTCAACTTCTTGGGAAGTTCACTTTTGGGAAGGGGACAAGGGAAGTTGGCACCCAGGGAGAGCCCCTTCATACTCACTGGGCTTGGTCATTTCCCGGACACAGTGAGCATTCACGAACCAGATGCTCGGAAAATCCGCAGTAGTAACATAACCCACCGGCTCGGCGAAAGTGTTGTATCGGTGCCCGGGGATGTTGGACTCCGAGTTGCATCGGCTCCGGAGCTTCCAGAGCAGGCAGCGGGGAGACGGCGGGTCCTGTGGTTGAAGAGAATCTGGGAAAAGGAGCACGGAAGGGCATAAATCGGGGATGCTGGCGCTGAGCGCCGGCGTACCTGAAGGCGCTGATCCACTCGATTGGCTTGGGAGATGAGTTCCTCCAGAAGCCTTGGGCTGGGTTGAGAGGCGAGCTTGTCCTTCACAGAACCCATTAAGCCCTGCCAGAAGACTGAGACTAAAGCCTCCTGGTCCCATCGTGTCTCAGCTGCTATGGTCCGGAACTCCAAGGCGTACTGGGCCAAGGAACGATGTCCCTGAGAAAGCTCAAGCAAAGAGTCAGAGGCAGTTTCTTGGCGTGCGGGGGTATCGAAGACCTGTCGAAAGTCTCGTCTAACGGCCGCGTTATCGAGGGTGATTTCGGGACGTAGTTCCCAAATCGGGGTGCCCCATGCCAGCGCATTCCCTGTGAGTAGGCTGTACACATATGCCACTTTCTTACGACCAGTGGAATACTGCGGGGCAGTCCTGGAGGAACACGAGGAGCTGTGATGGATTGGTTCCTATGACAGGCAGCCAGGTGGGGAGCTTTAGGGTTGAGTAGCAGCCTGTGGGAAAGTTGGGGGCGTGGTTTCACTGCTAGTGCAGTGAATAAATTATCTTCGCCTGGCGTGCGCTCTGTAATGTCGTAGAGCGAGCGCCCAGGACAAATGGCAGCTGCCTGGGTGCAGGGTGATGCGGGGCAGCGGTGGCCCATTGGGGATGATGGGGAAGCCCCAGATCCATGGAAACCTGGTGGGACCGGTGGCAAGGACGTCCCACACAGCGGGAGCCGTAGGAGGTAAGGGGTGGTCAAGCTGCGACTGCCGTGACCCCCGAATCCTTACATTTATGAAGGATAGATCATGCCAAACTAACCTTATTTGTTTCTTTGAGGAGGTAAGTAGGAATTTAGACCAGGGTAATGCAGTTGATGTGGTCTACTTAGATTTTGCAAAGGATTTTGATACGGTTCCACACAAGAGGTTGGTGTACAAAATAAAGCAAATTGTCTCAGTAAAAAATATATGCACCTGGATTGAAAACTGATTGAAGGAAAGACAACAGAGGGTTGTCATAAATTATGCTTTTGCAGGTTAGGCTAAGGTCGTGAGTGGAGTACCTCAGGAAATGATTCTAGGAACCCTACTTCTAAACATATTTATTAAACACTTTGAGGTTGGCATCGAGAGCAAAGTCTCCATCTTTGCTGATGATACTAAATTGAGTAAGGTAGTAGAATCAGAGCAGGATCTAATTTCTCTCCAGAAGGACTTGGAGAGACTAAAAACTTGGTCAGGTAAATGGCAGATGAGGTTTAGTACAGTTACATCTAAGGTTATGCATTTGGGAATATAGAAAAATAGGCTAAAGCGCTCCAATGCAGGTGTAATGAACTAAAGTAAGCCAAACCACTAGACCAGGGTATCAATGAGTATGAAATAGTACTTAATGTGCAATTGTATGGGTACTATCCTCCTGAAGACAGGTGGTAGATGGTACAAGCCCACTCACCCTCAGTCTCATCGTCAGGTTCCCCTGGATATCAGCAATACTCATATCCTGGTAGTGGTAGGCAGGCTGTGCAGCTTCAGATATGCAGTGTAACAGGAAATATGGAGAACAAAAGCGCACTAGCAAAAACGGAGCAGGAAGGACCCAAAAACAAAAATGAATTAAAAGGGCACTTTAATGTGACAAAAGACCCATCCAACGCGTTTCGAACATCACAGCGTTCTTTTTCAAGTGCCCTTTTAATTCATTTTTGTTTTTGGGTCCTTCCTGCTCCGTTTTTGCTAGTGCGCTTTTGTTCTCCATATGCATTTGGGAAGCAAGAATAAACAGGTGACTTACAAATTAATTGGGGATAAATTGGAGGAATCCTTGATGGAGAAGGATTTAGGGGGGCTTGTAGACAGCAGGCTTAGCAATAGTGCCCAAAGTCAAGCAATAGCTGCAAATGCAAACAAGAACTTATCTTGCATTAAACGGGTAATGGATGGAAGGGAAGTAAACATAATTATGCCAATGTATAAAACATTAGTAAGACCAAACCTGAATATGGAGTATAATTTTGGGCACCACTCCTTAGAAAATACATTATGGAACTAGACAGAGTACAGAGAAGAGGCACCAAATTAATAAAAAGGATGTACAATCTAATTTATGAGGAGAGGCTAGCTAAATTAGATTTATTTACATTAGAAAACAGGTATCTAACAGGGGATATGATAACTATATACAAATATATCTGGGACAGTACAAGGTACTTTCAAAAGAACTATTCATCCCAAGGACAGTACAAAGGACTAAGGGTCATCCCTTATGGTTGGAGGGAAGGAGATTTCACCAGCAACAAAGGAAAGGGTTCTTTACAGTAAGGGCAGTTACAATCTACTATGTAACTATGTATGAAAGACATGGGGATTTGTATGAGGAGATATGAGAGGGCTTTGAAAAATAAGCATTGATGGAAGGAGGCAGGAGGACTAGTGAGATGATCCAAGAAGAGCAACATGAAAAATTATGGGTATTCAAGTTTAACTTCTGTAAAGTAAAAGTGCATCAGTAGGAAGGCTCTTTGTGTTCTCTCATTTCTTGGCTGCACTTACTAGTATACATTTAACAAAGATTTTTACCAAAAATATCCACAGATTGGATGCAATTTGAAAAATATATAGATAGTGTTTAGAATAAATTTGCCTACAACCTAAATTTGAATTGTTTTTGTCGTCTAAAATGTTTTAATATCTTTATTACAGGCACTACCCCGGAAGGTTCAGGTAAAATATTTTCATTATAAATAAACTCAAGGAATAATAATAATACCAAAACTAATAGTTATATGTAGAGGTGCATCAAAATGATTCATGAAATTTGTTAACTTTAAAACATCAGTGTAATTGCTTTTTTGTTTGTGTTCAAAATGTTTATACAACGTGAAAATGTGATTGGGTATAAAACAATACTTATTTATTGTATTCTATTCACCTCATCCATAAAATTATATTATTCTAGGTACATTGATTACAATTCTATTCTATATGACAGCGACTCCCCCAGAAGTTAATGGCAAAATATATTCATTATCAATACTCTCAAGTAACATTATTATTATATGAAAGGATACCCTAAAGAATTTTTAAACTCATCAGATTATATCTACTGATGCTGGAAGTTTTCCTAGCTATTTATTTCCTATTCCCATTTATATGGTGATAATTTTCAAAGAGTTAACCTGATCATTTTGTTTAAGAACCTCAGCATAACTCCTAGCTGTACTGGCAACTATGTTGATACAATGTGACAATACAATTGGATGACTTTTTTTCATATCAATAGGTTTTAGTTATAATAACTTCACCCCACCTGTATGATAAAATGATTCTAGTCATCTGTATTTCTTAACTATCTTTTTACTACAGGGAATTCACCTGTAATTTTAGGTAAAATATTTGTATTATTAATACCTTTCAATAACAATAAAAAACATAAATATACCAAAAAACAATTATTATATTTATTGAGCTTTGAAGGTATAAACATAAATTGGTAAATTCAACAGATTTTGTTTTTGAAAAAAATGCAATATTTTGCACCGATTATGTAAAATATTCTAATGAATTTCATTGTAGATATCAAAGAATAAACATAATCATTATTTTAATGCTTCAGTGTAACTGCTGAGTTGTCGAAGATGTTAGTGCAATGTTAAAATTCGATTATCTGTAAAACAAATTGAATCGATATCCCCCATCCCTATGATAAATTATTCTAGTTTATAATATTTATTTTAAATATCTCTTTATTGCAGTGACTCCAACTGAAGTACCAGGTACATTTTGGTACCATAAAGTAACAATAATAATTATAATGATAATAATAATAATCATAGTTATAATAACAATACTAATAATATCATTGAGATATATGTGAAATAAACATCTGAAATTGTTTGACTCGTTTTATGTTTTTTGAAAAAAACTTTTTTTTGTTGCACCAAGTATGTAAAAATTCCTAATCCATAGCTTTTTAATCTTTAGATACAGATATTGATACTTTTCAAATGATTAGCATGATTATTATTTTAAGTACATTTTAAGTATATATGTATATTTTTTGTTATTTATTACTAAAAAAGTATGCAACACTTTATAGAATTAGGCAGACTGTAGAGGGAGATAATATACCAAGTGTCACTAGTGCATTAAGCGGAGGTAATAATGGGAATTAGGGAATCATTTCCCTTCAGAGTTTACAATCTAAATTGATTAAGAGGAGGCGTACCGTATACTATTATAGCAAGTGCAGTATATTTGAAAGCAGAAGTAAGTACATAAGGAGTTATAGGAATAGTCAGAAGCCCAAACTAACCATATACTTTGCTGAAGAGGTAAGATTTTAGGACAGGCTTGAAGATCAGGATTGGCGAATGCAGGAGGGGAGGGAGGTGAACAGGTTGGGGCCCAAAAGTAGGAGAGATTTCAAATGTGAGAGTGCTTTAAGGACAAATGGAGCAGAGAGGAACCCACTTCAGTAGAGCATAAAGTAGAAGAAGAGGTATAACGGGAGATTAGAGCTGAGATGTAAGAGGGGTTAGAAGAATGTAGAGCTTTCAATGGTAATGTTATAGTTCATTCAGAGTTTTACTGGGGTGTCATTGGAGGGATATAAAAAGGAAAAAGGCCGAAACAGCTCTAGGAGAAAAAGAGAGATATCTATAAGCAGCATTTTAATAGATTTTAGTTAGAGTTAGAAGGCCAGAAACTAAAATGTTGCAATTGTCAAGTCATACGATATTGAAGGCATGCATAAAAGTTTTATTGCAGAGGGACAAGGTGAAGGTCGTATTCTGGGAATGTTGTAGAGATTAACCAACAAGATTTAGCCAGAGCAGGAATTAAAGAGGTAAAGGAAAGGCAGGGGTCAAATATTACACTTAGGCCGTGATTATACCAAAAAACGCCAGTCTTGTGCTACGCCTCGTGGCGCAAAAACAAACTGCTGAAATCCAATGTAGCTGACCATACCATCAGCGACGTGGAGCTGTAGGGCGGCAGACTGGAGAGAAGACAGAGGGTTTTGTTTTGGGCAGGTGACGGTCGCGTCACATGAGTGGTTCAGCCAATGAGGGCAAACCACTCACGGCCACGCCACCGCCATGTCTCCAAGCTTCCTCTTCTACTCTTCTCTCCTGTCTCCCCGGTATAATCAAGATGCTACTCGGCGGCAGCACAGGGTGACGTCACAGAATAGTGCTGCCGCCCTGTAGCTCGGTATAATCGAGGCCATAGGCAGCGTAATTGGGAGGCTGGATAAATTGTAGTATTTTTGACTATGACAGAAACTAGTACCATAAAGCCTGTTTTAGGCTGAGTCCATGGTCAGCGCTTAGGCGCTGACCCATGCTGAGGCAAGCTGACGCTTGTCAGTAAGCCCCTGCAGCTGCAATGAGAGCGGATTTAGAAGGGGCTCGTGCAAGCTTCCGCAGGCGTGCGGAGGCGTACCACTTAAATTTTTTTTAGTTTTGGCGCTTCGTGATGAAACTGGCCCGCCCTCCGACACGCCCCCGGACGGCACTCGAACTAAGGCCAAGGAAAGCACCTGCTTTCCCTCAAACTCAGCGTGGCTTCGCACGGCTGCAATTACCATGGACTCAGCCTTAGGCTTGATTATATTACAGCATTGTAACTGCTTAGTTGAGCTATCCATGATGTTGATACTACTGTACAGTAGCTACAAATTCAAAGATCTGCAATTTTTAAAATCAATGGTTATTTGTTCTTTTAAATGTATCCCATTCCTAAAATTAAATCGTTGTAGTTATATTTCTCAAGTACTGTATCTCTTTTTGTTACAGTGACTACACAGCTCGTTACAGGTATAATATTTTCATTATCAATACTCTCAAGTAACAAATATAACATATAAAAGGATCATTGATAATCCTTAAATAGGTCAGATTATATTTGAGTGTAAAGAAATACACTTGTCTACATGTGAACAGTAAGAATATCTTGAATCAGAATATTTTTGCCTGCACTCAGTGTGAGAAACAACTCCCATTAGGATTCAATTGTCTGTAAAAAATGTTATAGCAATAGTTATTGGTTTTAATTAACTTCCCCACTGCCATGTATTGAAAATGATGCTACTCGTCTTTATTTCTTAAACATCTCTTTATTACAATGGTTTCCCCTGAAGTTCCAGGAAAACTATTTTCATTATGAATACCCTATAGTAACAATAATAATGATAATAAAAATAAGAATACCAAAATTAATAATTTTATGTAATGATATATGAAAGGATCATTTGAAATTGGTAAATTCGTTTCATTAGTGTTTTTTTAAGTAATGCTATTCTTTCCATTGATTATGTAAAATAGGTTAATGAAACATTTTAATTCTGAAATGCAGATAAAACTAGTTACAGTATCAAAGAATAAGCATGATCATTATTTTAATGCTTCAGTGTAATTGTCTTGTTGTGTTGTCCAAAATGTTGATACAACGTGGACATGTGATTATAATTTTTAAATCAATAGTTATTTCTCGTACTATATATTCACCCCCATACATTACTCTTGTTACATTTATTCAATATCTCTTTTTCTAACAGTGACTCGACCCAAGCAGTTTGGTAAAGTATATTCATTATCAATACTCTTAAGTGACAATGTTAAATGAATAGATATTCTGACATCTTTAATCTCATCAGATTATATTTGTGACTAAAGAAAATGTATTTTTTTATTTTGGTGTGGTAACATTTTCTAGTTATAGTCTATATATATATATATATATATATATATATATATATATATATATATATATATATATATATATATATATATATATATACACACATATATATATATACATATATATATATATATATATATATATATATATATATATATATATATATATATATACTGTATATATATATATATATATATAGTATACAAGAGAAAAGGGAGACCTAGTATATAAGCACTCAATTGCTGCTAATGTATAATGATAATGTTAAAATACTTTATTATCAAACAATGAATAAAATAATGGGGTTTAAAATAAAGGGCAGATCAAACAGCACGTGACTGTGAATCTACATAACATAGCTGTGACAGCTACGTAGATGGAACATATGGGGGATCCTTGATAGATATTCAGGATCCCGTGCTGTAAGTAAACAGCCTACTATTAATTTAGTAATAGGACCAATGTAAGACCGCTATTCTAATACTGTCTCATGCAGCCTAATGTACTGGTATCACGTGTATCGGCTAGTTGCCATGGATCAACCTATAAATAAGGTAGTACACAAATTGTGGGTGTGCAAATATCAAGGCGTAAGGATATAGTCGTTCTATGCAGACCCACCTACACTGTGCTTATAGCAGAAAGTGTACAGCCACTTATGTGAACAGTAGATGCAGACACATTGAGTGGTATGGGTGGTATAACTAGGCAACACCTGCGCAATACGAGTGGTATATATGAATATGTGGTTACCTGTGTGATGGAAACACTAGCCACAGAGAGGCCCCTAAATGGACGAGTGGGGTAAGTAAGATTAACCCCCGTAGCACCCGACAATAGCAGCTGTTAGCTCCGTGGAAGGTAACACATTGAGCACTTGAGGAAAAATAACCCTGTATGCTATGTATAGCAATGAGAACAGGAAACAGGCAAATCAGATCAATTAGCCAATAAGGTATCCTCAGTACAGATAATTAAACAACCATAGCAAGCATCAGTAGCGAAGTTTATCATGTGGATAAGCTACTGGGCTGAGGGTTAAAGTGCTAATGATTCCCTTATACTGACACAGACAGCTGATCAGACAAGTCCACAGCATGAGGTAAGTGCCGTGCGTAGGTTTAGGTCTATGTGGATAGGTATCCCACATAGACCACCCCAGGCAAGGGAGTGAACACTGTTCACAAAATATTAATAAAGCAATATAAGCCAGGCATATGATCAAAGCACAGATCGTAGCGCATTATTCCCGTAAGCCATATATATGGCAATGAAGGCAGAAGTCAGGCACATCAATTAGCCAATAAATATCTTCTCAGGACAGATAAAATATGCAATCATAGCAATACATTATTTAGCGAAGTTCATCATGCTACTGGGCTAAGGGGTAAAGCGCGGATGCTTCCCTGGTGCTTGCTCAATCAGCTAATGGGGCAGATCAACAGCAGGAGGTAAATGCCGTGAATGAGCTAGGTCAGTGTGGATTGGTATCCCACACAGACCACCCCAAGTAAGAGGAATTGCAAGTGTTTCAAGGTAATGTGGGAGCAAGGTAAACCATGGATACAGTATGGAATATAACTCGTAGCGCATTGTTAGTATATCAGCGCTGATCGTTAGTATATCAGCGCTTATGTGCTCGAGGACATGCCTAACTAGAATAGCGGGAAATTCAAAGGTTCCTATATTCTGAGAGATCGTGCAATGCTAGGTATAGCTCACAGGATCAGGAAATCGAAAAAACGCAAAACGCCGGGACTTCGCAACTTCGCAACTAAAAGACCAATGTTAGTAATTGTTGCTATTCAAAGTGAAGGCTTCCCGCGTCCCGCGTGTATGAGTGGTGTGTGGCCGATGCGTGCGTTTCACTTGTGAACGCTTCTTCAGACCTGTCTAAGACATGCAAATGAATATACAGGAATATTTACAGTTGCTATATGATATACTGTGGAGGGTTTTTGTCACTTTTTTTACCCACCATAACCTTAATAAATGTGGTGATTACCTACTCTTTAATCTCAAATGAGCAAATGCCAGCAATCAACCTCACACTGATGAAACCCATCAAGGTGGAAACATTCTGTGAGTGGGTTTACTGACTTTGCATCTCCCAAGTCCTTGCTTAAAAGCTCTGTTTAAAGCAGCATGCATTGGCTAAGAGCTGTTCATGTAATGTGAGCTTGAGATAAAAGGTGGCACTGTGTGCTCATTTGCATGTCATTTCCCAGAATCCCTTGCTGCAGTGGAAATGCTGTGTGCTGGGCGATAATGGTGAAAGACAGGGTTGCAGACCTGTCTAAGACATGCAAATGAATATACAGGAATATTAGCAGTTGATATATATATATATATATATATATATATATATAGACACAGACATACATGCAGCTATGCCGTAACATTGAGGTTCTTAAAATAATTATCATGTTAACTCTGAAAATTAGCTATATATATATATATATATATATATATATATATATATATATATATATATATATATATATATATATACTGTATATATATATAAATATATATAAATACAACTGTATGCTAATCTGCATGTCTTAGGCAGGTCTGCAACCCCGCCTTTCACCATTATCACCCAGCACACAGCACTTCCACTGCAGCAAGGGATTCTGGGGAATGACATGCAAATGAGCACACAGTGCAACTTTTTGCTTCAAAAACATGTTTAACATGGTTCCCTATAGGCTTAAGCTTGCTGCATGGTCACAGCTTAGAGCACAGCCAGGGTTAAGGTGCATACCCAGAAAATCCACCCACAGACAGCTGTTTCGACCTTTATGGGTCTCATCAGTGTGGGGTTGGTAAACTGGTTAAAATGTTAAAAATAGTTTTTGAAGCAAAAAGTGGCACTGTGTGCTCATTTGCATGTCATTCCCCATAATCCCTTGCTGCAGTGGAAGTGCTGTGTGCTGGGTGATAATGGTGAAAGGCGGGGTTGCAGACCTGCCTAAGACATGCAGATGAGCATACAGTTGTATTTACATTTTTTTAACTTTTTTTGCACACGCACTGCACACACTCACTGCACACTGCATACATTCACAGCACACTGCATATACTCACAGCACACTGCACACACTCACAGCACACTGCATACAGTCACAGCACACTTCACACACTCACAGCACACTGCACACACTCACAGCACACTGCACACACTCACAGCACACTGCACACTCACAGCACACTGCACACTCAAAGCACACTACATACTACACACTCACAGCACACTACATACACTCACAGCACACTGCATATACTCACAGCACACAGCATACACTCACCGCACACTGCACACACTCACAGCACACTGCGCACAGCACACTGCACACACACACACACACACACACACACAGCACACTGCGCAGTACACTGCATACACTCATAGCACACACTCACAGCACACTGCATACATTACAGCACACTGCATACTCACAGCACACTGCACACACTCACAGCACACTGCATACACTCACAGCACACTTCATACACTCACAGCATACTGCATACACTCACAGCACACTGCACACACTCACAGCACACTGCACACACTCACAGCACACTGCACACACACAGCACACTTAACACACACAGCACACTGAACACACACACACTGAGACACTGACACACACACACACAGTCAAATACACACACACACAAACACACAGACACACTGTCTCTTTAAGGGAGCTTGCTCTCGCAAGACGGAAGCAGAAGTAGGAAGCAGAGACAGGGAGAAGAGATGCCAGATGCCGAGTAAGTGCTGTGTGCTGTTGCCGCTGCCCCAATGGGTCTGGGAATGCTGGGAGAGTTCTCAGCTTTCCCCCTCCGGCGGACACAGTACCACCACAAAAAAAAAAAAAAAAAATATATATATATATATTTTTTCGGCGACCATTTTGTTTCCGCAACCCCGTTTATAACGTGGAGGTCGCGGGTGGCCCCCGAGGACCGTGCTATAACGGGGTTAAGCTGTATATATATATATATATATATATACACATATATATAGTGTGCTAATTTTCCAAGAGATATCATGATCATTATTTTAGAACCTCAATGTAATTGCATAGCTGCACTGTCAGATATGTTGATACTATGACCCAGAGTAATCAAAGTGTCCGAATCAGTGATATTAGCCATTGACTTTAATGTCAGATATCGCTGATTCAGGCACAATACAGTGGATCACACTTTCATGACTACGGGGCTAAGTGAGAATTCAGCTGGCTGTAATTTTTTATATCAATAGATATTGGTTATAAATAAATTTACCCCACCCCTATGATAAAATTATTCTAGTTACCTGTATTTCTTAAATATCTCTTTATTACCGTGTCTCCACTTGAAGTTCCAGTTAAAATATTTTCATTATAAATACTCTGAAGTACCAATGTCTAAAGTACTTTTAATAATCAGATACAGATAGTGATAGTTTTAAAAGAATAAGCATGATAAATATTTTAATAGTCTATAGTTGTGTTGTCGAAGCTGCTCATAAAATGTGAAAATGTGATGTGCTGTAATTTTTTTAT